>NC_085869.1:31549845-31552345 GCF_034702125.1 Engraulis encrasicolus | reverse complement strand
TTCCAACTGCTTCCCTCAGGCAGAAGATACAGGTCATTACAGGCACGAACTACAAGACTTTCTAATAGCCTGTACCCTGAAGCCATTAGACTGCTTAATTCTATTGCTCTTACATACAGTGAATCCAATAAGTATGTGATCCCTTGCTGATTTTGTTGGGTTGCCTACTAACAAAGACATGACCAGTCAATAAATGTTATGATAATATGTATTCTAATACGGAGAGACAGAATATCAAAAAGAAAATCCAGAAATTAACTTATGAGAATAGGCCTATATATTAATTTATTTCTATTTCATCGAGCAAAATAAGTATTTGATCCCTGACAACTGATTACAGTTCTGGGCCCAAAGACCAGATGGGCACTTCCAATCAACTTGTCATCTGAATTAAAGACACCTGTACATACTAACATGCATAAAAGACACATTGAATCAGCAGAATCAGTCCATAGTATGAGTGAATCAGTCACACTCCAACCTCACCATCATGGGAAAGACCAAAGAGCGGTCAAATGATATCAGGGACAAGATATTAGACCTGAACAAAGATTAAATGGGCTACAAAGCCACAAGTAAGAGACTGGGTTAATGACCCAACTGTTGCAACTGATGCATTTCTTCCAAAATGTAAGGAATACAAAATGACTATCCATCAGCCTGTCTAGGGTTCTATACAAGATTTGACCTTTTGTAGGGATTTGATAATGAGAACAGAAAGAAAGTACCCTAGACCTGTACAGGATTAACTAGGCAATGATATCAAAGCTACTGGGAGCAAAATCACTGAGAAAACTACTGGTAGCACTTAATGCCACAGAGGTTTAAAATCCTGTCGTGCACACATGGTACCTCTACTTCAGAAGGAACCTGTGTAGTCCCACCTGAGGTTTGCCAACGAACATCAGACTGGTTTAGGATATGATAAGGAGGTGCTGTAGTCAGATGAACCCAAAATCAAGCTGTTTGGCATTAACACAATTCAATGTGTTTTGAGAAAGACAACTGTTGTCTATGATCCCAAGAACACCCTCCTCACCATCATGCATGAAAGTTGTATCATTATGGTTTGAGGGTGTTTGCCTGGCCAAGGCACAGGACAACTTCACATCGTCAACGAATGGATGGAGGGAGACATGTAATGTGCAATCCTGAGTACAAACATCCTTCCCTCCACCACTACACTGAAGGTGAGCCATTTTTGGATCACCCAACATGACAATAATACACAACATACAGTCAAAGCAACGAAGAGTGGCTCAAGAAGAAGCATATTAAAGTCGTGAAGTGGCCTAGACAGTCTCCAAATATTAACCTAATAGTAATTCCATGGAGGGAACTGAACCTCCCATTTGCCATGCTACAGCCAAAAACTATTAATGTTTTAGAGATAATCTGCAAAGAAAAATGGGCAAAAATATGTTCTACTATATGCACAAACATTGTCATCACCATAAGGGGAGGTGGTGGTTAGGTTTAAAAATTTAAAAAAGTCATTGTCATCAACTAAAAGAAGCATCTGCGGGTCAAATACGTATTTGCCTAAATTAAATACAAATCAATTAAAATATATTATTTTAAGTTATTTCTGAAATTTCTTTTTGATATTCTGTCTCCCCATGTTTGAATACATATTATCATTAAATTTATAGACTGATCATGTAATTATTAGTGGGCAAAACCGGCAAAATCAGCAAGGGATCAAATACATATTGGACTCACTGTAGGTCTCTGGACTGGAGTACTGTGATTTTCCTTTTAAGGGATGGCACTTACTGTAACATCCTATTGATTTGTTAATTCATACATGGATGTGTGTGTGTGTGTGTGTGTGTGTGTGTGTGTGTGTGTGTGTGTGTGTGTGTGTGTGTGTGTGTGTGTGTGTGTGTGTGTGTGTGTGTGTGTGTCTCTGTGTGTGTGTGTCTGTGTGTGTGTGTGTCTGTGTGTGTGTGTCTGTGTGTGTGTTGTGCACCTTAAAAATATCAACAGCACTGGGTTTTAAATCTTGAATTGTGGGAGGGGATCTCATTTTTTTACTGTTTGATTTACTTGATTAATTTATTATTACTGATATTATATATATTATACTTCATGATATTCTTCATGAATTTAGACTTAATTTGACTACTTCTTTTTGGTTACTTCTATAGGCCTACTTCAAACTACACAGTGTTGTTGCTCCACCCACAATTTTGTCGACTTCATTGACAATGACAATAAACTCCTTGAATCTTGAACCTTGAATCTTGAATCTTGAAATGCATGAACTCCGCGCAGATTAGTTGTGTTCGATCAGATGCATGGTGCTATGTTTACAGATGACAATGTCTAAATACACAAAAAGGGAAGGGGGTGCTCGCCTAGGGCAGTGTTTCCCAACCAGGGGTACGTGTACCACTAGGGGTACGCGAGCACACTGCAGGGGGTACTTGGAAAAATGTTATTTTTATATCAAATGAATGGGGCAGTCACATAAGAACGGAGAAAGTGATATAAAACA
>NC_085869.1:31537345-31547345 GCF_034702125.1 Engraulis encrasicolus | reverse complement strand
CTCAGGTCAAGATGAAGGCTTTGTTGCAGGGGTAACTGAGGGCCACAATATTTATTTGTATAGTAAAGTCTATTTTTAAACAGTGGCGAACATTTGGGGTTAACCATTAACATTGAATAACACAATTTAATACCTCCTGTTGTGTTATATCAGCTGATTTCTGTATGTAAAATTATCATTGCTCAAATGTCTTTAAGGTTTAATGATCAGAATGGCTTCGAATAACTTCGCCAAATATCAAATTCATTGACACATTTAAAGGGACACTGTGCAGGAAATGGTCAAAAAAGGTACTGCAACTATGCTGCTCATTGAAACTGGGCTGCCTATTGCCAAATTGTATCTTTTCATAAAGGTTTACTGAGTAATAAACTATTATTTTCTAGTATGGTCCAAGTACAGTCATTTTTGCAGCTAAAAATGGCTATTTTTGGAAATTCAAAATGGCAGACCATGGAGAAGATCCCCCTTTTCATGTATGAGTGCAATTTTTCCAGTCATAATGAATACTTAGAATTTGATGGTGGTGGTAAATATTCATGAAAAAGGTAACATTAGTGAATGGGCAGCATGAATTCTGGAAATAAACAACCAAAACTCTCACACAGTGTCCCGTTATCCAAATCAGTGAAATATTGCTACTTAACCAATTACTAGTGAGTACATCAAGACAAATTGGTGGCTTTCAAGACACAAAATCTCCAAATAAATTATTACTTTATATGGAAGATAATGCTATTTACATATCCATCAAGTTTTCGTTTTTAGGAATGATATCTAGGCCTACTTCTGTAGTACCAAGTACCATTGCACAGCCTTGGTTAGCTTTAATCCTGTAGGCTACCATTATGTTCATGCAGACATGGGCTTTTAGGGGGAATATTCATCATGGATAGCACGGCTTCTGAGATCTTACCTAAAATGCTAAAACACGCACCTTCTGCTCTATGCAATTTTGTCCAGTTCCCTTTTGTGTGCGTGTGCATGTTTTGTGTGCAGAAAATTATGTGCTCTTGTAGGTGTTGAGTCGCGCACGTGTAGTTGTCTATATGTATGTCCGTGTGATGTTGTATATAGGCTTGCGTGCATGTGTGCAGCACATATGTACAGTGTGTATGTATGTGTATGCAGGTGTGTCTCTGTGTTTCTGAATGAATGTCTCTGTACATTGTGTGTGTGTGTGTGTGTGTGAGAGAGAGAGAGAGAGAGAGAGAGAGAGAGAGAGAGAGAGAGAGAGAGAGAGAGAGAGAGAGAGAGAGAGAGAGAGAGAGAGAGAGAGAGAGAGAGAGAGAGAGAGTGAGTAATGATGAAAATGGTGAAAATGGTGAGGGGGTAATTTGCAGTTTGATCCCCCTTTCTAAGTGGCTGGGAGAGAAGAGAGCTCTTGCCTGGAGAGAGAGAGAGAGGGGGGGGGGTGATCTGAGTCTGCCTGCTATACTATGGAGAAGATGGCTCCAGGACCAGACATAATGGCTGCCCAACACAGCTCATGTTACACTCCTTACAATATGGCAGAAATTACTAAATAACAGCGGGTCATTTATAATACTCATCTCAGGATCTCAGTCACAGATACAGATGCTTACACGCACGCACACATGTACGCACGCACACATGCACATTCACACAGACACGCACACGCACATGCATGCAAACACACACACACACACACACGCACACACACACACACACACACACCACACACACGCACACACACACACACACAATTACGCTACTCATACATACACACTCATACTGACATAGGCCTACAGTAGCCTACATGAACACACACAGAAACAGGCACTGATCGACGTAAACACAAGCCTACATTTATGTTTGTGTGTATTACACACACACACACACACACACACACACACACACACACACACACACACACACACACACACAGAAAAACAATGCGTGTTCCATGATGACTGATGATGGCTGAAAAGTGTCAGCTGTATTTTCATGATGTATGTCTTAAAAACCGTGTCAGATTCAAGCGACTGGAGGATCTGGGTGGATTTTGTGATTCGTCCAAGCAGCTGGACCAATAAGGTTCGTGGGATTTTCAGAGATGTGAGCGTGGCTCTAAATTAACATCTGCCAACCGGCCAAATGCTGGTGAAATTTCAGTTTGGCTGGTAGAAAATACCAACTTACTAGTGGTGTCAACAATAATCGATTCGGCAATGCAATGCGGGGCATAGACAATTCAATTCAATGCGGTAAGTTCCAGAATTGATGCGGCAATTTTTTAAAGTTTCAGTTACTTCTGTGGATATTTCAGGAGCAAATGAATGTTAAATTGAATGAAAGCACTTCAAAGCTTTGAAAACTGCAAGACTGATACAGAAAACAGCCAATAAAATGTTGCTCAGTACAGTGCCCTCCATAATTATTGGCACCCCTGGTTGAGATGTGTTAAAAGCCTTAAAATAAATTCAGTGTTTATTGCAGAAGAATACTGTCACACTGAAAATTGTAGGAAAATGTAGCCTTCAACTCAAATGAATTGTAAGAAAATGAAAAAATCCCTGACAAAAAAATTATTATTTTTCATTAAATCACCTGTTCCACAATTATTGGCACCCTTAACAATTCCCAGGAAATAAATATAATTGAAGCATTTCTGTCATTTCTACAGTAGTTTACAAAGTTTACCAGAGTATGTAGGAACATTTAATTAGTAATTCATCACTTCCTGTTTCCCTGGGGTATAAATATGACGTGACACCGAGGCCATTTCTCTTATCCACTCTTAAGCATGGGAAAGACAAAGGAACACAGCATACAAGTGAGGCAGATGTGCGTCGACCTTCACAGGTCAGGCAGAGGCTACAAGAAGATTGCCACTCAACTGCAGCTGCCCATATCCACTGTGAGAGGAATAATTAAGAAGCTCAAAACAACTGGAACAGTGGTAAACAAGCCTGGACGAGGACCCAAGTTTATTTTGCCACCACGCACAGTGAGGAGGATGGTAAGAGAAATCAAAAGATCTCCAAAGCTCACTGTTACAGAATTACAACAAATGGTAGCATCCTGGGGTCACAAAGTCTCCAAATCAACCATCAGGCGCTGTCTACACGCCAACAAGCTGTTTGGGAGGCATGCACGGAGAAAACCTTTCCTCACTCACAATCATAAACGCAAGCGTCTGGAGTTCGCAAAGCGGTATTGGGGCTTCAACTGGGACCGTGTGCTTTGGTCAGATGAGACCAAGATTGAGCTTTTTGGCAACAAACACTCTAAGTGGGTCTGGCGTACCACGAAAGATGCGCATGCTGAAAAGCACCTCATACCCACTGTGAAGTATGGGGGTGGGTCAGTGATGCTGTGGGGCTGTTTCGCTTCCAAAGGCCCTGGGAACCTTGTTAGGGTGCATGGCATCATGAATGCTTTGAAATACCAGGACATTTTAAATCAAAATCTGTTGCCCTCTGCCCGAAAGCTGAAGCTGGGTCGTCACTGGGTCTTTCAGCAAGACAATGACCCTAAACATATGGCCAAATCTACACAGAAATGGTTCACCAGACACAAAATCAAGCTCCTCCCATGGCCATCTCAGTCCCCTGACCTCAACCCTATTGAGAACCTGTGGGGTGAGCTGAAGAGGAGAGTACAGAGGAGAGGACCCAGGTCTCTGGATGATTTAGAGATTTTGCAAAGAGGAATGGCTGAAGATCCCTCTTTCTGTCTTTTCCCATCTTGTGAAACATTATAGGAGAAGATTAGGTGCTGTTTTGTTGGCAAAAGGGGGTTGTACACAATATTAACACCAGGGGTGCTAATAATTGTGACACACATTATTTGATGTCAAATAATTATTTCTTTATGTGGGATTTTTTCCCCACTGAATAAATGCACTTGTATTGAAGGTTGGATTTTTCTCTTTTTTTCCATTGCGGTCCCATATTATTTAGAAAAAAAATAAAATAATTGGAAGCTAAAAAACACATCTCAACCAGGGGTGCCAATAATTATGGAGGGCACTGTATCTGACTAGTTGTATTGCCTCATCATGACTGATGAAACATTTGCTTTGCTTTCAGTAGAAATGTAATGCATTGCAATGCATCGTAGAATTGAATTGAATCAAATCGAATCGAATCAAATCGCTACCTCCCGAATCGTAATCGAATCGAATCATGAGGGCAGTGCCGATGCACATTACTACAACTTACTAGCCATTTTTACCCATTAGTGAGTGTGTATTTGACTAGTAAGATTCACATCCACTATCTGTTTTGACAATTGATGAAAAAAGGGGATTTAGAGCCCTGGATGTGAGGTAGTCAAAGTTTAAAAGTTGTGAAACGCAGCAGGTCTCAGACAACAATGGCGACTCAGGTGGAGTCACACGTCAACATCGATTCTGCAATTTCAACTGTAATGTTCAAATCTGGGAGTACTTAACACAGAACAGACGCACACACACACACACACACACACACACACACACACACACACACACACACACACACACACACACACACACACACACACACACACACACACACACACACACACACACACACACACACACACACACTCATAACCAGCCTACTTACTAAATACTGCACATCAAACAAACAGTAAATGCAGCTAGCTCTCCATCCATGACGTTATCTGGACATGTGTGTTTAAAATGAGAGCCCTTTCATAATGCTCTCCAATGGGGGAGCGGAGGGGAGGGGAGGGGAGGGGAGGAGAGGTGTGTGTGTGTGTGTGTGTGTGCGTGTGCGTGTATGTGTGTGTGTGTGTGTGTGTTGAGAGAGGTAGGGGGATGTGTGTGGACAAGTGTGCGTTTTATTTAGGACAGCCACTTTTGTCCCCCAAAGGGGCTACTTTTATAGTGTGTGTGTGTGTGTGTGTGTGTGTGTGTGTGTGTGTGTGTGTGTGTGTGTGTGTGTGTGTGTGTGTGTGTGTGTGTGTGTGTGTGTGTGTGTGTGTGTGTGTGTGTCTGTCTGTCTGTCTGTCTGTCTGTGTGTGTGTGTACACCTGCATGTGCATGTATGTGTGTGCCAGTTAGAGATAGACATTGAGAAGGAAAACGAATAAGAAAATCTTTTTTTTTTTTTTTTAATCTCTTTTTATTAAACACAAAACAGAGTTACATTCTTGGCTCCAGATATAGATTTCTGTGTTTTAAACATTTCAAATTTCATCCAACCCCCCACCCCACAGAACTACTGTGCGTCTACCCACAAGATCAATATGCAATTAAACATCAGTGAGTCATGTATACATATACATCTTACACCATACAGAAATGGAAACAAAAAAGTAGTTATCTTGACAAATACAAATTCAACCAATAAGTAGTGAAACAACAGTAACAATGTATATGCATATATGTACATGTTCCTACCGTACATGACAAAGGGGGGACTGAAGTGGACCATATTCACTTAACTTCTGTAGGTCTTGGCCATCAGATATTGATGGTTTACTCTTATGGATTCTCGGGAAGTGTCTTGAGCTTTTCAAAATATTTTATTAATGGATTTCAAATACCATAAAAGCGGTCTTTGGATCCTCTTAGTGTAAATGTAATCTTTTCTAATTTTAGGTACAGCATTAGATCAGTCAGCCATACAGATAACTTTGGTGGGCAGGAAGATTTCCAGTGTAACAGAATTTGTCTCCTAGCTATCAGAGTGGAAAAGGCTATTATATCTTTGAACCTTGAGATACCCCTGTCATCAAGTGGCATGGTTCCAAAACTTGAGGTATACATATCAGGCTGACATTCTATTCCTATGACTTCTGATATTGTTTTGTATACTCCAGACCAAAATGAGTTCAAGGATGGACATAACCAAAACATGTGTGTTAACGTTCCAGGGGCACTATGACATCTACTACAATTTTCATCCACATTCTCAAATATTTTTGCCAGTCTAGCTTTGGAATAATGCATCCCTGTGTAAAATTTTAAACTGGATCAAGGCTAAACGTGCACAGGATGTTGTCCCATTCACCCTACGCACAGCCTCTTCCCATATGCTATCTGGAATTGCTTCTCCCATTTCATTATCCCACTTATGTTTCACCTTAACATGAGTATCCTCCCCTTGTGAGGTGATTATGGAGTGAATTCTAGAAACTAGGCATTTTAGATCAGGAGAAAGTGCTAACATATCATCCAAGACAGTAGGCTCTGGTTCATTTGGAAAATGTGGTGTATTGGTAGAAATAAAGTGGCGTATCTGTAAATACCTGAAGTAGTCTGAATTGGTAAGATTACATTTTACACATAGATCATTGAAACCCTTCCTTATAAAAATCTTTAAAACCCGTCAAGGCCTTGTCTTTTCCATCTCATAAAGGTTGCATCTATGCTAACTGGAATAAATGCCTGATTATGGCATATGGGCGTATGGAAAACTGAGATAGATCCCTATATTTTCTGAATTGATGCCAAATACGTTAAGTTTGTGTGATAAGGTGAGATTTGCCCTCCCCTTCTCCCAGTTTCACAATTTTAAAAACTAAGAACATTCTGTGGTTGCGCGATGAATTTGAACTGTGAAGCGCACTGGAAGAAGCGCGCACACGCTCATCAGACACACATGCAACCTCGAAGTAATTGCGTCTCCAACGCTGGTGGCCGACAGCGCGCAAGAGACTCTCGTTTCCACCTGATTGTCATTAAGCTACGCGGAAGAGCTCACCGCAGTGGCGGTTCCAACTTTGACTTTGGGAATGGGGAACGTGACTGAGCGGGGATGATTGTAATGTGCACTGTGATATTGTCTTGTATGTGTAAATGTCGTATGGGCAACTGTGTTTTGTTTTCGTTTCGTTGTTTATTGTAAACTGGCAGTTTTGTTGTATGTTTTTGTAATGATCACTGTTTATTTCAAACGGCAATGTAGCTGTAGTGATTGTAGGTCTAGAATGGTGTGGACCAATCTTGTAAAATGTTTGTCATTGGATAATTGAATGATGATCGTTAATTGAAGGGTGTATGTATACCCAGCTCTCTGTTGCGAGGGGGCAGGTTAGTAAGCAGCTGTTTTTGAGCTGGCTTGACGTCCAAATTTCTGCTTAGTCAGAGTAGTGCATATAGGCAGATGATTGCCGTTGACTTTATGTCTGTATTTAATTTCGGATCCAATTTATTTTCTTTGCCAGTAATTGTCAATTTATGTTCAGTTGCCCTCGTGCAAGTTTATGTTTTGGTGTCAGAAAAATAAAGCGCTACATATTTTTGATAATTCTTGGACGTTGAAGTCAATTTCATCTTTCCACCTCTGAACCTCAACCGTTTAAGCCATCCTTGACTAGTGAAGAGCATGTCGCTTTTTCACAGTTTGCTTCACTATAGGATTTGCAGAATATGATGAAATGGATAGAGGGACTCTGGAGGTTACTAGTGCTGGAAGTGATGTTGAAAGGCATGAGTTATTTTTGAGCTTCACACCAAACATGAGCTGATGACTGATGATACAAATATTGTCAGGACCAGACAGAGGAGGACCACAAATGCGTCACGTTTCTCACAGTTTATTGAGGTTTCAGGGTAAAGGGAGTTAGGAGAGTGCAGGGGTCCGGGAGCCCGTTTGTGTGTGTCCCCCCAGAAACTGAGATGCGTCCGATGGAGCTGGTGGTGGACAGTCCGGGAGTCCTGGGGGGGAACACACACAAAACAAAGTAAATTAAACAGGGCAGATGTACAGACAGGGGCAGGCAGTAATCGTAGTCGGATGATAGAATGACTGGTCGGTTTACCGGAGTTGGAGATCAGGGTGGTCATCGGACAGAAGGCAGGTCGGGTTTTCCAGGGCAGAAGATCAAGCAGAGAATCAGGTTGGTCCAGGTTAGTGTTTCAGGAGTCAGAGGTAGAAAGCCAGCAAACAGGTATCAGGAACAAGTTTGCAGACGGTCTGACAGAGAGGAACTGAGAACCAGAGCTTTATATACAGGGGTTAATGGCAGAGTGAATGCAGTGCAGGTGGCTGGCCAATGAGGAGGCAGAGTGAGAACAGGTGTAGCAATTGAGCAGAGCAGAGTGAGCACAGGTGTAGCAATTAAGCAGAGCAGAGTAAGCTGGTGGGATAATTGAAAGCACTAAGTGCTAGTTACCAGGAGTCAGAAGAGAGATGATGACAAATATAGTATTTTCTGGCAATTTGCCACCCAATAATATATTTGTAAATTTGGCAATCCCAATCCTCCATCAGAGCGATGTTTCTGGAGAAAAGTTTTCTGTATTCTGGGAATCTTACCCGCCCACATAAATGATGTAATACACCGATCTATAGACTGAAGAAATGATTTTGGCAGACAAATTGGGAGACACTGGAAAAGATAAAGAAACCTAGGAAGAACATTCATTGTTATACAATTAAGTCTACCAACCAATGCCAGATTAATGGCTGTCCATCTCTGAAAATCAGACTTTAACCTATCCACCAGCGGGGTGAAGTTTTTACCTAACAATTCTGAAAAGGTAGGCGTTAGATTAATCCCTAAATACTTAAACCCATCTCTAGATATAGAAAATGGAATGTCAGAATCCTTAAGAGAGCGAGCCTTGGCATTTATAGGAAAACACTCACTTTTAGTAAAATTCAACTTATATCCAGAAAAAACACCAAACGTTTGTAAAGTGTTCAACACATGTGGTAGACAGTGTATTATATAGGGTCTGAGATGTATAATAATAGGCTAAATCAACAGCATACAAAGACAGGTTATGGGTCAACCCGCTTCTGTGAATTCCACATATTTCTGGCTTTGATTTAAGTGCAATAGAAAGAGGTTCTATAGCCAGAGCAAACAAAAGAGGACTAATCGGTGATCCCTGTCGCGTTCCTCTAGTCAATGGAAAGAACTCGGAGTGATTCCTGTTGGTAACTACAGAAGCCTTGGTATTGAAATACAAGAGCTCAATCAACTCTCTAAAATCAAGACCAAAACCAAACTTTTTCAAACCCTCAAAAAGAAAACCCCATTCCACCATGTCAAACGCCATTTTCGAATCCAAAGATATAACCGTCTCTGCTTCAATATTGGATGCTGGGGTCTGTAAAATATTTAGAAGACGTCGCACATTAAAAAAGGAATGACGTCCCAAAATAAGACCAGTTTGATTTGGGGAAATTACCTCTGCCATTACCTTTTCCATCCGTCGTGCAAGCACTTTAGCCAAAATCTTCACATCACAATTGAGAAGTGCGTCAGTCAAATTGTCATACATTTTACAAGCATACACAACTTCTTTTACACCTTGTATCACCAGAAAGAAGATACCGTTTTACAAGATTAATCCTGAGTGTCCGCTGTGTCCGCTGCGTCATTGTCCCGCCTTCTGGGTCCGATGCGTTTTTGTAGAATTCTTGTGCATCCTCTGCTTTATCAAAGAAGTACTCCTCCCCGCCCATCCAGACTTTCAGACGGGCTGGGTAAAGCAGACGAAACTTCACCCTGCTCACATACAAGGCTTTTTTAACTTTGCCGAACACCTTGCGTTTCTTCGCCAGTGACGGGCTCAGGTCAGGAAAAATCCGAAGGCTTGCTTCCTGGAGCATAACCTCGTTGTTTCGTGCCCAGTCGAGCGCAGCTTCTTTCTGTGGATGTTTCTGAAAGCCCACCATGAATGCTCTGGCTGGATCCTCAGGTTTCGGTTTCGTTTTAAGGTAGCGAAGTGCTCTCTCCAATTCAGACGGCTCAGTGAAAACATCCGGGCCCATAGCTTCCATCAATAGCTCTTCCATGAATTTGATCGGGTTTTTGCCATCCTCAGAGCCTTCTGGAATGTTCAAAATACGCAGGTTTGACCTGCGCAATCTGTTTTCCAGATCCTCCAGCCGATCCAGCAAGTCCTGGTTAACTGCTGTCAGAGCTTTAATGGTTGCCTCGGCCGCGTTCAATCGCTCAAAGTTCTCACCAGCTGTCGCTTCAGTCGACACCAACCTTGCTTGAAACGAGTTGACAGTTTCTTTAATACCGTCCACAGCAGTTTGAAGAGGTTTAAGTGACTCGAGAA
>NC_085869.1:31512345-31534845 GCF_034702125.1 Engraulis encrasicolus | reverse complement strand
CGTATACTTCATATCCTTGATATGAATGACAGAAGTGTCAGTTCCAGGTTCAGAAACAGCAATAAAAGCCCTGACAGAAATTTGATCCCACTAAATCTTTAATATCTTTAATATTATTTAACTGAAAAACTCAAAGCACAAGGACAACATGGAATGTGTGTGTGTGTTTTTAAATGGAACTGAGATAGGCACCTTTGCCTATACTAAAAAGACAGTTTCAGTATAAAGACTTGGCCCAGTGACTGCTTTTTATCTGATCGCATTCGCTCAATTTTTTATTTCACTTTTTTCCCCTTCTGTCCTGAAACGGCCCTTTACCCACGCAACACGATTTTAAAATGTGTGATTTTTACTCTTGTGCGCTGTACTTAGCTGTGTCTGTCCATCGGCTACAAACCCGTTTGCCTTTTCGAGGGTTTGCATGCAACATCGGTCTGTTGACCTCAATGGAAAATAACCTTCCTATAGCCGTACTGTACAGAGCCAATATAAGTGTTTGTCTTGGATTTATATGCACTTGGTCTTATGTGGATCATGTTCCACGTAATGTAATAAAGCCGAGGGGGGTATAGAAGAAAAGAATGAAAGAGAAAGAAAGAAAGAAATGAAATGAAATGAAATATGGCAAATATTTGCTTTTGGAGTGGAACAAATATTGGTTAACACTAATGAGCCTTGGCTTCATGATGGAGGGTCGCCGCCGTGTTTGTTTATCACAGCATGAGCTCCTGGGATTAACACACACGTGTAACACACACGCACACACACACATGCATGCATGCACGCACACACATGTGAACACATACACACTTAAACCCACACCGCACAGACCCACATACCATGCAAAACACACACACGCACACATGCACACATGTACGCACACACACACTCACACACACACACCTCTCTATTGCAGCAAGTGAACATCAGTATGGCACACAGGTGGCGAGTATGCCTCCGTCGGTTACGGGAGTAATCTGTCTCCCGTGTTTTGGCTGACAGTGTGAATGGAGCAGCATGGAGAGTGACTGCCAGCGATCACGCACACACACACACAAACGTGTGTGTGTGTGTGTGTGTGTGTGTGTGTGTGTGTGTGTGTGTGTGTGAGAGAGAGAGAGAGAGAGAGAGAGAGAGAGAGAGAGAGAGAGAGAGAGAGAGAGAGAGAGAGAGAGAGAGAGAGGGAGAGAGAGAAACTTGATTAGCCGTAAGATGTTAATAGCCAGGAGAGAAGAGGGAGTGTGTGTGTGTGTGTGTGTGTGTGTGTGTGTGTGTGTGTGTGTGTGTGTGTGTGTGTGTGCCTGCCTGCCTGCCTGCCTGCCTATATTCTAACAAGATGAAATTAACAGAGCGATGTAGCACTGCGGGGCGGCGGGTGTGTACAGTGTTTTGCTTTGCATGATTAAGGAGAGGTGTTTGCCTCTGTTAGCGTGTGTGCATGTGTGCTTGTGCTTGTGTGTGCGTGTGTGCGTGTGTGTGTGTGTGTGTGTGTGTGTGTGTGTGTGTGTGTGTGTGTGTGTGTGTGTGTGTGTGTGTGTGTGTGTGTGTGTGTGCTCACGCTTGGCTGGGTAAACAAGTGCGGCAAGGGATTAATGAACCAGCCGCTGGCTAATGGGGGGGCCTGATGTCATGCTGCTCTAGCCCCTCAACAGGTCTGTGTCGGGGGGATAACGATGCCATGATACACCCCCCTCTGGTTCTCTCTGCTCCACTGCCTTCTGGAGATCCAGCACCAAGCCCCAGGGGCCCTGAGAGAGAGAGAGAGAGAGAGAGAGAGGGACAGACAGACAGACAGACAGACAGACAGACAGACAGACAGACAGACAGACAGACTGACTGACCCATACACCTAAAGGCACTACTGCCAACCCACAGTCATCACACCCCCTCCAGACCATGGCTACCCACCCCAGGGTTAAAGGGGTATGCCACTATTTTGGGGCTTAATACAGTTAAAATCCCTGGCAGGGGTTTACAAAGGTGGTAAAGTGTCTTATTTTTCATGTTAAGCGTTGTCTTGCTTTAAGACAAGTTAAAAGAGGGAATATGTCGCTAAGCTAGTGAAAGTCAATGGATCCGTGTAGCATGTTACAATGCTACACGGATCCATTGACTTTCACTAGCTTAGCGACATATTCCCTCTTTTAACTTGTCTTAAATCAAGACAACGGCTTACATGAAAAATAAGACACTTTACCACCTTTATAAACCCTGGCCAACGATTTTAACTGTATTAAGCCCCAAAATAGTGGCATACCCCTTTAACCCTGGGGTGGGTAGCCATGGTCTGGAGGGGGTGTGATGACTGTGGGTTGGCAGTAGTGCCTTTAGGTGTATGGGTCAGTCAGTCTGTCTGTCTGTCTGTCTGTCTGTCTGTCTGTCTGATTTTAACTGTATTAAACCCAAAATAGTGGCATACCCCTTTAAGACACAGCAGGTATCACATACACTCAGCAGGTCCTAGTCAGGAGGGGGTTAATGATGCTGTAATACACTCTCCATTTCTCTGCTTCACTGATTGAGGAGAACCAGCAGATCTAGCCCCAGGGGCTCAGAGAGACACACACAGCCACTCACCCAGATACAAGTCGCCACACCATAGCAAGCCAACCCACAGCCATGACACACCCATCCAGACAGATACCATAGCTCCGCACCACAGGACTAAGACTTAACATGGATCACACAACACACAGCATGACTGCGTCAGGGGTTAATGATGCCATGATATAGCCCACCTTCCACTCCACTGCCTCTTGGAGAACCCAGCAGAAACATCCAGCCCCAGGCGGTTAGAGAGAGAGAGAGAGAGAGAGAGAGAGAGAGAGAGAGAGAGAGAGAGAGAGAGAGAGAGAGAGAGAGAGAGAGAGAGAGAGAGAGAGAGAGAGACCCACCACTGCAAGCCAGCCTACAGTCATCCACATCATCCATACAGACACCTCCTCTTAATGTATGTTCTCTACAAGTCTTTTGTTGTCCAGTCTTGCACTTTAAATGTCTGTATGAGCACTGTCTATGTCCATACTGTCTTATGTCCATGTATGAGTACTGTCTATGTCTATACTGTCTATGTCCTTACCTAGATTAGTCTATGTCTGCATGGGAAAGCAAGAAATGTCATTTCAAATTCTTTGTATGACCAGTGCATGTAAAGAAATTGACAATAAAACCAACTTGACTTGTCAGCCACTACAAACCCACTCCCTTGTGGAACACCCAGCAGATGTAGCCACAGGGGCTTCGAGAGAGCTACAGCCACCCAGACACCTTCTACAGCCAGCCCTTAGTCACCACACACGCCTAGAGGGCAACCCACCTCAACTGGCATATCCATCCGCCCTGACCAAAGAGTTAAGACTTGAAGCATGGAGCACACACACACACACACACACACACACACACACACACACACACACACACACACACACACACACACACACACACACACACACACACACACACACACACACACACACACACACACACACAACACAGACACACACAGAAGCATGCGTGCAGGCCGCTCCTTCAGAATCAACCATTTAAAAGACAGGCGTGCACACACACACACACACACACACACACACACACACACACACACACACACACACACACACACACACACACACACACACACTTCTCACACGCATTCTTAGGCACTGGCTTAACCTTTAATGAGATGGACTGATAACACTACATCAACAAATAAGCAGTCTTACCTTGAAAAAGGAAGTGAGAGATGGAGGGAGGGAGCGAGAGAGAGAGAGAGAGAGAGAGAGAGAGACAAAGAGAGAGAGAGAGAGAGGGGGAGAGAGAGAGAGAGAGAGAGAGAGAGAGAGAGAGAGAGAGAGAGAGAGAAGGTAAGTAGAGGAAGGTATAGGGAGGAGAGGAGAGAGAACTGGGGTAGGTCAGGGAGGTGGAGGCAACATGCCAATGTTTCCCACTGTTGCAAGGAGAAGAGGAGCGACAAGGGGGAAACATGGGAGAAGGGAACAAGGGAGAGAGAAGGAACCTAAACGTGTGGAAAACGGGGGGAGAAGGAGCAAAACAGCACGGAGATAAATAATTGTTAAATATGACAGCGAGAGGGAGAGATAGATCGAGAGTCCATACAGTATGTCTATCTGTTGAAGAACCATTACAATGCATCTGCTCATTTTTTCATTGTATCCATATGCCTTCCTTTCTTTTTAAATACTGCCTTTCTAATTACTCATTACACATTTAATCAACCTACCGTGTCAATAGCATAGATACAGTATACAGATGAAGGGAAAATAATGAAAAAGACCAGGGGAGGAGACTGAGAGACAGAGATAGATAGAGACATGGTCAGACAGGTGGAGAAAGAGAGAGAAAAACAGAGCAGAGGAGAGACATGGACAGAGAATGTAAGATAGTGAAAAACAGAGAGATGAGAAGGATGTTATAAGGACATGAAAAGAAAGCCAGTGAAAGAGACAGCAGAAAGAAAGACAAAGAAAGGGAAAGAAAGAGAAAGAGGGAGGCAAGAGACTTTGGTTTGTTCCTCTCCCTCTGTCATCGCTGTCTCTCGAGAGGGAAAAGAGCAGAGCAGGTCTGAGCTGTTTGTGAGTCTCATTCTTGAGGGAGGGAGAGGGGGGCAGACATACCAGGCAGACAGAAGGTAGGAGAAGCAATGGAGTGAAGTGAAAGCCCAACAGGGAAACTCCAATTCCCATTGTCATTGTGACACAGCACTCCACAGCACACAAGTGAACAGTGCACACTGCACACAACAAAATTGCATTCATGCCTCACCCGTGCAAGGGGGCAGCCCCCAGTGGTGGCCAAAAGTAAGCAGCGTGGCGGGACAGTAGCCTACCATGCTCAGGGTACCTCAGTCATGGAGGAGGATGGGGGAGAGCACTGCTTGATTACTCCCCCGACCAACCTGGGGCGGGTCGGGAGTTGAACCGGCAACCTTTGGGTTACAAGTCTGACGCCCTAATTGCTTTCTCATGACTGCCCCAATAAAGGTGCAACATTGGCTTTAACACCCGGTTAGCATATTATTTATTAATTACCCCCTTAATTATACCCTCTTTGCCTGCATGCTGTTTAACATTGCTATTGCTATGCTCATTCATGTTGTTCCCTGAAAGCAGGCTGTCAGATTTGGTGGCAACATATTAGATCAGACCAGATCTCCACTCTGGTGGGCGTTTGTGTTTTCTAGCTGTTTTCTTTTCTGTTGTATGACTAGCAGACATACTACTCTGTAACTATGTGGCAACAATGCTAAATATGCAATGTGTGCAAGCCCACATTTTGCTGTCTAATTACTATTATTTTCCATGTCCTTACCGGCCTTCATGTAGTGGATAGCAGTCTCACTTTCCACCTGGCTAGCCTTTATCTTTAGCTGTATGAGGTCCCACTCCTCCCAGTTATATTCTGCACTTGAGTCGAAGCTGGATGGCAGCTTCAGCTTTGCCTCCCTTTCTTCCTCTTCCTCAGTCGCCCTCACGGCCACTTCCACTTCCACTTAAGCAATGCCGACGCGGGAGCTCCTCCTTCTAAAGCGATTCCGGATGGCCTTTCCAAATGACCTCAGGCCGGCCAATAGGCAGCAGCCTGGAGGCGGCTGCTCTTCATCCGCCATTTTGAATCCAGAAAACATTAGAAAGAAGAAGGTAAGGTAAGGTAAGGTAAGGTAAGGTAAGGTAAGGTAAGGTAAGGTAAGGTAAGGTAAGGTAACTTCATTTGTACCCGAAGGTAGATTTGGTTGCAGGCGAAAGTAGCAAAAGCTTACACAGACAACAAAGTACTGACACACAAAAAACTTGCACCAACAGCCCAATACTAATTGATAGGTATAGTAGGAGTAGAAAATATAAAGAAGAAGAGATAGATAGAGATAAAGAGAAAATAGTAATGAAAGTAGATAAAATAAATAACAGAAAATAGCTGAAGGTAGATAGCAGTAGTAATAGATAGAAGTAGATAGTAGGTATAGATAGTTGATAGAAGAATGCTGTGTGCTCAGTAGCTCTCTCTGTGTATGCTCTTTGAACGCTGAATCATCAAATGACCCATTGATACTCTGATTCAAGATTACATTCTGAAATTAGAACTCTCATTGTTGGGTAAGCATCCTGTTCCTGTGTTCCATAAGTGATGTCATGATGATGTAACACATTTTGTTAGAACAATCAATGATGCAACAACACCAAATATAATTCTAATGGTCCTGCTGACTTTTAGGTACAAATATCATGTAATTTTCAGTCCTTGGTAAGCAAAATGTAAAAGGATATGTCAAAAATAAATAAACTGCACTGACAAAATAGTGGATTTACTTATGGTATTTGGAACTTTTTCAGGTTACAAATTGAACATTGCCAAGAGTCTTTGTTTTCCTGTCAATTGGTCTGCTAAATGAATTCCTCCAGGTACACTACCCTTTCAGTTATTCCCCAATGTCTTTTAATATTGATGTATAATATATAAGTTCATATTAATATTATATAATAGTATAATAACAAATTATAATACACAAACACACACACACTGGCTGTGTGCCACTGCTTCCTCAAGAACAAATAACTAGATAATCTAGGCCCCAGGGGCCTTAAGGGAGGACCCACTACCCAGACCCCTTAATGCAGCCAACCAAGCTGGCCAGCTCAACACCCCGACCGCCAGCAGAATCATGACCAGCGGGCTCAGATTGGACATTGATCACGCAACACTCAGCAGGTTCACATCAGGAGGTTGAACATGCAATGTCTCTGTCTCTCAGTCTCCCTACTGGCTCTGCTCCACTACCCCCCAGTAGATCCAGCTGAGACAGCCCTCCCAGACCTGCAGCCAACCAACCCAGCCCCCCAGCTAACAGCCATCCACATAAATCAGACAGCCACCATATTCATGGCTGATCACGCAACACATGGCAGGTCCTCATCAGGGGTTTAGTAGCCCTTTGAGGAGGAAGGATTTCCCCCGGTTACTCTAGAATGTTACTTGAACATTCTACAGCTGTAATTCTGTGTTAAAAATCCCACAAAGTCCTTGTGATATCATAGTGAGAACGCATTTTTTTTTTTGGACAAAAGTCTAATCACATATGTGTGATCTGCTCCCCTGCCTTGTGGAGAGCCAGCAGACCCAACCCCCGTTGCTGAGACACCCCACACCAACAAGTCACTCACCACAGCAAACAAGCCCCAGGGCTATCCATCCAGACAGCCACCAGAGCTAACATACCCACCTACCCTGACCAGTGGGTTAAGACTTAACATGGATCACACAGACACACACACACACACACACACACACACACACACACACACACACACACACACACACACACACACTCAGCAGGTCCCCGTGGGGCGGTTAATTATGTCTTGATGTGTCTGTCTCTCTGTTGCTCCCTCCCAGCTCTCCCTTGGCAATGCCTCAGGCACTGAGAGAACACAAACACCCACCCACCACCACCATCACCACAGTTAGCCACACACAGACGCCCTCCAGCCACCATATCCACTAACCACCACAAGTAGCAGAGGTGAAGCCTTGCTCTGATCACACTTCAGACACACACACACACACGTACACGCACACACGCACACACACACACACACAGCAGGTGCACGTCAGGGGGCTAATGATGCCCCAGGCACTGAGAGAGAGAAAGCACAGCCAGACAGCACACACACACAGACCAACATGATCTCCAAAAATTCCGTGCTCCTGGACACAGATGTTAAGGGCACAAAATCCGTGTCCAGGAGCACGGATTTTGCCAAAATTCTGTGCTCCTGGACACGGAATTGTTTTCCGTGCTCCTGGACACGGAATTGTTTTCAGTGATGGACACAGAGAAGTGCTCTCTCTATAGGCTACTCCCATAGCTCTATGTTTCCTCAGTCTTGTGTTTTCTCAGGATTTTTCTAATTTCAAATATTTTTTCTAAAAAAAAACATTTCCTACTGACAGGTTAGGGTTAGGGATTGTTTTGGTCTGGGCACAGCTAGTTTTCTTTCATTCATTATATGAATTTGATAGCCTACAACCAACTGGAAAATGTATTTCTCAAAAAATATGTCTTTAATGACAGGTTAAGGTTAGGGAATGTTTTGGTCAGGGCACAACTTAAATTGCTATAGCATCATTTTGTTTGGGATTAGCATTTGGTGTGTATTTTCTAATGATAGAGTTACACAGTGCTGTGGTAATAGCCTATAGAAAGCACTTCCGTGTGCCCATCACGGAAAACAATTCCGTGTCCAGGAGCACGGAAAACAATTCCGTGTCCAGGAGCACGGAATTTTGGCAAAATCCGTGCTCCTGGACACGGATTTCGTGTCCTTAACATCCGTGTCCAGGAGCACAGAATTTTTGGAGATCAGGCTGCACAGACACAAATGTGTGCAATGCTGTGTGTGTGTGTGTGTGTGTGTGTGTGTGTGTGTGTGTGTGTGTGTGTGTGTGTGTGTGTGTGTGTGTGTGTGTGTGTGTGTGTTTGTGTGTGTGCTTGCATGCGTGCGTGTGTGTCTACCAGCCTCCAGCCTCCGGCCTACCCACCTGTAGCCTTCCCCTACATCCAGCCAGCGCAGCAGGGCAAGACAAGGCTTTATAATATACAGGATCACACAACCACACTGACCAGTGTGGGCGTCGGGGGGCGAGGGGCTGGGCCTGGGCCTGGGCCACTCTGGGTCTTAATATGGGGGATACGCGCCCCCACAGCAGCTTTGATGGAGCTTTTAAGGATCTAATTACAATCAGGCCTTTGATGTGTGACATGAGTCACGTTCCTCCGGGGGGCTGGAATTAGCTCAGAGGAGAGTGCGGTGCGGGGGCGACGCGGGAGTAAGACACAACTGAGAGGTGACCAGCAGTGCAGGGTTGTGAAATGACTAAGAGTTATGGATCCCAACACTGTAGGTGCACTACTACATAAAGCTGTTGAGGGGTATGTTTTTGGTTATCTGGGTAGGTGTAGCAAAGGGGTGTAGAATAGATCTGGGCACTGACTCTGCTACACCAAAGAGACAGTCAGAGCACACCTACACTGATGGTCACTCCATCACAGTAGTGGGAAAAACTGATTAGGACATAGTAATGCAAAAAACATACTACAGCACATGGAAGGAACTGCCATGTGCATTAAGCAGAAGACAGACAAATTGTCTGAGAAAGTGGAAGTCCAGTGATGACACGTAATCTACTACCTCTGCTTGCTCTCAACAGGTGATTTCATAAATTAGCTAATATACCTGGCTGAAAAGTGTTCCCATAAGAATTAAATGCTTTGGTAAATTTGGTCAATAATTTTGGTAGGACTAACACCTATGTGTAGATATTGATCTATTATGTACACCTCTGATAAAAAAAATGTTAATTTGTAGATGTTTTCAAAATGATGCTATATTACAGAAAAATATAGGCCTATATCTACTGTACTGTAGGCTACCTGTACATGTGTAATGCACATTAAAGAATGACAAAGAACACATGGGCTGAAGTGAGGAGAGTTTGCTTGAAAAAGCTTTGCATCTCTAGACAGCGGCTCAGAGGTAAACATACAGTACATGGCTTAGATGATCTACCCCTAGATGATACCCTCTGCTGCATACAGTAGGCCTGCATTCAAAAGGCAAAACACTTAAGCTTTGTCATTGAAGCTCAAAAAGCCCAAGACAGCATCTCTCTCTCTCTCTCTCTCTCTCTCTCTCTCTCTCTCTCTCTCTCTCTCTCTCTCTCTCTCTCTCTCTCTCTCTCTCTCTCGCTCTCTCTGAACGACAAAAAAGCCTGTGTGTGGAGCAGACAATAGGACTCTCGCATCTCTCCCATTCAAGCACATCCTGGAGCCGTGTTAGTGTGTAGAATGGCTCTGAATCGGCGCTGGGCTTTCCTCTCCTCCTCTCCTATCCCTGGGGGTTACACCGGGGGTTTGATTGACAACTGCTGTAATGTGTAAATGCAGGTGTGCCACAACCTAAATTACCATCCACACACTTCTCACACGAGCTGACACTTCAAACTGCCACGATGATCGTATGGAGTATGTAGACCTATAAATAGCGGACGAGAGGGATAACGATGGAGGCCTTTTTCTCGGTATAGGATTGTGTGCGTGTTCGTGTGCGTGTGTGTGTGTGCTGTACATGCGATGTGTAGGTCATCTATGTAGGCCTGCGTTACAACTCTCTAGTCACAATAATATGACAGGGCTCATACAGGAGTTGTACAGAATAACTCAATTTGAGACAGACACACACCCTTAAACAAACACACACGCACACACACACACACACACTGCACCAAACCACCCGCCACACCACACTGGACACACACATACACACACACACACACACACACTTATGCCTCCCATCCCCAACACACACACACACACACACAAACACACATACACACACACACACACACACACACACACACACACACACACACACACACACACACACAACACATACTCTTACAGTATATACCCCCCCCCACCCGCCCTACATACACCACAACTACACACAGTAAATAACACATGTACACACCCTCTCTCTCATTCTCTCTAACACACACACACACACACACACACACACACCTACTCACCCGACCTCCAGTCCCCAAACTCAAACACGCTGCCTCCACAGACTGACAGGCTGCCAAATACACGTGGCAGCAAGCTGTGCTGCGTCTGGGGTGGAGCGGACCAGAAGAACATAAGATGAGACCAGGAGAGACGAGAGCCGTCGCAGGCAGCCATGCGGCCCTCCCTCGTTGGCATGGAGCACCCCTAAGCTCCTCCAGAATCCCGTCGTTCGTCCGTCCGTCCGTCCGTCCATTCATCCATCCGTCCATCCCTCCATCCGTCAGGTTGTTAGCCATCCACGGCTGCGCTCCATTGTAAGGGCCCCTCTTGTTGTTAGGCCTGCTCATTAGCTGTGCTTTTCAATAGGCTGCCTGGCCCGACACACACACTGTAGTGGGGAAGTAATGGGGCTGCTGCTACTCTGCACATAGGCCTACATCATTAGCAAATGGGATTTTTTTCCCTTTACTTTTTTTTTTTTACCGGTCCTGATGAGTGAATACATAGCCTACTATTTTCCTTGATCCGTTTATAGTGGGTTATACAGACTATTCATGTCAGCATTTCACACTCAAATATTTATATTTTAAACAGTTTATATCATAGCTTAGGCAATAGTTCAAGTTTATCAGTCGCCTAAATGAAATCTAAAGGAGGATAATGTTATTTTAATAATATTAATCACTGTTTCAAGTTCCTGATTGAGACGGTCTTCGAGGCGGTTAAGGAGATACTGGACATAGTGGTCGGTAGCCTATTCTGTGCTCTGTGCTCACGAGGGATGAGGGCAACAGTCAGAGCTGCCTGCCATCCATCGCGGTGGCAGAGCCCAGTCCGCACTGCAAGTCCGTTTCCAAGGAGCAGCAGCGCGAGCCAGCCAAAGCTCCGCCCCTCCTATCCTGAATGCAACGCAGCTGCTTTCAAACCCAACCGCTCGATTCCATTCATCCTCGAGAGGGAACAAAAAAGTGGCTATTTATTAGAATACTTGTTTTGTATTGTTCCGTGCCACACAAAAGGCGCTTCATTATGTGAGAAGGAACCCTTTCGCCGGGAGAAACAATAACTTGAAATTGTCTTTAGAGTCTATAATAAATTTCATTTTCTTGTCTCTCTCCTCAGTGTCTGTTGAGTTGTGGGGTAGGGAGCCGGGCACCGCCGGCCTTGGCACTCTGAGCAGGTAGATTTTTAGAAAGGATGGCGGTACGAGGGTAGGAGACGGGCTTTAGGAGTATGGGGAAGAATACTTTTTCCTACGCTACTCTCCACATCAGGGACAATGGAACTCGCGTAAGTTTGTATGAGATATCCTGCAATGGCAAGCCTCTTCTTCTCGGCAATATCGTAATCTATCTGACTTTTATTTGGTGTAGATTGATAGGCTGTAGGTTATCGTAATTAAAAGATTAAATCAATATAACGGTTTGATAACTACGTTTGAGCTTGGTTTAAGGGGTATCTGTCATTTACTCGAGTGTATATAACGGGATAAAAATAACCGCTGCACAGTGGCGTTTGGTGCGCGCTGTAAGCACTGGAGATGTCAGGCGCGCGTTTTTCTTTAAATCTGATGTTTGATTGTGCGTTTCTTAAGTCATCTGATTTTAGAAACGCACCACACAAGCGAGTGACATTCTTGGCGGGTGCGTTTTGTAGGGCTGGAGGGATGCTTAAAAGATGAATGTTTTGTCCTCTCGCCTCCTCCACCGTGCCCGCTGCCTGCCTATTTGGTACGTGTTAATCTGATGTTGGGGAGGCGATTTCGGTTGGATAGCACATCGATATATGCGATTAACAAAATTATTCTAATGTAATTTTGCTGGAATGAAATGTGGATTAAATGACAACAGTGTTTTTACGACGCTCCTTAAAAAGCCCACGCATTACGCACGCATGGGACTGTTATATATTTTTAATTATTCAGTAATGATATTGCAAATCACCCATGGTTAGGTAATAGAAGTCCACAGACGTTTCCTGTAGACCAATGCTATTTAAAAGTATTTCCAAAAGCAGTAGGCTACTTCAATATGTACATTGTTTTAGCCTACACAATATTTATCGTTTCTCAACGACAGTTCCCACTTTCAGATGCGTATACCAATAGGAAATAGTGAAGTTCAGTATTAGAGGGGAAAACAAATCCCATAACTTGGCTACTTTAAATGATCTATAGTAAACAATTGGATGCCAGAGACAGCTGTCACAAGGTCAGAGCAAGCAAGGGGAAATTGATTTACAGACAAAGTTTAGTGAATGTCGTTGTGAAACAGGTGTTTTAGAAAGATAACAGCGTCTGTCAATTGAGTCATCAAAAGCTGAGTTTTACCACCTAACCTAATCCTCTGCCTCTCCTCACAAATACAAACAAATGACTAGAAACTTGTCATATAAGCAACTCCGTCTCCCTGTGTGTTTAATTTAGCCTACAGAAGCATCTTACTGGAAAAATAGCTTTCATGCATTTGAAACGATGACAATTTGAAAATCTTTGTGTTTAGCAGACAGACAGCTGAACAATTAATATAAAATAGATGGTTTTACGCATAGGGTTGTCAGGTTTACAATTTAATTTCAAGGACTTAAATAATTTCCCAGGAAAAGTGTGACTATATGCTATTATTAAAATCCCACCTAATGAACACAGTCCGTTTAGGCAGTCCGTTTAGGCATGGTTGTGGAAATAGGCGTTTTACTTTCTATTTCTCTGACACTTCAGAAACATAACGACATAGCACAAAACCAAAGCCTGACTGCCTGCTTAAAATAACAAAATACTATAGCGTGGGGTTTATTTTCTTTTCAAATTAAATCTCATAATGTTTTCAAATTTGACTACATTTATCTTTGTTTTTTATAGAAAATAATTTAGCAGCTGTGATGGTTGCACCTGTTTGGCATATGAAATGTAGCCTCCAAAGTGTGAAGGTTAGTCAAATAAAATGATTTAAAAACAGAAACAATCCCGGCCCCTACTGAAGGGGTGGAGTACCCGTCGTGACCCCTGCACTCGCACGTGCGCCAACAGTGTGTGCACAGTATTCCGCAGAGTGCGCACAAAGAAAAACGGAAATTTCTAAAGCGCGCGGCGAGTGACACAGAATAACACAGTAGCAGTGAATGTGTCCCACGAGGGCCGCTTGCTTCTCTGCGCGAGAGTATGGTAGAGAAAGTTTACACAGCGGGCCACAAACACAGACTTTTGCCCGAGGGAAAAGGAATAATAATTGAATTACTATAGACTCGGTTGTGTGGGTTACATTTTAATGTTGGGCACCGTAATCTCCTAAATGAGTTCGCAAAAGGAGCAGTGTTCAAATAATAGGCTTATGCTTGACATTTCTTCGAATCAAAATAATAATTAAAAAAAACTTTTAAAAACCATGGGATTGTTGTGGTATAATGTAGCCTAACTAAAGGCCTATTAAGTCATTTAAGAATATGAAATCATCTGCCTTCTCATCCAGAATAGATAGCCATAGGTAAAAATAGCTATGACGATAATAGGCATAACAATAATAGGCAGGATAACAACAACAACAGCAGCAACAACAACAATAATAATAGTAATAATAATAATAATATGCATAATAATAATGATAATAGGCCTAATAGTAATAATAATAATAATAATAATAATAATAATAATAACAATAATAATAATACGGATATTAGGCAAAATGCCTACTAAACAATTACCAGCAGCACAGACATTTGTATTGCAAAACATTACGCAATTTTTTTAGCCTCACTGAAAACGAACATCAGAGAAATACATGAGCCTCAGTCTGCATAATTACATAAATGTCCATAATGAAGAAAACAGCACTAAGAAACTGATACCATCCCTCCGCTTCATATTCATCCCTCTCGCCCAAGGGGCCTAGGGATAAAAAAGCAAACACAGCATGGTTATGTTTAAAGAAAGGCGAGGCGTTACATACAGTATATTTTTCATGTAATCACACAGACTAATTATTTTTGTTGTTGATGTCTGTCTATTCATTTTTTTTCTTGAATAAGCAGTCATGCCTGTATACATAGACTCAATCCTGTTTTGTGTGTTTCTGTTGACAAGATTCAGACGCAAACGAAGTCTCTCTGTGGACCAGCAGCATAATAACTATCTGCAAAAACCGTTAGCCTCATTATGCAATCCAGTTGGTTTGGAGAGATCCACGCACCGCTTCTCTTGTACGTGTATTGATATTAGCGAAATTAAAAGCCGTGGAATTCGCTACAATGATGGAATCGTCAGCTGCGCAGCGGGGCAGGGATATTTTGTTTTGCTTTCAATTAGCGACTGATTGATGTTTTCAGAACTGGTCAACTGTGAAATTTGAATTATACGTGGGAGCGTGGCGCACGGGGTGCGATCCGTGTGGGTTCGGTGTCTTTAAAAACCCCTAATGCTGTCATTATCGTAAACAATACCACGCTTGTTAATTAGCCTATATGCTTTTCCCGCCCGATAGAACAAGCACGTTGTTCAAACTTATCGCTGCAGATACAGGCCATGGGAACCTGAACGTGCTTGAGAGAGGTGAACTAATAACAGTGATAGGCGAGATAGATTCATAAGCATGCGTTTTCCATCCACCGCTACAGACTAAATGAAGGAGTAATATAAAGTAGAAAAGCGTTTTCAACCATCCCTATGCGGCTGTGTTCAATAAAAAGAAGCTCATATTGGTCGCTGTCTATCAGCACCACGCAGTTGGATACAGTTTTCCCTGCCAGTAGACGGCGGTAATACCCTTCCGTGGCTCGCAAACTTTTCCCAGCCCGTGACACACTTGAATAGCCTACACTGTGCGCCGCTTTTAAAATAGGCTTCATACATTTCACACATCAGCCTTCTAAGAGTGTAGTATTACTATATTTTAAAACAAATAGGGCAAATGGCAATGGAAATATCACGACTATTGCTTGCTGGTCTAGGCCTACATCAACAAGTAAGCGGGTTGTAGTCTGGCATGTTCTGGTTGAACACGCAGCCTGTGTGTGTGTGTGTGTGTGTGTGTGTGTGTGTGTGTGTGTGTGTGTGTGTGTGTGTGTGTGTGTGTGTGTGTGTGTGTGTGTGTGTGTGTGTGTGTGTGTGTGTGTGTGTGTGTGTGATTCAATCTCATTTACTCATTCAATCGTTGGCTTTTAAAATGCATGTAAGCAATGACACATTTTACTTTGAGGGGAAACCCCCTCTGCTGTTTAGGAAGTATATAGGGTATTTTATTCTCACGGATGGCATATCTGAATGTCCAGCAGGCTTGGTAGTTTTCCCCCATCACCTTTCAAAGATAATAGATCAATTAGTAGGCCTAGATAATTTAAAATAAGAGTATGTGAATAAGCTGTGGATACTACTTATTGTTGTGTCAATATTCTTAAAATGCTTCAGGAAGACTATATTCTCTTTCCTCCCTAAACTAGTGCTACAATATTTACTTTCGGTGAGAGGGGTGGAGTTGACCCTCGCTGCACCCCGCCTACTAGTTCTTTCTACGTTCTCTACGTCACCTGACCGAGCGCCATGCAAATTGCTCCCTTTCTAGAACGCCATTGGCCGCGTGTTCATTCTAATCGCTGTCAAAGCGCATCATATGGCTGCCGCTTAAACTAACTTCTCAACTACACTAGGGAAAGTAGCTCAACTGCGCATTCTATTACGCTGGATGTGAAACGAGCAAGAGGAGACGAGGCAAAATACAAGAGGAAAAACAAACCTTCGAAAACACCTTCCTGGATTATATTACAGGTTGATTCAACTCGCTTTCCTTTTGGAGCCGTAGTCAGCGTGTTGTTTGCGCTTGTTCCACAGGACTTGAGCGCCTCACTGCATGTGTGGCTTTTTTTTCTCGTCTTAGCTGTAAACTAATAAGCCGTCCGAATGTATAGCATGATGATGGAAACGGACCTCCACTCCCCTGGTCCCCAAACGAACACAAATTCGGGGCAAACGGGGAACAACGCGGGAAGCAAAAGTAACCAAGAGCGCGTCAAGAGACCCATGAACGCGTTTATGGTCTGGTCCCGGGGCCAACGACGCAAGATGGCCCAGGAAAATCCCAAAATGCACAACTCTGAGATCAGCAAAAGACTGGGGGCAGAGTGGAAATTGATGTCAGAGGCAGAGAAACGGCCCTTCATCGACGAAGCGAAGCGGTTACGAGCCATGCACATGAAAGAGCACCCGGATTACAAGTACAGACCCAGGCGGAAGACCAAAACGCTGCTCAAAAAGGACAAGTACTCTTTGGCTGGGGGTCTGCTCGGCGGAGCCAGCGCCGGAGGAGGCGTGGGTCTCGGCGTGGGGATGAATTCTGCAGGTGTCGGGCAGAGGCTGGAGAGCCCTGGGGGCCATGGAGGCAGTGCCAGCGCCGGATATGCCCACATGAACGGCTGGGCAAACGGTGCGTACTCAGGACAGGTGGCAGCTGCTGCGGCCGCTGCTGCTATGATGCAGGAGGCTCAGCTAGCCTACAGCCAGCACCCCGGCTCCGGAGCACACCATCACCATGCCCACCACCACCACCCGCACAACCCGCAGCCCATGCACCGCTACGACATGACTACCCTGCAGTACAGTCCCATCTCGAACTCCCAGAGCTACATGAGTGCCTCCCCGTCCGGCTATGGGGGCATCTCTTACGCCCAGCACCAGAGCTCCAGCGTCGGATCCCCCGCGTCTATCGGTACGCTAGGATCCCTGGTCAAGTCGGAGCCCAACGTAAGCCCCCCAGTCAGCACGCACTCCCGAGGCCCTTGTCCCGGTGACTTGAGAGAAATGATTAGCATGTATTTACCGACCGGGGAGTCTGGGGACCCGTCCGTTCAGAGCAGACTTCATGCTTTGCCCCAGCACTACCAGAGTACAGCGACAGGAGTTAATGGAACCGTCCCTCTGACACACATTTAAAAAAAAGTATTTCTTACACACCAGACAACTACAGAGACGCATCCAGAATCGCGTAACCAAATATTTACCTCTTTTCTTTTACTGGTCACACCGACCTCCCCATTTTTTTGTACAGAATGTTTATGTTACTGTAAATTTTAAAAAGTAGCCTAAATATTGTGGCAATTGACTTCAAGAGAAAAAATGAAATGAGGAAATGAAACGAGCATATGGCTTTTCTTTTGTGGAATATTGTTTGGAAATTCTGTCCACACTTAAATAATTCGAGCTGTCATGGCTTTGGTCAATGTGAAGCTATTGGGAGTATAATTTGCCCTATGTTCAGTTCAGTGTTACTTTTCAATAATTTACTTTTTGTGCGAAAGAAGAAAAAAGACATCCTAACCAGAAAATAAAATAGTGTAGGCCATCCTTTATGAATAATAATGAGAATTGTTTTTAAAAGTTTATATAAACTGCTTATTTACCAAAACGTTTGTAAACGTGAATTAATGTCCTTGCGTTATACCCTTTCTGCTGTAATATTTCATGTAAATTGTGAATAACTTTTAATATTTTAAAAGGCTGGCACACAACTGCAGCTGTACATAATTTATGAAATGCATTTTTGCCAGTTCAAATCTTGACTTTGCGTTGGAACATGATTTAAATAAAATTGACAGATATGTTGCCTTGGTTCATAAACAGTGTTTTGTTACTGTGTGGTCGAAATATCAGAGCAAGTTTTTTTTTCTTGTTTTTAGACAACTTGGTTATTGTTAGAAGTAGTTAGTCCTTGTGTGGAATTATTGGGTAAAAAATAAAGTAGGCTATGAAAAATAGGCCTGCATTCATGTGCTTAAAAATGGACAAAGCCCTTTTGTGAAGTAAAAATAATGCCTTAGCTGACAAAAATCTAAATTAGCTATGGGGTGCTTTCCAAAAAGCACCTCTTTTCAAATATGAATTAGTAGCCTTTGGTGCAGACTCTTTGGTAATATTGGAGCCCAAATGTGAAAATTACATTGACCCAAAAAAGAAAGGGTGCGAGTAGCGATACAATAATTATTTTTAATTTGTGCACATTTTTTTTGTTTTTTGTTTTTAGAGACAAAACGAGCATTTCAAACCAAACGTGAAAAGGTTTGGCTGTGTGGATTCACCATGAGGAAAAAAAATGATTTCATGGAATAATTGCAGCTGCATTGGGAGGGTTTGTGGTTAATGCGCCACGGGCCTCTCGTCTCTCTTGGAAAGTGGCAAGTCGTGCAATTAAACGTGTTTGTAGTCTAGGCCTACTTGTTCCCATAATGCATGGAACAAGCATCAGCAACCATGTTCGAGATAAATATTGCCATATAGCCTGCACACTACCTAGGCCTACGTTAAAAACCTATGCAATATGCATGTGAATGAGTCAGTTTGGATTATCCAAACGGCGAACGGTTCAGTTGTTCATGGTTACCCAAACCACGTGTGTATATAGACCTATTAGTCTACAGCCTATATTTTTCAGTGTTGCTTTACAGTAGGCTCATATCCTCCAGCAGAAGAAATCAGGGTTGAATTGGACGGGCAGCCTAGTATAGACCTCTGTATAGATGATGCCTTATGAAGGGTATGCCCAGTGGACTATATAGGATAGGCCTGTGGTTTTAAATGGCAACTGACGCCTGTGGTTATGGGAATTGCATTAGGGTAGGGTTTAGGGTTCATAAAAGAAACGTGCAGGCCAATTATGGAATAAGTACGTTTCAATTGGTCTGGCTGGAAAACAAAACCAGATTCAACCGCTAGTGTAGGCCTAGTCTAAAATCAATATGCTGCGTTCATTTCTGAATTTTGTAATGACGTTTTCTCCAGTTGTCAAAGTATCAGATACCACATAGGCTACATAGTCTACATAGCATACTAAAACAACTCAGTCTTTGTTAGATTTTAAAGACATCCATGGTATAGGCCTACATTATACACTGGGATGAAAACAACAACACAGAAAATGTGCCATTTTATTTTAAACAAAATTGCCCACTCAAGTCCTAAAATGTTGGGTTTATTGGCACTGCGTTTAGGCAGACTTAATCCAAGGTAGTCATACAATAGAGGGATTTTTGAAGAAAGGGGAAAAAACACGAAAGTTTTCGTTCTGCTTGTTTTTGAGGTAGGGGGTCAAAGTTCGAGGCCTCTGCCTTGATCTCTCTACAAAGGCTACTCTGCTGAATGGGCAAAGCACAAAGAGCATCTCATTATTCACTGGATGTTGCACTTGCTGCTGTTTTTGCCCAAGTGCGCCCATGCGTAACGCACTAAAGAATTTTTAAATATAGCTCAAGACCTTCTCTAGCCTCACAGTCCAGGTTATTCAAAACGATTTAAAGGGTGCTGTCCTACTACATAGAGTACACATATGAATATTCCATGGGAGAAATGCCTATGAATTAAACACAGCTCCCTGATGACATTGTTAAAAAATAGAAACCTTATGGGAATAAACCGGCGTTTAAGAGACAGTCGCCTTGGTGTTTGTGCCGGGGGATTAGTATGTTTGAGAGAGTGCTAGTGTGTTTTGTGTTTGGCATGGAGAACCGGATTAGACCCCGACACAGACCTCGGGGTCAGCGGCGAGTCAGTGTTGCGAACAATTACACACCGGAACCGTGACGTCAGCCCCAAGAGCTCTCTCCTCTCTCCTCCTGCAACAAGTGGCAGGGGACGGGATCACCACGGGCCCACAGTGGTCCCGTGCCCCCTCTCTTGTGCAACCCCCCCCCCATCTCTCTCTCTCTCACACACACACACACACACACGCGCGCACATACACACACACACACACACACACACACACACACACACACACACACACACACACACACACACACACACACACACACACACACACACACACACACACAGAGAGAGAAGGAACTTGAGGCATTGGGGGGTTAATTGAAACCTAATAGTCACGCAGCGACCATCATTCCTCATAGACAATTTGCAGGCCCGCGTCTTAATACCTCAGAGGGCCCGTGCCCATACCCCCCCCCCCCCCACACACACACACACACACACACACACAAACCCATCTCGCATCGCAGGTATTTCTTCCCTAAACGGTGCCTCATGCCACGTTTTCACTCTAAATGGCAATTTATCTCGATGATATTGTAGTATAAATGGAACCGTTCTAAGTTCAAAACTCGTCTGATTTCACATATTTAATAGGCTATTTATCATCCTATTTCAATTCATCCCATATGGGGGGAAACACTGAAATTAAAAAAATATTGAAAAGCGGATATTATGGTATTATTATTTTTGAATTAGGCTAATTAAACATGTAGACCTATGCTATATATAAAACGACACTGTGTAGAATTTAAAAACTAATTTAGCACCACTTTTAGGCATCTTCCCATGCAGTCGCAACACCAGAGATGACCAGATGTCCAAGATTCACAGCAATTAACCGCCCACTTCTCCATACTTGTGGAGGGGAGTGGAGAGAGGGATTGCCCATCCAGCCGACAGCAGTTTTTGTTATTATTATTTTATCTCCTGATGAAAAGCCTCCCGGATTAGAGCTGTGGGGGAAAAAACGAAAGGCGGAGGAGCACGTCACGGCACGTTGCCAGGTTAAAGAGAGGCGTTCTGGTAAAGCTGTCCCGAATAATTAATGACTCTCCGAGAGCATGGGGTGTTGTTGGAAGTAGCAGACGAGGCTTCATTCGGGCAGGGATGCGAGGCGAGTCGTGTGGGTGGGTGGGTGGCGACGGTGATAGTAGTGGTGGTGGTGGTTCTAGTGACCAATAAATCGCCTCAGTGCGCGATAGCCTTATCTTGTACGGCCACCGATATATTCAGTGTTCGGAAGCCATCAGCAGCGTTGGCTCGCGGACTGTGTAGCCGTTCGCTCACAAACCCCCGATCTCTTGCACTCGCTGTCCTAAATGAGGATAATTAGCATCAGTTTATCACGCCTCTGCATATTTTCTCCCCTCTCTCTCTCTCCTCCACCCCAAAAAATCCTGTTCGCCACTATTTGGTCGCCGCTCTGTCACAGAAGATTACGGAGACAGATTGCACGGAACGAATGTGCTGAACGAGATTAGGGAGGGAATAGAAATAGCAACTGGGCCAATAAATTCCTCGCGAGGGCCTTATCGTGCAATTACACGTTGACATGTTTAACAATCTTGCAGCCTCTTAATCCCGCGCCCTTCCAAGAGCCCGAGATGCTGTGTGCGCGCCCAGCAATATCTGCTGCGACATTGGAGCAGTTCATTTAAGCGGCGCGAGCGTGGCTCTGCATTCCAAATGCAGCAACCCAAAAAAAGGAAAAAGAACGAAAGAAGGGGGGGGGGGGACTCATGCAACTTTTCCCCAAAGTTTCATATGGGCTATGCCTACCAAATCCTTTCCATTGTCATACAACTGTGTACTTGGCGTGGTAAAAAAAGAGATCTTCATATGTTTAGTAAGACCCCTTCGTTTGACTATATCAGCTTATGGTCATGCCAGATTGGAAGAAGTGCTTTTATTGATTTTCTGTCGTATTCCTCTTCAAAGAAAGAATAGATTGCCTCTGTCACTTGTTTAGATAATTCAGGGGAACTGTGTAGCCTACACCAGCACTCGTAATATAATAGTGACCCGAGCTTAGCCTTGCATTTTATCATCAGGGCCTGGTGACTGCCTTTTTAGACATATGGTTTCCGTCAGTGTGATTGATTAACCTCTGAAATGTTATGCATCTTTTATGATTTGGGCCCAGTGATGATAGGCAAATGGCTATTGTTGGAATTTGTCCTGACGCTCTCTCTCTCTCTCTCTCTCTCTCTCTCTCTCTCTCTCTCTCTCTCTCTCTCCATTCTTCTATTTCCCCCTCTCGTTCTTTTCCTTCAATTCGTTCTGTCTCTCTTTTTCTTCCATTCTTTTCTACGCCAAATTCCTTCCTTCCATGCCCTCCTTGCCTCACTCTGTGTCCCACCACTCTTCCTTCCACCCCCCACCCCCTACCCTCTCCTCTCCT
>NC_085869.1:31497345-31504845 GCF_034702125.1 Engraulis encrasicolus | reverse complement strand
CTTCACATACACAAAATTAAATCTTAATGTTGCTTTACAGAAGAAACTGACAAAATCAAGATATTCATACGTAAAGTGCTGGTTGCACCAACAGACCAAGAGATACCGGCTGGTAACAGGTTTGTGTCGAAATTTCATTGTGACGTTGTACTCCTCAATTTCAATGTGCTGACAACTTTGAGAATGAGTTTTAGAATGATTTGTCAAAAGTAATTTTCTAATTTAGAAAATGCCAGAGAGGGTTCAGAATGCATCTGTTTCTACAGCAATATCTCTTGAAATTCAATTCTGAAATTATCCTAATATAATTTGTTTTCATGGATGGATGTTTAATGAAATGATATTGAGTCACTGTTTTTTGCAAGCACACTTTTATTCTGTATAGTAAATACTCAATATTACAGTATTTTCACATCTATCCTACAAAGAAAGTATTTTTTATAAAGACCAGTCTTCTGAAATGTGGGCTGTTCTACTGTATGTTTGTATTGATGTTTGTATTGTATTGATGAACACAGCGTGGATAAGTGTGTGCGTACGTGGATGTGTGTGCGTGCGTGCGTGCGTGCGTGCGTGCGTCATTGCATGTTGTGTGTGTGTGTGTGTGTGTGTGTGTGTGTATGTATGTGTGTGTGAGTGTCTGTGTGTGTGTGCATGTGTTTGTGCTTGTGTTTGTGTAAGCTTGTGCCCATCTCCATTTGTTTTCCAGCTCAGACAGAAGGTTATTAATTGGCTTGAACTGCATATTGAGTGAAACACAGGTGTCGTTTAAACTGCCATTATGCTTCTATTATTCTATGCAGTCCTTCGCCGCGGCCCACCTCTCAACCTCAGGTATTTTGCCCATGTAATTGTGTTGTGTATTAGTGGGTTTTTACTTGATGTCGTCCTTTTACTGTTCTCGCCAGCATTGCATTTTTCATGTGCAGCTGTATAGCCAGCCAATGCTGTGCTGTGCCGTACTGTGCTGTGCCCAAAATTCTGTGTATATTTACAGAATACAGCGCTCGATCCGCACCCAGCACGCTAAAGCTTACGGAGGCTCCAGAATGCCTAATCCGGTTAGCTCAGTGGGGACCAAATCTGTAAGATGGGCACATATTTAGGCTCCCACTGACATCATTCGCTCATTTCTCTGCAGATACTTGTCCTTCACCGTGTGTATTACATTTTGTGCATAAATACAGACAGCAGATGCGTTTATGTGTCTATCCATGTGTGTGTGTGTGTGTGTGTGTGTGTGTGTGTGTGTGTGTGTGTGTGTGTGTGTGTGTGTGTGTGTGTGTGTGTGTGTGTGTGTGTGTGTGTGTGTGTGTGTGTGTGTGTGTGTGTGTGTGTGTGTGTGTGCGGCAAATGAGAAAAAGTGAGCATGGACATGCCTATGCGCTTTGCACCAGTTAGAGTTCTATTTACTCTCACTGGTTTGCACAGATGAGAACGTGAATGTGGATCTGTGCATTCTGAGTGACATTTTGGATGTTTACAGGAAAGCTGAACACAGAGAAGTAAACAGTCATGCAAGCACCCAGCAAGAACCGTGTGTGTGTGTGTGTGTGTGTGTGTGTGTGTGTGTGTGTGTGTGTGTGTGTGTGTGTGTGTGTGTGTGTGTGTGTGTGTGTGTGTGTGTGTGTGTGTGTGTGTGTGTGTGTGTGTGTGTGTGTGTGTCCGTTCCTGCATGCGTGCGTGCACTCCTTTTTGTACAGCTACTAGTGTATTTGTGCACAGATACAGTAGATGCCCCCTATTTCTCCACTGGGAATGGTGGGCATATAGTGCTTGTGTGTGTGTGTGTGTGTGTGTGTGTGTGTGTGTGTGTGTGTGTGTGTGTGTGTGTGTGTGTGTGTGTGTGTGTGTGTGTGTGTGTGTGTGTGTGTGTGTGTGTGTGTGTGTGTGTGTGTGTGTGTGTGTGTGTGTGTGTGTGTGTATATATGTGTGTTTTCCCACAGCCATGTCTGCTCATTTTTGTTTCTCCTCGTTCCCTGTGTGTTTTGATAGATACCTGCGTGGGTCGATTCATGGGGAACTGTGTACATACAGGGTTCATACAAATATGTGAGGTTTCGGAAGACACTAAAGGGCTTGAAGCGCTCAGGAGACTGTGCAAACAGTATTTCTCAGGAGCTCATCTGTACCTTTATTGACACCACCCCTTTTGACACCTATGGGTGCCTTTTTAACCTTTGACCTGGCTACTTTCTTTGTCTATGCCCTGATGAAGGCCAATATGACCGCAAAGCGTAGGCCCATGTGTTTTTAAACAGACTTGCCATGTTAAATTAAAGGCTTTTTAATATTTTTTCTCAAATCTCAGAGTGCCTCTGCTTTTTCCTTCCTTTTTTATGATGTGAGGTTGTGTATGTGTGTGTGTGTGTGTGTGTGTGTGTGTGTGTGTGTGTGTGTGTGTGTGTGTGTGTGTGTGTGTGTGTGTGTGTGTGTGTGTGTGTGTGTGTGTGTGTGTGTGTGTGTGTGTGCTTGTGCGTGTGTGTGTGTGTGTGTGCTTGTGCGTGTGCGTGTGCGTGTGCGCGTGCGCGTGCGTGTGCGCGTGTGCATGTGCGTGTGTGGGCGTGTACACATATAGACCAATATAAGATATGCCCAAGCAACAGAAAAGCCGGAAAAGTCTTTCTCTCTGGTCCTCAAACATACTGTACTTACTGTAATTTGTGAATATAAATACTGTAGTTACTAACATGTACCCATGTACACATGAAGAGTATCATTTATCATTGGCATGGGGAGTGATGTCGCTCATTGGGCTAGTGCGAAGTAGCGTTACGCCCCCTGGGGACACAGATTTGATTCCAGCCCGAGGTTGATTCCTGATCCTTCTCCATCTCTCTCTCTCCACTCATTTCCTGTCACCATCTTCCACTTTCCTATCACAATAAAGGCGAAAAAGGCTGAAAAATAAAATAAATAAATGACCTGGCACTCATCGCCATTTACAACACGCATTCCTTCTCTTTGGTCAGTGATAAATGTGCACACAAACCTAAATGTGGGCACAATTTTAACCTACATTTTCAAGGAAAGCAAATACACACACGTAAAAGCTCTCTCTCTCTCTCTCTCTCTCTCTCTCTCTCTCTCCCTCTCTCGCTCTCTCTCTCTGTCTCCCACATCTATAGACAGGCAAGTCAGGCAGGCAGGCAGGAGGGCAGGTTGCAGTTTGTGGACAGGTGATATTTTTTAACGTGGTGTAGATTAGGTTAATGAGGGGTCAATGGGGGACAGCAGTTTCCTCTGGACGCCACTGATAGCTCTCACTGCCCGTGACCTCTGACCTCTGGGGGTTCAAACTAGCCATCAACAAGAATGGGGTCATTTAGATCCAGCTCGGGATTACAGTGAAGAGAGGACCCACCCCGCTGTTGGTGTGTGTGTGTGTGTGTGTGTGTGTGTGTGTGTGTGTGTGTGTGTGTGTGTGTGTGTGTGTGTGTGTGTGTGTGTGTGTGTGTGTGTGTGTGTGTGTGTGTGTGTGTGTGTGTGTGTGAGAGTGAGTGTGTGTGTGTGTGTGTCACAAAGCGGGTGTGACAAAACACATCCGTTAGCGCTGATGTGAGCGACTGTTAGCGAGGTGACCTTTGTGGCACAGTCTGTAATAAAACCTCAATCAATCACGCACACGCACACACACACACACACACACACACACACACACACACACACACACACACACACACACACACACACACACACACACACACACACACACACACACACACACACACACACACACACACACACACACACACACACACACACACACACACACACACACACAAACACTCACACACACACACTCACACACACACACACACACACACACACACACACACACACACACACACACACACACACACACACACACACACACACACACACACACACACACCAGTTGTGAGGGGGAAAGGCTCCCTACTCGGTTCGATCTAGATCTCCTTTTGATAGAAAAACCAATGACATATTTTCTTGGGTAAGGAAAGATTTATTGTCCCTCACTTTCCTCTGTGTGTGTGTGTGTGTGTGTGTGTGTGTGTGTGTGTGTGTGTGTGTGTGTGTGTGTGTGTGTGTGTGTGTGTGTGTGTGTGTGTGTGTGTGTGTGTGTGTGTGTGTGTATGTGTGTGTGTGTGTGTGTGTGTGTGTGTGTGTGTGTGTGTGTGTGTGTGTGTGTGTGTGTGTGTGTGCACACGCCTGTGTGTGACCCTGTGCATCGGAAGGAGGTAATGTTGAAGGATTAGATCTGAGATAATCTTATTTTTTTGTCATGTTAAAATTACTAATAGAAAAATGATGTCACTGGAATCCACTCAAATAGCATCTCGATTAAGCAGCCATATATTATTTTTAGGTCTCGTAGTAATCCGATGATAGATAAGAAGAGCCTCAGTATCGTGTGGGGAGTCGTCCTATAAATAGGGGTACATTTCAAGTCCATGTCCTGTATTTGTCAATTTCACAAACTTTTCACTTCAACCAATGATGTTTTGTCCATCAGCACACATTTATCTTTATCTTTATTTATATTTATTTTTTGATGTTTTTATTCTATCCCATTTTCCAACTGTCATATTCATTGTCTTCATGTAAAAAACAACAACATTTTTTTGTATTAAATATTTACAAATACGTATTCACAGTAGTTATTATGATATGAAAAAAAGTGTTTAAAAACCTAGTATTTTTTATTATACATTAAATCTTGAAAATATCATAATCGAGAGGACTCGCAGGAGAGTGGCTGTCCACACGTTGGACTGATCATTAAAGTGCTTCTCGGGGTTCGCAGGGACCACTGCACTAAAGAAGCTGAGATAGATTACGTGGTGTATTGGGCAAGATCGCTGGCCGTGGTTCTGAAGTACTGCCATGGCCGAGAAATGTCTATGCAGCAAACATTCTCAAGCACGGGAGTACGGGGCGCCACTGAGAGCTCGGGCATTATCTGCGCCTGCAGATATGTGTGAACTCGGAGCGGACACCCCCCAGCAGACGATAGTTGGAGAGCAGTGGCGCGAGGTGAATTGGACGGAAGCTAGGGCAAGACACCTGACAAATCGATCGAACAGCGGCGGAAGGGAGGCGAAAAGGGAGGTGGTGGGTGAGAGCGAGAAAGGAGACAGGTGAGGGAGAATAAATGCTGTATAGTTAATTAAGGGGCGTTCCAAATTCCAGTGCACTGAAATTTCACCAAATGACGGCAGAGCGGAAAATGAGATGCAGCCAGTTAAATAGGCATGCCTATCTTTTCGCGTTGAATTCAGGAGTATGACAGTTGAGTGGAGAACAGAATGCAGGTGGTAAATTAGGCATGCCAAATTTCATTACGCCTCTCTCAAACTTTCGTTTTTTTTTAATCAAAATGTGCATTTGGTGTACTTGTTGTGTACATTGCTGTCTGATTGTCTTGCTGGTGTATGATGTCAAGGGATGCCTTTGAATCTTATTTGACAAGACTCTTCTGGCCAGTGGAGTGCTGTAATGCTTTTTTTAATGTTAAAAAATCCTACCATAGTAGTACACTATGACAACATTACACAGAGCCTTTAGCAGTATATTACACCCCAGTCATTATGTTTCTGGTAACAGCAAATTCTTAGCAGGTGCCATGTCTGAAGAGATTAAGATAGACTGATTGAAGCTCACTTAGACCCTGTTTCCCGAAAGCAGCAAACCTGCGTCATTGCTAACTTAGTAGGCTGCCAATGGGAAAAGACAATTGCAATAGAGTAAGCTGCTAACTTAGTTAGCAACAATGCTGTCGATAACCTCTACCCCCCCCCACCACCACCACCACCACCGCTTCTATGCCAAAACATTCCTATTTTGGACCTTCTGCCTCAACAATCTGATTTAGGGTGGCACTGGCAGGTGCTTTCCGCTCCGCTTGTCCCGCTCTGCCTCCCGTCCAACCTTACCTCTACCACCAGGGATTCTGGCTGGCCTAATCTCAAATCTGGGTGGAGTGACAGTGAAGGCTTGCGCTGTGATCTCAATGATGCCGGTGACCTTTAGGGATCTCTCTCTCTCTCTCTCTCTATCTCTCTCTCTCTCTCTCTCTCTCTCTCTCTCTCTCTCTCTCTCTCTCTCTGTCTCTCTCTCTCTCCTTCCCACTCACTTCTTTCCACACATTCTCTCCCTATTTTCATCTTTCATCTTTTTCTGTCCCTTTCTCTCTTCTCTCTCTCCCCTTCACCTCCGTCCATTAGTTCCCTATCTTAAACTATCTCTGTGTCTCGCTTCTTCACATTCTCCATTTCCCCATGCCTTGTTCTCTCCATCCTCAATTTTCTTTGTCTTCCGCACCATCCTCTCTCTGTTCTGTTGTTTCTGGGTGATGGGTGTCATGAGGGAATCCAATGACAGACAGGTGAACGGACAGGGTTTTTTTCTTTCCAAAACCTCCAGTAGATTAACGGTGGCACTGATAGAAGACTCCGGAAGCAAAGGTCATCCCCACATGAACCCCCTTCTGCACACACGCACGCACGCACACGCACGCACACGCACACACACACACACACACACACACACACACACACACCTCTTATAACGGCCACACCCAGGGCATTAGTCTCAGGATCGTATCCCCCGGGGCCATAATGAGACAGCTCGTTCACCACCTCCGCAACACGATCCAACTCAACAGTTGTAATTTCCCTCCAAAATTCAACATCAAATCTTCATTCCTCATTGAGAATCACATAGAACTTCAGCACATGTTTATTTCCAGAATTCATGAATACTTACCACCACCATCAAATTCTAAGTATTCATTATGACTGGGAAAATTGCTCTTTTCCTACATTAAAAGGGGGATCTTCTCCATGGTCAGCCATTTTGAATTTACAGAAATAGATTGTTTTAGCTGCAAGTTATTACTTAGTTATTACTAAGTTTATTACTTAGTGAACTTTCATGAAAAGCCTATTTTGAAGGAGGAAGTGGCCATGTTAGCACACCGGAGCATACTTCACAATCCGCCAGCTCCTGACCAGTTCCAAATATGGATGGAATTATACCACGTGCTGAAATTCCCGCCTCGCAGGTGTTCCGAGATCTGGAGGAATAAGTCGCTACTGTCAATCATGACAGCCCTGTCAACCACTTTCCTTATAGTTTGTAAAAAATATGGCAAGTCTCAAATGGTGCACTTGTGTACTTCGGGCACTATGTTTCAGTGCATAGGGAGCATAGGACGCTTCATGTTGAGCAAAACATTGTATGCGACATAGTGATCATTTGGGGTGAAGGAAAAGTAAATACAACCTTGAGATGCTGTGTAATACAGACAGTAGCCACCCGATACTTTGGCAAGCAAATGCTATGCTAATCTGTCACTTCCAGTAAGGGTACAACATTACTGGTCCAAACTTCCCCTTGACACTATGCATTAAACGCTTCAGTGCTTTCTGTGCACTATGCAATGAATGCCAGTGGCACGCACTGACACAAGTGCACCATTTGACACACAGAATTTCACTTGGCTATGTGTAGAAT
>NC_085869.1:31472345-31484845 GCF_034702125.1 Engraulis encrasicolus | reverse complement strand
GGGCTGGGCTGAGCTGGGTTGGCCATGGTGGCGCAGTGGGGATGGAGATGGGGATGGGGATGGGGATGGGGATGGGGATGGGGATGGGGATGGGGATGGGGATGTGGGTGGCCGTGTTGGGGCTGGGGTGGGCTGAGCTGGGTTGGCCATGGTGGCAGAGTGGGGTTGGGGATGGGGATGGGGATGGGGATGGAGATGGGGATGGGGATGTAGTTGTGGGATGGGGATGGGGGTGGGGGTGGGGATGGGGATGGGGATGGGGATGGGGATGACCGTGTTGGGCTGGGGTGGGCTGAGCTGGGTTGGCCATGGTGGCGGAGTGGGGTTGGGGATGGGGATGGGGATGGGGATGTGGGTGGCCGTGTTGGGGCTGGGGTGGGCTGAGCTGGGTTGGCCATGGTGGCAGAGTGGGGTTGGGGATGGGGAGGAAGTGGTTGGAGGAGTGTTGATGTGGTAGGGGATGACAGTGGGAGTGGTGGAGAGTGGTGCCAGTGCTGGGCTGGGAAAGGCAGTGATATTGGGGTCGTGGTGAGTGGAGAGTGGATGGCAGTGTGGTGGCAGTGGTGGAGCAGAGTGGGGCAGTGGTGGACTGAGGCTGGCAGCGCATTGCATTACATTACACTTCTACCTGACGCAACTTACACTCATTCAAGGTTTAGGGTATTGGTTAGTTACAGTGCTACAGCAACATGGGCTTAGGTGCCTTGCTCTCAAGGGCACTTCACAGGGTAGGATTCAAATCCGCAACCTTACAGTAGCAATGTTCTCAAAGTGTTTTTTTTTTTCAAGCAAAAACATTAATATTATTATACATGTGTACAGTATCATACATTGTGTTCAATTTACTGTATCATATTGTGATCAACTGTGTCACATAAATATAATGAAAACGCAACAAATTTAAATATATTAATTCTAAAAATAACAAAAACACAATAATTGTTTCTAGAACTGCACAGAGAAACTTCTTTCTGATAGTCCTTCGCCTTTGGCTTTGTTTAGTGTTCAGACTTTTAAAGAGAGAAATAAAAACTGTAGTGTGATCGTGTTGGGGGGAGGAAAACCCCATGTATAAATATCCATGTGGAGGGAAATGGAAGAAAATTGGTCTTGGTGGGAGGTTGCTCTGATCACCTGGACAATGCTGCCTTTGCATGCATCTCTCTCTCTCTCTCTCTCTCTCTCTCTCTCTCTCTCTCTCTCTCTCTCTCTCTCTCTCTCTCTCTCTCTCTCTCTCTCTCTCTCTATCTCTCTCTCTCTCTCCCTCTGTGTGCGTGTGTGTGTGTCAGGTGTGTGTATGTCCACACCTCTAAGTGCAGCAGCAGTGGTGGCTGGGGGGGGTACACATGTTCTAATGACGGACCGGAATCAGAATCCGGCTCTAGAGGGCCGTGACATCACGCCGCGTGGCTTCACGCCGCTGCCGCGCTAATCACCACACTTAATTGGCCGCGGCACTGAGATCCGGTTGACCGAGGTGCAATCAAGACACATTTAAGGGTCGCACCACGCCAGCAAAAGGCCACAGGTGGGACCCCTCGTGTCCGTGGCCCTTTTGTTGCCCCCCGGGCAATTGCGACATGCTTAATTGGTACCCGCGCATTTAGCTCCCTGCTATACTCCAAATGTATTTTCTTTTCTTTTGTCATTTTTTTGTTCATTGTGAACTCTATTTTTAAAAAATGTGTGTTTTCTGCATTTTCTCTGTGTTTTTTTTTTGTATTTACTCCTGCAGATTTGGACTGGTCATATAAGAATAAAGAACAAGAACTAAAGCGTTTCTGTACTGCAAAAGGCCACAAGTGACTGCTGGTTTTTCATCATTGCTGATGTAGCACTTGAAATACATATGTACACTATCAGAGGTGGAACGTAACTAAGTATTTTTACTTCGTTACTGTACTTAAGTAGTTTTTTCGGGAATTTGTACTTACTTGAGTAAAAATAAAAACGCATACTTTTACTTTTACTCAGTTACATTTTTTGACAATTACTTGTACTGTCTACTCCTTACATTTCCAGAAGAAGACTTAGTTACTACTTACATTTATCCTAGGTTTCCCTGTTGTGTTTCATGGATATTGGAGTAGCCTCAGCTGCGGGCAGGGAGGCGGGACCAAGCCTCCCTTCCAAACTGACACCCAGACAGAAAGGATACTTTAAAAAACATTAACAGGACTCCATAGTCATGTTCAAATAGAAAACCGTTGCAGAAACGTTTTCCTATTGGATCAAGTAGGCAGACATGGAGAAAGACAGCCATTGTGCGAGTAGGCCTAATTGTAGTTTTGTACTCAAAAAGTAACATACATTTAAAAGTTAGTACTTAGGACTTTAACTTAAAGGGACAGTTTGGTCAATTTCAACATGCAGTTGTAATGCTCACACTACCCTGGACTTGTCAGTGCCTGAGATTTTTTTCTTCTTCTTCTTCAGCCGTTTCCGAGATCCTGGTCATTGTAATGGGGTCAGCTCTTTGTTTACATTTCAAAAAAACATTTTTATTTATTCCCAAAAACATCCAAAAGGTTATAAAACATCAGCAGACAACTAGCAAACAGCAGTACCTTTTGGGAAAATATTTGGAGTTGGCCTATGTTTCATTTTTTAAAAATGTAAACAAACGCTGCCCCTATTAGAATTGCTCATATCTCGGAAAGGGCTGAGCCAAAAAATGTGGCATCACCAGGTACTGACAAGTCAAGGGTAGCGTGAGCAATACAACAGCATATTGAAATTGACTGAACTGGTCCTTTAAGTACATTTTTGGTGTACAACTTTTACTTTCACTTGATTATTGTTGATTATTGTAATTTTTTCGCAGGGTATTTCTACTTTTACTTAAGTACACAACTTCAGTACTTCTTCCACCTCTGTACACTATGTCTTAAAACTAGAAATATTCAATATTTATGTACAGTACTTATAATTTGAATATCACTTCACCCAGGGATATAGTGAAGGATAAATGCAATTAACCCATCTCTTGAGTTTCAGAGCGTTCAGAGCATCATTCACCTGTGTATAGTTTTTAACCTTCAATAAGTCAGTGTGTGTTCCAAAAATTGTAATTGATAGGTGCAGTTACGTCATTTTTGACCAACCTCAGGATTGTACAGGTAGCTGTTAATACCTGCTGGGCATTGCTGCCTGTCGTACCTCCTCCGGTACCCATGGGTCAGCGAGAGAAAATAAGACTTGTGACACAAACATCTTTTTTGTATCAATTACTAGACAAACATAGGGAATATACATTCATAATGCATGCAGAGGAGGTGCCTTTCTCAACCACCTTCGCAGGTAGCTGTAGCCTTACGCCAAAAGCAGATATCGTCAGGTGGTGTCCAGCCTTCTCTGCGATGTTTCGGCCCTGAACCACAACACCGCCAACTCCAGCCGGTGGGCCGACAGTGCGTGGCCAGTCTCACCAAGTATGTTCAACTGCAGTGTGCAGGGCGGGGGGCAGGTCTGGATCACATCTCCCTCCTCCCCCCTGAGCACATCTTCCTCCTCCCCCCTGAGCACATCGAGTGCCTCCCCCTTGTCATTCAGCGGCAGCGCTAAGCTTCTACATGGGAAGAAAAATAGCTCTGGAAGTCACTGCACCGTGCAGAGCAGAGACGCAGAGTTTTCACAAATAAAATCGTAGATCCACTCTCTCTACTCCACTAATGTATAATGGTTTGGTGAGTGTAGGAAACACGAGCGGGGAGCTTTGAGTGAACCGCGCGATGAACAGCACGCGACCCTGTTTAGTATAATTTATTAATCCCGAGGGAAATTAATATAAGCTATTATTATTATTAGCTAATATAAGCTACATGTAGTATTTGTTAACGCATGGGTCTAATTTGAATTAATATTAAGTGTCTCTTCTTAGTATCTTAGTTTGAAGACCAGATAGGGCCTATTTGGTGCCAGTTTCTAAAATTCGAAAGATGGGGCTACTACAAGAAAACTAAAGTAGCCTAGGCAGTAAAACGCCTGTGCAGTGGCAAATTAGGCTACTCCATGTGTGATCCGCTCGAAATTAAACATAGGCCTACCCATCATTGAAAAGCATGAGCACATTCTTCAAAGTCCCAAAGCCTGGATGCTGTCGCCACAATCTCTTTAGGATTGGGGACTGGATTCTGAGCAGGCCATTGCAGTAGCCTTTGGTAGGCCTATCCTTCGTGCATCTGCCCCGCTTCCAAACTGACACCCTGACACATTTAGCATTAACCTTTTGTTTTTAACCGTCTAACAGCGCTTAACATTATCATTAAATCAATGGAACCTAAAGCAGTTGCAGAGACCGTTTCAATCTTCTCCTTTACTATGAAAGAGAAAGTAAGGTCAATGACAAATTCTATGTGAATGGAAATAAACACTCATGCAATTGGAACGTGGAAAATGAAAATTAAATATATTTAGTAGGCTAAATATATTTAATTAGCACTCCAAACGACGAGACATGAAGCTGTGTGCATAGAATACAGTGTAGCCAACTACGCATTCACTATTGTTGATGAATGATTACAGTCCAGTGTTTAGTAAATGTAGGCCTATTTAGCCTACTTAACACTCCAAACGACGAGACACGATACAATCTCCCTAGAATACAGGGTAACGCATTCGCTATTGATGAATGATTCTATGTCCAGTGTTTAGTAAATATATTTACTTAACCAACGACGAGACATAATACAAACCACTTCACACCGCAATTAGCCTACATAGGCATTATTATTGTCCAAAGCAGCTATAAGAGTCATCAATGTAGGCCTATGCTGGTGTGCTACACTTGGGCCTTGGGCCATTCGCCGGATAAGACATTTGGCGCAAATTCTCAAATAGGGTGACGTCGGGATGGTGTGGGACTGTACAGACTACTATAATAGGAAAAAATAGGAGGGGCGAGATCCAAAATGGGAGGGGCGGGATCTCAGAAATCCAGACCTGCCCACTTCTGCAAACTGCAGTTGGATGCTACTCAGTCTCACTGCCCTTCTGCTCCTGGCGTACAGCTTACACCAACAAGACATACATTCCATACATGTCATAAGCATAAAAAATAAAATAAATAAATAACAGGAAAATAAGGCAGTTGAGCTGTTTGGTGTTCGTTGGCTGCTGGCTTTAACCCCTTCCTAGCAGCTGTGCTCGGGTGCGTTGGTTGCTGGGGCAGCAACAGTGCTGAGTGAAAGGTGCCGAATGCGCTGAATGCTTACTGACTAGTTGTTTGTGAGGCAGTTGAGCTGTTTGGTGTTCGTTGGCTGCTGGCTGTAGCCCCTTCGCTTCGGTTGCGTTGGTTGCTGGGGCGGCAACAGTGTTGAGTGAAGTACCGAATGCGCAAGACGGATGGGAGATAGGCTTGCTGCTCCCTGCAGCTGCTGTCTGGGGGTTAGGTGTTCTTCCCCCAGTTTCTGTTCTTCCTCCGCAGACTCTAGTACTACAAAGCTAACTTACCACAGTGATATACCGTTAAGTGCTGAGATGCCCTCCATCTTCCACGGGCACAAAGAATGCAAAATAACAAGTGCACAAACAGCAAGTACCACAAATAACATTGCTAGCTTATATTAGCAAGCCACTGTGACGAAGCTGGAGACAGTAACATTGTTAAAGTATATATTTTTTAAAAATATATTGTGAAATGCCAAATATGCAGCATGGCTTAATATTGGTGCCCCTGTCATCCAGTCAGTCAGTCAGCCAGTCAGCCATTGGGTGAATTATTTATAGATGGGCATCTCATATCTGACTCAGGGCTCCTCTGGCCCACATCTGTTTGACATTCAGCCCCAACTTGTCATCTCTCTCTCTCTCTCTCTCTCTCTCTCTCTCTCTCTCTCTCTCTCTCTCTCTCTCTCTCTCTCTCTCTCTCTCTCTCTCTCTCTCTCTCTCTCTCTCTATCCCCATCTTATTTTCCTCCTCCTCTGCCTTCTCTCCTCTTCACTCTTCTCTCTCTCCTCCCACTCCTTCTTCTCTCCTCTCTTCTTCCCTCTGCCCCTCTCTTCTTTCTCTCCTCTCTCCTCCCTCTCATTCCTCTCTCTAATGTCCTGCATCCTGCTGGTGCTCTCACTTTCTTCACAAATGTCACAGATGAGATATTCGAGGTGTCAAGAGGGAAGAAAGGGGAGGAGAGAGGGACATGAGGAGGAGGAGAAGATGGAGGGAGAAAGAGGTTGAGGATTAAGCGAGGTAGGGAAAGGAGTGTGTGCGTGCGTGCATGTGTGTGTGCTTGTGCGTGTGTGTAGTGCATGTGTGTGTGTGTGTGTGTGTGTGTGTGTGTGTGTGTGTGTGTGTGTGTGTGTGTGTGTGTGTGTGTGTGTGTGTGTGTGTGTGTGTGTGTGTGTGTGTGTGTGTGTGTGTGTGTGTGTGAGAGAGAGAGAGAGTGTGTGTGTGTTTCTAATGGATGGAGAGGTCTTGTCCCAGGAAGGCCCATTCCAACCCGCCACTCACAAGCAACACCCCCACCCCTCACATACTCACGCCGGGGGAAAGAGAGAGAAAAAGAAAGAAAGAAAGAAAGAAAGAAAGAAAGAAAGAAAGAAAGAAAGAAAGAAAGAATTAAGTATTAGATAATCAGTGGAGGAAAGTGAATCATGAACATGGGAATGTTTGTCTGAGAGATAGAGAGAACGAGAGTGAAAGAGAGCTACAGAGAGAGAGTTGGTGGGAAATTGAGGAAGAGAGAGTAGAGTGAGATTGACAGTGACCAAGAGATGGCGAGAGAAAATCCATATCAAGACAGGTGGTTAGAAAAGGGGAAGTAGAGAATTTTTAGGGGTGAGGGGGTTGGCATCCCAAAACTGCATCCCTACTCTTCACCTCCCCCTTTCCTCCCTTGTCACTCAGAGAGAGAGAGAGAGAGAGAGAGAGAGAGAGAGAGAGAGAGAGAGAGAGAGAGAGAGAGGATGTTGAAGAAAGGGGGAAATAGAGCATTTTTCGTGAGGGTGAGGGTTGGCATCCCAAAACTGCATCCTCCCCCCCAACCCCCACCTCCCTTGTCACTCAGATGGGGTGTCTGGTGCTGCTACTCCCCCACCCCCAATCCTCTCTGGCCTGGGTGACAAAAGGCCCCAGAGAGTAGAGAGGGGACGGGACGAGTCGGGACGGGATGCCAGGCAGGGCCGAGTAAAAAGGGGCCGTGATTGTGACTAATGAGAAATTCGGGGGGCTTTTAGCGTGACAGGCAGGAGAGGCCTGCCATTGTGGCTCTCAGCAGGGGGCCTCCGCAGTGGGAACGGGACGGGAGATGGGTGGGACATGGGAGGAGTGGGAGAGGACTGTGGAATGGAAGAGTAGGATGGGGTGGGTGGGGTGGGAGTGGGTGAGTGGGGTATGAATATAGTTGGGTGCTTTAGGGGAGTGGAGAGTAGTTGGGTTGATAGATTATGAGGTGGATGGTAGAGGATGTGGATGGGATGGGGTTGGAGGGTAGGGCGGTTGTGGGGGTGGCAGTGGGAAGGTAGTTGGCTGGGGGCACAGGGTACATGGAAGTTGGGAGACAGAAGAGGAATGGGTGGGAGGAATGGTAGATGGGAATGGGTGATCGGGGTGCGTCAGACATGGCTGTTGGGTGGCGTTGAAGGGCAGTTGTGGGGAGCTGTGGTTGTGGGGACAGGAGGTTAGCTGAATGGGTTGAGATGGTGGATGTACTGGTATGAGATGGTAGAGGGATGAGGTGGCACTGAAGGGTTGAGATTTGGTTGTGGGGTGGGTCGTGAGTGGGTTGGGGAATATCTTTAAGTGGTTGGTGTCGGGAGGAGGGTGGTTGGGTGGGGTTGGCGCTGGGTGAAAGGGGATGGGAGATGGTTGTGTGGTGATGGAAGGGGTTTGATGGAAAGGATGTGGTGGGATTGGGGGTGGCACTGGGAGCAGCAGGCCTGTCATGCCCCCTACAGTACCCTTGCAATTTCTCTCTCTCTCTCTCTCTCTCTCTCTCTCTCTCTCTCTCTCTCTCTCTCTCTCTCTCTCTCTCTCTCTCTCTCTCTCTCTCTCTCTCTACTTAACACTTAACATCCCATCTCCACTCTACCTCTGTTCACTGTCATGTCCTCCTTTTTTCTGCCCCCTCCCGGTTTTTTTTTTTTCCCCTGATGCTTCAGATTTCCATTCCTGTCTTCTCTTCTGTTCCATTCTTCTTTTTGCTCTTGCCATCTCATCATTGCTTCTAATCTTTTTTCTGGTTTTCTCTTCTTCCCTGATTTTCACAGCATATACTTTCACAGCATTACTTTACTATGTCATCTTGGTCTATCATCACAAGGCCTGGAGCAATGTTAGTGTAACGGAACATTGCAAAGACAAACTGACACTCCATGACTACAATCAAGAACATTATCAAAGGGGCATGACAATAATTTGCGCGATGTGTAATTGTATGTGTGTATAGTCTCATGTCCCCCTTATGTAGCTCCTTGTACTCACCTCCTCTTTACTTCTCCTCCTCTTCTCTCAGTTCCTTTGCACTCCTCTCCTCTCCTCTCCTCTCCACCTCTCTCCTCTCCTCTCCTCTCCTCTCCTCTCCTCTCCTCTCCCCTCCTCCACTCTCATCTCCTCTCCTCTCCTCCCATCTCCTCCCCACCTCTCTCCTCTCCTGTCCTCTCCTGTCCTCTCCTCTCCACCTCTCTCCTCTCCTCTCCTCTGTTCAGCCCTCTCTTGTCTCCTATCCTGTCCTCTCCTCTCCTGTCCTCTCATCTCTTCTCCTCTGAACTCCTCTCCTCTTCACTTCACTTCTCCCCTCCCCTCTTCACTCCTCTCCTCTGCTCTTCAGTCCTCTCTTCTCTCCTCTTCTGTCCTCTCGTCTCCTCTCATCTCTCTTCTCCCTCGTCCCCTCTCATCTCTCCCTCCCAGTACACCTGTTTATCATGCACTCACAGCGTAATTGCTGTGTACTAACATTCATACTTTGTAAATTGTTCTTTTTAAATTAATTGTCCCCCTTTAGACACGGTTAGGGCGCATGTTAATTATCCCGTGGAGTGCTTTAATTGCTGGTTATTTACCTACTGCCTGCCGTTGGCTGTGCTCATACACTCATGGGGATGCCACTACACTACACAGCATAGGTAGGCGAACGAGAGAGAGAGAGAGGGAGAGAGAGAGAGAGACAGAGAGAGGGAGGGAGAGAGAGAGAGAGAGAGAGAGAGAGAGAGAGAGAGAGCAGGAGAAAGAGAATAAGAGACTGGACTGTGAGAGGTGAATGAGAGAGGGAAAGAGAGAGAGAGAGAGAGAGAGAGAGAGAGAGAGAGAGAGAGACAGAAAGAGCGAGGGAGAGAGACAGAAAGAGCGAGAGAGTGAGTGAATGAGCAGCACGGTAGAACACTGCCCTCTTTTGAGTGAGTGTGCAGTCCATAAACGCAACAGCAGAGGAGAACAAGAGAGAGAGAGAGAGAGAGAGAGAAGGAGAGGGGGGCAAGGTAGGGCTAAAGTGAGAGATGACAGGTAGTCAGTAAAAGTAGAAATGTAGAAATCAGAGTAAAGAATCAGAGGAATGAATGGAGGAGAAAGATTTGGAAGAAAGAAAGGTAGCAAGACACAGTAAAAAAGAGATGCAGTAAAGAAACGAGGAGAGAGAGAGAGAAATAGAAAGAAAGAGAAGAGAGTAGAGGGGCATATTTGAGTCACGGGGAGAAAAATATCAACCTTCCTCCTGGTACAGTCACACCAGTGTGTGAAAGTTTTGAGGAATTGAAGGTTTTGGGGAATTTCGAGATTGAGACTATCAAATCACCCACCACCCTAGACACAACATAACTGATCTCAACCTCAAAGCTGTCACACGCCTCGCACATTCAATAACCAGGAATCACACTCACCCTCTTCATCCACATTTCACACTGCTTCCATTTGGCCGCAGGTATAGAACACTAACCGCACAAATACACCTACCGCGACAAGAGCGAGGCCAGCGACGGAAGTAATTGACTTTGTATTGAGTCGCGCGACAAAAGCGATTCTGGAGACTAGAGGCGATTTGCGCGACGAGAGCGACAGTTTGAAGTTGAAATCCTTTCAACTTTCTATGACGCGGTTCGGCGACCAGCCGCAACAGCCAATGACTGTATAGAGGTCAGACCACAGCCAATGGGAATGTTTGAATGCTTTGTCTTCTGCTTGTAACGGACATACTGTAGTCGCTTCAATCGCGCGTATCGCTCTGTCGCTTCAATCGCATCGCGCCTGGTCTATTCGTGCGGTGAGATGGCGAGGAGCAAGCTTCAGCAAAAGCTTTGACCCATCTGCTATAACTGCACTGAACAACCTTCCACAATAGCCCTGTATGGACCCTCCTGGTAGTGTATATATTGTGTATATAGTATGTGTGTGTCATTTATGATGGGGTTGTATGGCTTATTATGTGAGTATGTGCTTATGTTGTATGACAGCATTTGAGTGTGCATGTATGGTGTTTGATGTCCTTTATCTGTGATGTTGATGTCCCCATGCCTGTCTTGTATTCTTTACACTATGAATGTCTCTATGTTGGCTGTAAACTCTTAGAGGAAGAGTTTTTTTTGGAAATCGACAGCAAAGCAGTCAAGGGAAATAAGATGGATGGGTATAGGTATGGGTGTAAAGATAGAGGGGAGAAAGAGCGCGAGAGAGTGAAGTGAAAGAGTATGAGAGAGACAGCAGGGGTAAGAGAAGACGCGGCGTGTTGTGAAAGAGGACTCCTTGGTGTTTTACGATGTCGGGCTATCATGGTGTCACCCAGTTAATCTGGTGTCCGGCCGAGCATGTCACATGTCACGCACGGGGTGCGCCCCCCAGTGGGCTTGTATGGAGGGGGGGGGGGGTGCGCGCACGCGACTGTGTGTGCGTGCATGATGTGACTAAGTCCATACTTACTATATGTAGGCTATATATATTTTTTAAGTCATATAATTGATTGTTATGATATCCCATTTCATGTACAAAAGTGTGTGTGTGTGTGCACGTGTTTGCATGTTTCAGGTGGGGGGTGGGGGGGTCATGTGGTGTCGGGTGTGCCTGTCGCAAGAGAGACTCTCAGGGGAGAGGGCGAGGCGCCTGGTAGGAAGGGAGGGGAGGCAACAGCCAGCTCTCGTCTTCCTCCTTCGCCCTCCTGTCTTCATACTGATCTTCATCCTCGTCCGCCTCTCGATTCGAGTTATCGTTTATTAATGTCTGACCACTGACTCGTTTAGTGCTGTCTAAGCAGCTCTAGTCTCCTTCCGTGATCCCAGGCTGACGTTGGTCAGGCAGATTAAAAAATGCCCTGATCACTCACACAGATACACACATCTCTCTCTCTCTCTCTCTCTCTCACAGATACACACACATCTCTCTCTCTCTCTCTCTCTCTCTCTCTCTCTCTCTCTCTCTCTCTCTCTCTCTCTCTCTCTCTCTCTCTCTCTTTCTCTCTCTCTCTCTCGCACACTCTTTCACACACACACACACACACACACACGCACACACACACACATACACTCACACTCACACTCACACACACAAACACACACACATACAAATACACACACACAAACACACACACACAAACACACCATCTAACCATCTCTGCCCCCTCACCACAGTTTTCCAGACTTGGTTGAGCCTGTGCCATACCTGTCCAAAGCCTGGCTGCCTGACTGACTGACTCTGAGACCGTCGACGAGGCCCCAATCTCGCTGCCGCGTTCTCAAGCAAGCAAAGCCCTTTTGTTCACGTTCATAGCCACTGCTGATTGATCTCATTGTTGCGGCCCCTGTGTTATTGTCCCCACCCGCTTTTCGCCTGTGCCTACGCCTTGCCAAACAGAAAGCAGGGCGCCTGTGTGTGTCCATATCACAGTCTGGTTTGGAGAGGGCTTCCATTGGCACTGAATGGACAGGTCCCATTCGCAATCAGTGAAATGAATACCTTCTCAGTTGGATGATAGAAGATTTTTTGGGAGAATGCAGTAGCAGTGTCCAGTAAACATTGAATCATTGTAAATATCCACTGGGCCTGCAGTATATCTTTGAAAAATATAGCGGTGGTGGCCCTGCCTGGGCGCTCGCCTGCCATGCGGCTGACCTGGGTTCGAGTCCTGGCCCGGGTGCTTTGCCGACCCCTCCCCATCTCTCTCCCACTTTGCTTCCTGTCCACCTCTCTCACTGTATCAAGTGGGGTCGAAAAAGACCAAAAATAAATCTTTAAAAAAAAATACCAGTGGTGTAGGTGATGATTTAAAAAAAAAAATTAAATCATACATTACATTTTTATCACAACTTTGATTATCAGTAGTATATTCCTGACTGATTGATAAACAAGATCCGCTGAGAGGGAGATGGACTTAATTTCGAAAATGTAAAGAAGGTAAACTTTGTTTTCCTTTTCCTTGTCAGTTGTCCCCTCAATTACCACCTTGTAAATTCATAAATCTTTCAGCCTTGTATCAGAATGGTTTACTGTGCCACAGAGGGTCTGTAATTTACTGACCCTCTGCGGCACATAGGCTAGGCCTACTAAGCTGATGCCTACTGTGGCTGTTGTGGCAGTTATAAGTA
>NC_085869.1:31454845-31459845 GCF_034702125.1 Engraulis encrasicolus | reverse complement strand
AGAGAGAGAGAGAGAGAGAGAGAGAGAGATTGACAGAGAGAGATTGACAGAGAAAGATAGAGAGAGATAGAGAGAGAGAGAGAGAGAGACAGATTTCCATGCATAGATGAGACAGGAGGTATGGGTTTGTTTTTTCAGATTTATTCGTTTCTGATTCTGATTACCTTGGGAGGCAGGGATGGACTCGTCATCTGACATACAGGACATTTTCTCGGTGGGCTGACAGTCATCAGGGACCAATGACTTACTTACTTGACGTAGTTCCTCTTTGCCCCGTCTGGAGCATAGGGCCTCAGTTAGACGTCGCCATCTGCTGCGGTCTCTGGCGATGTTCTGTGCCTCATGCCATGAGGTATTGGCGTGTTCTAGGTCCTTTTTGACTCCTCTCCTCCACGATAGTCTGGGTCTACCCCTCAGGGACCAATACTTTTGTATTATTGTTTGTTTGTTTCCAATTTTCAATTAGAGACCGACACACATTTAGATGGGGTTGCCCATTGGTGTACCCTGAACAGTGGACTGAGCCCATCAGAGATTCTTTAAGTATATATAGAGATACGCCAACATAATAGGTTTCTATGGGCACCTAACGTGACCAGGTTCCGGTCTGCTTAAAGGGGCGTGTCATAATGCTACTAGCATTGAATAGAACAGTCCTTAGGTCTGCCTAGGTCTGCCTAAAGGGGGATCCCCCCCCCCCTTGCAATAATAGAACCCGGAAACAATGGGCCAATGGAACCTCTCTCTCTCTCTCTACTCTGTCTGATATTAGTGTGGGGGTGGGGGTAAGGCTTGTATGGGGGCTGGCTCATGCCAAAAAAATGCCAGAGTCAGTTTGTAATACCAGTCCAGCCCTGTTGGGAGGTCAAGACACATCAAGTAGGATCACGTAGCAAAGAGAGATATCCTCCGCGCTCCTGCACTTCACAATCTGGTGCGTCACGGGAAAGGACTTGGTAAATGCAGGGGAAGAAAGGAGTCACCGGAGCATCTTCAGATGTGGAAAATAACTTGTTTTATTGGGCAAGCGCCAAGACTAACGTTTCGACGTTCACACATCTTCTTCAGAGTCAATATGGCAAACCTGGGTAGGTGGTGCTTAAAAAAACTTTCAGAAGCACCTGACAGGTGCGTAGGGGGGTGGTGACTGCAATCACCCAAGGGTGCCAGTGACAGAGGCTGCACTCCAAAAACAAAAAACAAGGATAAAGAAACAAATTCAAAATCAAAATTAAGCCAAACACAAGAAAAGAAAAATGGGGGGAAAGGATGTACATACATATTGCACCAAAATAATGTCCCAAAGAAAAATCACATCATGTTAATTCATCAACACCCAACGGGTGCGTCATACAATGACTCAATTATCTCGGGAGGGGGCAGTAGAATAATCTACAGAAAACAAGATAAATTCAATTCTTCATTAAGGCCATTTGGTTCAAGTGTGTTCAATGTATAAATCCAGTATGCCTCTCTGCACAACAATTTATTGACAATGGAGGCTAACCATGGCTCCTCTGCGTCTCTTAAGTTCTGGGGTATTGAAAAAATCAGTTTACCCCCTAGAGGTGGCGATATTGTCAATAAATTGTTGTGCAGAGAGGCATACTGGATTTATACATTGAACACACTTGAACCAAATGGCCTTAATGAAGAATGTCAGGTGCTTCTGAAAGTTTTTTTAAGCACCACCTACCCAGGTGTGCCATATTGACTCTGAAGAAGACGTGTGAACGTCGAAACGTTAGTCTTGGCGCTTGCCCAATAAAACAAGTTATTTTCCACATCTGAAGATGCTCCGGTGACTCCTTTCTTCCCCTACACATCAAGTAGGGCTGGTAACATTCCCAAGAAATTAAATTCGAATATGGGTCTTAAAATATGGTCCGAATATCGAATATATTCGAATATTATAATTAATTAATTAATATTTTTTCCCGCGGAAAAAATCACACAAAAAACGAGCACTTGGCACAGAATCTATAGACACTTTAGACAGTGGGTTACTTTACTTTTACTTTAAAGTCCATAGGACTTTAGACAGGCTATTGCATGTCGCTCTACCCGTTTATTTTGTGCTGGAGTTCGAATAGATACGAACAACACAAACTCGAAGTGGGAAAGTAGACACACGGCACAGGCTAGCCAGGCTGTGCCCTCCTAGTGGAGCAACACTTTGAACGTCGATGATAATCAGGCAAATACGGTGTGGAAAACTATCTTGGTCTGTAACTGGCGACTGTGGATGTTAGAAGCAATGCTGTTTGGTCGTCAGTAAATGCCACTCTTAATTTAGGGCGTTTTCATTCAGACCAGGATTGATAGACTTTCGTTTCTATCACCTGGAGTTGGTACGTGGACCCAGATAGTCTTTCACAATGGCACCTTCACGGATGCGCGCTCCCTCTCTCTCACACACGCGCGAACAGACACACACCCCACTCACTAGTGTCACCCAAACTCTCCAACTAAAATTTGGGCTGTACCTCGCTTGATTCCATTGCTGCTTTGACAAACTCCTTGATGGCGCCTGCTTTGGTCTCGTGCATCTCGTGCCCAATTCAAGCAATTCGTGACTGCCTCTTGTCGCCTTAAACCAGCATTTGTTGCGAAGGTGCAAAAAATGTGAAGACCAGTCGCTTATCTGTAGGGCCTACCGACAAAAAAGCTATATTGCGACTTCATGATGCTAACTCACACCTCGCCAGCTTCCACACCACTTTATCACTCAGCTCACTTTTATTCCGTGCATAGTTTGGGGTGGGGTTGTAGAGCTCCACGTTGTAAGTCATTCAAGAGAGACGACAACTTCTTATAATGCGGTTCGAACAGCAAAAGAAATCAAATGTGAAAACAATCTGAACGAAGCTACTCTCTATCAACAAAGCAGCTCGCAGTCCTTGCTTCCTTGTTGTGACATGTGACTACAGCAGCTACACACAGGCCAGTAAGGGACGCACCATGGACACTTAATGGAGGAGAATCAATGCGTGCGCTGCCCTGCGCAATATTTGTAAATTATTCGAATATTCATTTTTACGTTCGAATATACATATTTTTCCCATATTCTAATAATATTCGAATTTCGAATATTATTTTACCAGCCCTAACATTAAGTCATTCTTTGGAGCACTTTACAAACTACTTACTACTATAACTCACCAATGGAGGGCCTGCTATTAAAAAAGAGCATTTTTTTAATCAATATTAATAATAATCACAGTCATCAGGATCTTTGATGAACCAAATTCAGAGGGATGTGCTCTTACTGTAACAGTCCAACTTTATACTGTGTGATTGCAGTATGTATATTAGATTAGATCTAACTTTATTGTTATAACCTCCACAAAGGAGATTGTGTTTTCTCAAGGTTTTGTGTGTTAATGTTTGTTTTGGTTTGCAAAATAACTCGACAATGCATGTAGGTATTGCTCTGACATTTTCATAGTATGTTGTATGGCTCAAGCTGATTCTTTTTTTATGATAAGGGCTGGCGTGGGGGAGGTATGTGCTCTATGAGGCCTTTTGCAGTACATGGATTATTACTATATAGGGTCATTAATTATTGGGTAACAAATGTAATTACGGCAGCTGTGGTGTAATGTTTTGGGGAGCTGGATTGTAGAGGTTTTCAATCCCCACCCTTACCAATCCCATCCTCCCTCCATGGCTGCCATGCCCTTCAACAAGGCACCTATCCCCACACTGCTCCAGGGATTGTAACCAATACTCTGTAATATCTGTAAGTCGCTCTGGGTGACAGAGTCTGATAAGTGTAAGGGCCAAAACAAGGCGGAACGGAACGGTCGCAGGACGTACGCGGTCTTTCTGTTTAGTTTTGGCCGGCGTGCTTTTCTCTGCCTTGCACACTGACAGCGTCGGCGTGCGCGGCCAGTCCTATTCAAAACCCTAGCCACCGCCAAAGCTAGCATGCTACTTTGCCATTCATTTGAATGAGACACCGCCGGTCGCCGGCGTGAAAAATACGCTCGAGTTCTATTTTCCAAATGCAGCGCGGCGCGGAGCCGGCTCCCGCGCCGCTGACGCCCGACTACCGCCGGTTGGTGTGTAAGGACAGATAGGTTTCAATGTATTTTCACCGACGCCGGTAAAAAACGTGGCCGTTCCGCGACGCTTTACCGCCTTGGTGTGTCAGACCCCTAATGTAATGCAATGTGAAGACACCTTGAGGCTCGTGTTACACACAAGGCATCCTTGTATGCCTGCCTTTCTGGGAAACCTGGAAAACGTCACAGCCACACAGCATCAGATGTGGATTGTATAACATGGCAGTAGTAATTTTACAGCGGATATTTGACAAACCAGCAACAAATTAATAATGTACTGTATGTGGTTGTTGGAAATGCATATTCATTTTTACTATTAGGGATCTATTATGTCAATATGTTTGTACACGTCGTCATTAGTGTGTGTGGATGCGTGTGTGCGTGTGTGCGTGCGTGCGTGCGTGCGTGCGTGCGTGCGTGCGTGCGTGCGTGCGTGCGTGCGTGCGTGCGTGCGTGCGTGCGTGCGTGCAGTGTTTTGCTCCTCTTGCATGAAAGCTGTTTGTGCTGGACATACCTTGTCAGATACTTGAGAACGTTTTAGCATGCTGAACCCTCTCTCTCTCACACACACACACACCCGAGTCCCCCCCCCACACACACGCACACACACACACATACACCTCTCTCCCCCCTCCCTTGCACCTCCTCCTCCACCAGGGATGCCTGCCTGATGTGGAAGCAAATACTGTGTATGCAAATGTCTCCTCCACACCTGTACTTTCCAATTACCAGTGAAGAATTGCATTAAAGCGTTGTGCCCGCCGCTCTCAGGAATAACGAAATAACCCGATCAAAATGGCCAAATGGCCCACGTGTGAAGGAGGAAATTGGAAGATGGGAAATCTGTCAGCCACACGCATGTAATTAGGCCAAGCTCATTCTGACTCTGTCTGTCTGTCTGTCTGTCTGTCTGTCTGTTTCTTGAGTCACACT
>NC_085869.1:31447345-31449845 GCF_034702125.1 Engraulis encrasicolus | reverse complement strand
GGACTGTTACAAGTTCATTGAATTACTACCTGCAGCTGCCACATGCCTGATTACTCTGGTCACATGGTTAACTTTCACCTCTATAAAAACTCAGACTGTCACAATGCTTGAGTTGCTTGCCTAAATGACTGGTTCGCTGGCTCTCTGTCCGGCTTGTTGGTTAGTGAGCTAACTGACCGACCAACTGACTGTTTGTTGGCCAGCTGGTTGGCTGGCTAACTGACTCTTTTGGTTGACTGTATAGCTGGTTTGTTAGCTGGCTAGCCATACAACTGACTTGTTTGTTGGTTAGTTGGCTGACTAACTGAGTGTTAGTTGGTTAGCCGGCTCTTTGGCTGGCTAGCTGACAACTGACTCTTTTGGTTGGCTGGTGGACTGGTTTGTTGGCTGGCTAGGTATTTAGTTGGTAGTGAGTATTGTGGTAGCAGGTATCCTTTTTGGTGTGTTGCTTACTTGACATTTCAGGATTATCTAATTATGCTCAACTAGAGTATTCTATGGACACTGGTTAATGTACTATCATCCAGGAGATTATAATAATTCAATGGTAATAATATTGCACATACTGCAGAAACTTGAATTTCTCAGTGGTTATGGATAGTTTGGTCTGTTAATACAAGAGAGCAGTGTGATGGACTGGTTCCATGCCACAGTTGTCTCAGTCATGGTGAGGAATGGGAGGTGCCACAATAACATGGTAGCTACCTCTTTTGTGGTGATGAATGGAGGGGCGGGATCATGGTAGTGTGGGTAGGGTGACAGTAACTAACTGTGGTGTGGCCACAGTAAACAGTTACTACTGTGGAAGATGGTAGGTTTAATCAATTTGGACTTAAGTACATTTAACTTAAACGTTTACATATAATGAGTATATACAACAGTTGAGGTCACAAAAGATTGTAAGTTTAATCATTCATAATTACTTAGTTTTTCTAGGGCAACCACTTTTCTGGGTTTTTGTAAGTAAACTCAACTTATAAGGTTTTACAGTGCATATGCACTCATCAACATTTTAATAAAGGATTTTGAACCTTCTGATTCGTTATTGAAAACCCACTGCCCCACCATAGGCATCCCTCATGCAAGTCTAGTTGAGGCACCATCTCTAGTTCCATTGAATTAGGCTACCACTGATTTTTAATTCATAATACCACCACAAGACTACTCAGGGCTGCGTGTGCGAGCGAGTGTTAGTAAGTAGGATTTAAAAAAAAAAAAAAAGGTTTAAAAAATCGTTTCACAGAATAAAAGCACAGAGTCCACCCAGCATGCCATTCATTCACCCTTAAAAGCTCACCCCTGGTCAATAGAGTGCAGGCGAAATGTCAGCATATGAAAAAAAAAATTAGACACAAGAATAAGATGAAGGAGGAGGGTGTAGAAAAAAACACAACAAGAGAGAAATGCGATTATGGCCACGTTATGTGAAAACAACTTTAGCCAGAGCACTAATTTACTGGGTGGAGGAAGAGCTAATAGGGATGTTCTCTCTCTCACACACACACCTGAGTGGGTCAGAATTGCTGTGGGCTATTATGCACACACACACACACACACACACACACACACACACACACACACACACACACACACACACACACACACACACACACACACACACACACACACACACACACACACACACACACACGCACACACCTGGGTGAGAAAGAAACAGTGTGGGTTATTGCACACACACACACATACACGCACACACAGGCGAACACTCGCTCAATATTTCTCTCGTCCGCTCCATGAAAATTGCCCACCTCCAGAGAGCCCTTGTCCCTTCGCCTTCGCTTGCAACGATTAATCGCTTTAATTCCACTGCAATTCCCTTTAATCTAACAATGACTGGGACGCTCAGGAAAATAAACATGTTTGACAGGAGCCGTGTCTCAGAGTCTGCGGCCCCTTTGTGCTTCGCCTTGCCTGCTCTCACAGGAATTACTCCATCAGAAGGTTTTTGTTGTTCTACATTCTGCTGTTTGAAATCTGTCGCTCAGCATATAGGATGCTTTTGCACATGTCAGTTCGAAGAGGTGCATTGGATGTTACGGTAACACTTTAGAATAATGGATGCAAAAAAGCATTATAAAGACTTAATAAATAATCAACTATTGATGAACAAAACATTAACAAACGTTTGTAAATGACTAGGAAATGTAAACAAATGCTTGTAAATGACTAGTAAATGCTATGTTAATATTTTATATTTATCAAACATTTACAAGTTGCTTGTAAATGAATAAAATACTATGCTATAAGGTGTGTGAAATCTTGAATATATCATTTGCAGATATTTTATAAAGCATTAATAAAACTTAGTTAATAATAAAAACATTTGTTAATGTTTTATTCATCATTAGTTCATTATTTACTGAGTCTTTACTAAGAAACATTATTATAAAGTGTTACCGATGTTACCAATGGATCAATAATAAGTAAATATCCTGCACACTGTCCTCCATTACACATTTCTTACACAATTGTATTACTC
>NC_085869.1:31414845-31442345 GCF_034702125.1 Engraulis encrasicolus | reverse complement strand
GAATAGTGAAATGACACTTGACACTTGAAGTGACACTTGACTATCACATTTATGACATGGGCATAATGTTTGTGACCCATTCATGACTGCCATGTCATGCTTGTACTGTCAAGTAAAGTGTTACCAAAGTGTGCATTGGTTGTTTAGGCATGTTAACCAATTTTAGTCTGATGACTCGTATACGTTGTTTGACCTTTGGTGCCTTTGCCCCCCCACCCCCCCCACACACACACACACACACAGACACAGACACAGACACACACACACACACACACACACACACACACACACACACACACACACACACACACACACACACACACACACATTAAAATGGCATACAGTGTGAGTCATATTTTAAAAACATATGATTAATGTTGACAAGACTGGTTGGTTAATATCCATTTTTTCACACCCCTTGAGAAGGCCTGATAATCAGTAATACTTTTTAGGTTACTGGGTAGACTATTCCATGTTTTGCTTGCCCTGAAGGAGAAGGCTGACTGAGCAAAAGCAGTTTGTCGGATTGGGAGACTACAATCATCCCTAATGGTGGATCTTGATGTTCTGCTCATCAATTCAGAGCAGGGTTGAACAAATGTTGCTGCACTATATCACATGTTACCCCTGACATGAACAGCAGAATTTTTCATTTTGATGATGAACTTCCAACAAAACATATTAACCATTTACCTGAAGAAGTCACTTTTGGGTGCTGCCTATTTGTACATGAAAATTGACCAAGTAGGCCCTATTGTGGACAATGAACAGAGACCACTGGTTTACCATGTGCCACGCTCAGCTTGCTGTTCAAGTTGGACCACACATCCTCCCACAAGCATGACAGAATCACAACAGAAATTGTACATTTTTATTTTAACACATACAAAATGACAAATGAACAAGGAAGCCAAAAGTGAGCAATGAAGGCAGCATGTATTATCTACATATTAGTGAAGACAACCCTCTCATTAAAACCAGAAAAGGGAAAAAGAACTTTATGACTATATAACTACAGTGGTTCTCATATGTTTACATACCCCAGCAAAATATACGCTTTCTCTGCGATTTCTCACAAAATATGACGGATTACACAAAACCTTTTTTTTCACTCATTGCTAGTGACTGGCTTAAGATATTTATTAGCAATATTCTGTGTTTACTCTTTCAAAAGCATGATCACAACCCAAACTACCCAAATGACCCTGTTCAAAAGTTTACATACCCTAGTTTCTGATGCTGAATATGGCCCTGTTTAACATCAGGGACCGCTCTAAATTGTTTGTGGTAGTTGTGGATAAGGCTCTTAATGTTCCCAGATGACAAAACAGCACATTCTTCCTGGCAGAATGGTTGTTTCCTATAATATCTTTGGGTGTCTTGCTGGAACCTCACATTTGAGGTTTCCCCTGAGTGGCTCAATGATATTGAGATAAGGAGAGTGAGATGGTCGCTCAAAAACCTTCATTTTATTCTTTCTGAAGCTAATGACGGGTTGATTTGGCTTTCTGTGTCGAAATATTGTCATGTTGGCACTGTTGGAATTTCAATTCATAAATGCAATATGAGGGGTTTGGTTGGAATCAAGCCAATGGGCAAGGGAATCATTGCATTGCAATGATCATTGCAAGGGAAATTGTTCCGGAGGCATAGGACAACCAAAAAATAACTTCAGGTGAAATATAGGACAACATGAATTTTTTTTTTAAACTGTACAGCAAAGAGGCACTTGAGGAAAGATGGGCTGTTGGGGGTTGCCAGGAGAAAGCCATTACTACAAAAATGCAAACATGTTATTTTGCAAATGATACACCAAATAGCATTGTGAGAAGCATCAGAAGGCATGTGACAAAGTCATTTGGAAAAATGAGATCAATATGGAACTTTTTTCAGCCACTATTAACAGTGGAGAACAGTCATCTGAGCCTATGATGAAAGTTACACCATCCCTTCTGTGAAACATGGTTATGGACCACTGATGTCATGGGGACATTTGAGTTACAAATGCACTACACTTTTGGTCCATACTCACAGAATGATGAATACATTGCCCTGTGAAAATACTGGAGGAAACTTGACACTCATCACCCTTGAATCTGCACATGGTCCATTGTTTGGACATGCCAACATGACAATATTTCAGCACAGAAAGCCAAATCAACCCGTCATTAGCTTCAGAAAGAATAAAATGAAGTTTTGTGCGACCATCTCACTCTCCTTATCTCAATATCATTGAGCCACTCAGGGGAATCCTTAAATGTGAGGTTCCAGTAAGACACCCAAAGGTATTATAGGAAACAACCATTCTGCCAGGAAGAATGTGCTGTTTTGTCATCAGAGAACATTAAGAGCCTTATCCACAACTACCACAACAAAATTAGAGCGGTCCCTGATGTTAAACAGGGCCATATTCAGCATCAGAAACTAGGGTATGTAAACTTTTGAACAGGGTCATTTGGGTAGTTTGGGTTGTGATCATGCTTTTGAAAGAGTAAACACAGAATACTGCTAATAAATATCTTAAGCCAGTCACTAGCAATGAGTGAAAAAAAAGGTTTTGTGTAATCCTTCATATTTTGAGAGAAATCGCCAAGAAAGCATATATTCTGCTGGGGTATGTAAACATATGAGCACCACTGTATATGACTAACCTATATATGACTGCGCCGGGCTCAGGTCAAAGTCATCTTAAAGGCCCCCCCAACCAATACATACAATGTAATGAAGACCCAATTCAAGGCTCTCCCTGCCCAGGACATCAGACCCTACACTGTCAGCTTCCCTGACTATAACCATATTATAACTACAAACCCCAACTCCATTGAAGTTGGGACACTAGGTAAATTGTGAATAATAAAATACTGTCATTTTCAAAACATCTGATTCTTGCATAATATAGAGAAGAATACAAAGAAAACACATCGGTTGTTAAAAAATATTGTTTTGGGGGACATTAATGGATATGAAAACATAACACGTCTCAAAAAAGTTGGGAAGGGGGCAAGAAAAGGCAGCAAATGTTGACTAAAAACAAAACAGAGGACAACACATAACTGTTAATTACATTAACTGATTAGATCGTATATATATATATATATATATAAATAAATAAACAGTGTTAATTCCTGTCTCGGACATGATTTCAACAGATCAGTGTATTCTCCATGTTTAGTAGGCTAGTGCATTCCTTCCTATAGTAATTACAATGGGACATGTCTTGACCACAAGCCGGCCATTTTATCACCTGGTTGTGCGATGGAGCTTAACTGTTAACATCATAGAAAATGCAAATTGGTCTTACTATGTGGTAATAATCGAAGACCTCCCTTAAAATATAACGTTGTGTATCATGCTATTTAAAAAACATATATAGCCTATCACTGAGCACTATCTTTAACTCTACAGATGAGTGAGAAGAGCTTAATGCACTGCACCCCGTGCCATCAGAGATGCTGACTTTTGGACTGAGCACTAAATCAAGTTGGATGGCCCATTTTCACTGCAACACAGGATTTGCAAGACTCTATAATGTTAAAAAAAGAATGTATTTTTTGCCTCCTGTAACCAAGGGACAGTTTCCCATGTCCTCTGAGTCTATTTCAAGTGAGCTCTGCATCATTTCGTCACATAAAGCATTCATAATATGATCAAGTTTTCACTAACTGGAGTGCCAGAGTAAGATTACAGACAATAAATGCATCATGATCTCATAAACCTATTTAATGATTTTAAAGACAGCAATAGGTCTTACAGAAAAATCAAATAATTCAAAGGGAATTCAAAACTTTATGTAATAACTAATTCCCTTTGCATCTATAATTCTGAGTGACTCAGCCTCTCTGTGGTTTTATACCTGGACATTCATATTGTCGGTCAATATAATTCATTTTGAAATGTCCTTCCTTGTGTTATTTTAGCTGATTCTGATGTTTATTGCATTTCTCTGGCACTGTCCCAAGTTATTTGAGACATGTTGCAATTATCAGATTTGAGATGTGCACATTATGTCCCCCAAAACAATACATTTTCTCGGTTTTAACAGTTAATATGTTGTCTTTACACTATTCTACATCTCATGACTGGACTGACTGTTTTGAAAATGGTAGTATTTTGATTTTATTCACAGTTTACCAAATGTCCCAACTTCATCGGAGTTTGAGTTTGAACATCAGTCTTAAGTAATACATTATTTTGGGGAGGAAAAAAAGTGCAGATGGTAGTTATACAAAAGCGTAAAGAAGATTTGGTCCAGCTCCACGCCTCTGGAATGCTTTACCTTCTGACATCAGATCTGCTCCCAAAACCAGACTCAAAACATATTTGTACACCTTGGACTTTGCTTCCTATTAATCTTTTCTACCATTTTTATCCCTACCTGTATCTTTTATCTTGCATTTTTATTGTACTTGTCTGTGGAATGCCTTTTGTATTTTTTGTGTATTTTATTCTTGTTGTTTTTTAACCATGTCTTGCTTTTTTAACTCATTTTTATTATCATTAAGCGGGCTTGCGGAGCAAGGACCATGCAGAGCATGGCCCTTGCAGAGCAAGGCCCGTTTATAGTAATCTCTAAGTCCTGTTTCATTATTGGTCTTGTGCAGGGCAGCAGTAAAATAGAAAATGGATCTCCTCCTAGGCCTTTCGAGATAGAGACACCGTTCAAACACTAAAACGACCGGCTCGGCTTGGAGATCGCGTATAGTTATAGGCTTCTCCGTGTCTCTTGTCGTTTTCCCGTTTTTGGCGATTTTGTTAAAGCCTGGGTCCCCATTGGAAACAGTGGTGGAACCTCCATGAACCAAGGTTCCGCCACTCTAGAGATTAGAGTGTAGGAGGCTTTTTCGGTCATAAAACATCAACGCTTTCACCTAGAAGTTTAGTTGATGCGTTGTTAGCGAGCTCTATGGGATGTCTCCAAATTGTCAAAGTTTCATCTCCCAAATCCCAATACTTTTTAAATGGCAGGTTTGTAAAAAAAACAGGCCTGGGCTCTATGGAGAATCCCAGTCTTTCGAAAAGGGCATTTTTCAAGAGATCAGCGCATGTCCCACACGGAGGTCCATTTGTGCCTGAAAAATTTAACCTATAAACTTCATTCAAAGACTGTTCGAGAGATCACAAGCATGACTCCGATCTGTGAAAAGGACACGTGCCAACTCCTTTTAGTTTTTTTACAACGATGTTGTAAAGACAAAAAACTCATTCTCATTTTATCCCCAGTTTAGAGCTCAATACTAACTGTCTTTCAGTCAATCACAACAGGTGCAGCCAGTGAAGGATTCCATTTCAACTGTCACTGTCTCAAGATTCTATTCTTAACGAGCAGGTGCGAGCAACCATTCTAGAAGTCTATTGTTCAGCTCTGCAATGCAATGTATTGTAGTCTTGCTGGACTATGCATGACAATTAGCTGCTTGGCTTAGTGGTAATGCATGCCGCTGCATTAGAGATATGGAGGTTGAGGGTTCGAAACCCACCCGAAGCCATGTTGATTTTCTAAATTATATCATATGCAGCGTTCCTTGGCCGACTTAAATGCCATGTATATCATTTAGTATGGATGGCAAATGTGCTGAATTACAGATATTGAGGTTGGGGGTTCGAAACCCAGTCAAAGCCATGTTGATTTTCAAAATTACATCATATGCAGTGTTCCTTGGCCAACTTAAAATGCCATGTATGTCATTTAGTATGCATGGCAAATGTGCTGGATTACAGATATGGAGGTTGGGGGTTCGAATCCCAGTCAAAGCCATGTTGACTTTCAAAATTATATCATATGCAGTGTTCCTTGGCCAACTTAAAATGCCATTTAGTATGAATGGCAAATGTGCTGAATTAGGGATATGGGGGTTGGAGGTTCGAACCCCAGTCGAAGCCATGTTGATTTTCAAAATGATATCATATGCAGTGTTCCTTAGCCAACTTCAAATATCATGTATTGTATGTCATTAATAACAATGGCAAGGGGTTGGATTACAGATATGGAGGTTGTGAGTTCTAATCCCGCTCGAAGCCATGTTGATTTTCAAAATTATATCATATGCAGTGTTCCTTAGCCAACTTAAAATACCATGTATGTCATTTAGTATATCCCAAAAACGCAGAGCTACAACACTTTCAAGATGGCTGAATCCAAGATGGCTGAATTGTTTGGCCCATAACTTCTGACTGGGTGGATGGAGTTTTTCCAAGATTTCTTTTAGCTTTGTTTTTTTCTCAATAGTACTTTGTTTCATCTCTGCCCCAAAAGGCAAGCCCGCTTCCAGCATTTTCTGTGAGAATGCATTTCTAGTTATTATAGCTTGGTCTTGTGCAGGGGCAGTAAAAATAGAAAATGGATCTCCTCCTAGGCCTTTCGAGATAGAGACACCGTTCAAACACTAAAACGACCGGCTCGGCTTGGAGATCGCGTATAGTTATAGGCTTCTCCGTGTCTCTTGTCGTTTTCCCGTTTTTGGCGATTTTGTCAAAGCCTGGGTCCCCATTGAAAACCATGGTGGAACCTTCATGAACCAAAGTTCCGCCACTCTAGAGATTAGAGTGTAGGAGGCTTTTTCGGTCATAAAACATCAACACTTTCACCTAGAAGTTTAGTTGGCGCGTTGTTAGCGAGCTCTATGGGATGTCTCCAAATTGTGAAAGTTTCATCTCCCAACTCCCAATACTTTTTAAATGGCAGGTTTGTAAAAAAAAACAGGCCTAGGTCTATGGAGAATCCCAGTCTTTCCAAAACTGCATTTTTCAAGAGATCAGCGCATGTCCCACACAGAGGTCCATTTGTGCCTGAACCCTTTAACCTATAAACTTCATTCAAAGACTGTTAGAGAGATCACAAGCATGACTCCGATCTGTGAAAAGGACACGTGCCAACTCCTTTTAGTTTTTTTACAACGATGTTGTAAAGACAAAAAACTCATTCTCATTCTGGCCTCTGCTTAGAGGACAATACTAACTGTCATTCAGAACAGGTGCAGTCAATGAAGTGTTCCATTTCAACTGTCACTGTCTCAAGATTCTATTCTTAACGAGCAGGTGCGAGCAACCATTCTAGAAGTCTATTGTTCAGCTCTGCAATGCAATGTAATATAGTCTTGCTGGACTGCGCATGACAGCTAGCTGCTTGGGTTAGTGGTAATGCATGCCGCTACATTAGAGATATGGAGGTTGAGGGTTTGAACCCCACCCGAAGCCATGTTGATTTTCTAAATTATATCATATGCAGTGTTCCTTGGCCAACTTAAAATGTCATGTATGTCATTTAGTATGGATGGCAAATGTGCTGAATTACAGATATTGAGGTTGGGGGTTCGAACCCCAGTCAAAGCCATGTTGATTTTCTAAATTATATCATATGCAGTGTTCCTTGGCCAAGTTAAAATGCCATGTATGTCATTTATTATCAATGACAAATGTGCTGAATTACAGATATGGAGGTTCAGGGTTCGAACCTCAGTCGAAGCCATGTTGATTTTCAAAATTATATGATATGCAGTGTTCCTTGGCCAACTTAAAATGCCATGTTTGTCATTTAGTATGAATGGCAAATGTGCTGAATTACAGATATGGAGGTTGGGAGTTCGAACCCCAGTCGAAGCCATGTTGATTTTCAAAATTATATCATATGCACTGTTCCTTGGCCAACTTAAAATGCCATGTATGTCATTTAGTATGAATGGCAAATGTGCTGAATTACAGATATGGAGGTTGGGGGTTCGAACCCCAGTCGAAGCCATGTTGATTTTCAAAATTATATCATATGCAGAGTTCCTTGGCCAACTTAAAATGCCATGTATGTCATTTAGTATGAATGGCAAATGTGCTGAATCACAGATATGGAGTTTGGGGGTTCGAACCCCAGTCGAAGCCATGTTGATTTTCAAAATTATATCATATGCAGTGTTCCTTGGCCAACTTAAAATGCCATGTATGTCAATTAGTATGGATGGCAAAGGGGCTGGATTACAGATATGGAGGTTGTGAGTTCGAATCCCGCTCGAAGCCATGTTGATTTTCAAAATTATATCATATGCAGTGTTCCTTAGCCAACTTAAAATACCATGTATGTCATTTAGTATATCCCCAAAAGCAGAGCTACAACACTTTCAAGATGGCTGAATCCAAGATGGCTGAATTGTTTGGCCCATAACTTCTGACTGGGTGGATGGAGTTTTTCCAAGATTTCTTTTAGCTTTGTTTTCTCAATAGTACTTTGTTTCATCTCTGCCCCAAAAGGCAAGCCCGCTTCCAGCATTTTCTGTGAGAATGCATTTCTAGTTCAATTCTAGTCTTTTAGTTTGACACTGTACATCACTTAGGCCAGTTCTTGCTGTTTTTAAAGGGACAATAATGTGCAGGAAATGGTCAAAAAAGGTACTGCAACTATGCTGCTGCCTATTGCCAAATTTGATCTTTACATGAAAGTTTACTAAGTAATAAACAAATATTTTGTAGTGTAGTCCATGGAGAAGATCCCCTTTTCATGTATGAAAAGTGCCATTTTTCCAGCCGTAGTGAATACTTAGAATTTGATGCTGGTGGTAAGTATTCATGAAAAAGGTAACATTAGTGAATGGGCAGCATGAATTCTGGAAATAAACAACTAAAAATCTCACACAGTGTTCCTGTAAATGTGCTATATACATTCATTTTACTAACTCACTCACTTACATAAGCAACAAGAGTTTTCCTCTTTGGTCATTATAGGATGGGAGCAGAACTGTTTCAGAGAGATCCATTCCATTCCTCTAGTGAAGAGTTTCATTGCAAAATGCTGTATCCACCATTTTTGACTTTTGCCTTTTATTATTGGGAATGACTGTTCAGAGGTCCTATCGTATTTGTGAATTCATCCCATTCAAATATTTTGAGAACATACTTTTTAAACCCATATAAAATGCATTTTTGCAATGCAATGCAATTGAATGCCAGCATGCATCGCCAGTAGAACAGAAGGAGTGCCCAGGTGAAAAACCCATATACTTAAAGTGTACTTTTTTTGACCGTACTTAGTACAAAGTGTACTATTTTCGGCGATTTAAAGTGCGCTTCATTGCACTATTAGTGCGCTGAAGCACTGCTAAAGCAGTACTTCAGCACACTTGCAGCACACTGAGGATGCTAAATTGGCACCGCTTTTGGACAACTGTAAGTGCACTACAAGCATACTTTTGAAAGTATGCTCCAAACACGCTTTTCATGCATTCGTATGGCATTAAGAGTGTGCTTGAGTACACTTCTATAACATTTTATTGTTACTAGAAGTTCAATAAAAGTAGGCCTATATTAACTTCATGCTTCTTTGGACTACATTGGAACATTTTTAGTCTGTAAGAAGTATATCATATTAAGTACTGTAAATATATAACAGGTATGCTTGAAGTATATTTAAAGTACACTCCCAAGTACATGACATGATATAAATGTAATACTACAATCCATGCTATTCCTCAGAGCTTGTACACACCCACATTTCACAGTAGTGTTACAGTATGCATGCCTAGCACGACTGACATTTTCAATCATTGCATTGTTGCAGAGATTTCAGATACACATATCACTTTGTTTCAATCTTGCTCCGCCTTCCTGCAGTTGATCACATGAATTAATCATTAATGATGACCCCCGATTCTTTGTTTGAACAACTAGTTCCAACTTACCTCCCACCATGATATTATGGGAAGTGTGAGCCGATATATACCAGAACATATACGTGACCATCATAATGACGGTGGGAACATGGTCATTTTTTGTGTACCACTTTAAATTTTAAAAACCCCTACAATAAACACAGAATATAACAATGAGTAATATTTTCATGCAAACCAAAAATATTCCTTCAAGATAAATGGCTTTCTGTTTGAGAAATTTAGCTCCAAGAAGTGCATTGCATGATGGGACATGCATGATGGTGCATGATGGGTAAATGCACTTTGTGTAAGCACACTTTGAAGATATTTGGGTGAAGTACAATCATGGTGCACTTAGAAAAAGTGTACTTGCAATATGTTAAAGCGATTTACTTTAAAGCGCACTATAGAAAATCACACTTCGAAGACATTTGGGTGAAGTGTAATCATATTGCACTTTAAAAAATACACTTTAAAGGGACAGTTTGGTCAATTTCAACATGCAGTTGTAATGCTCACACTACCCTGGACTTGTCAGTGCCTGAGATTTTTTTTTCTTCTTCTTCAGCCGTTTCCGAGATCCTGGTCATTGTAATGGGGGCAGCTCTTTGTTTACATTTCAAAAAAACATTTTTATTTATTCCCAAAAACATCCAAAAGGTTATAAAACATCAGCAGACAACTAGCAAACAGCAGTACCTTTTGGGAAAATATTTGGAGTTGGCCTATGTTTCATTTTTTAAAAATGTAAACAAACGCTGCCCCCATTAGAATTGCTCATATCTCGGAAAGGGCTGAGCCGAAAAATGTGGCATCACCAGGTACTGACAAGTCAAGGGTAGCGTGAGCAATACAACTGCATGTTGAAATTGACCAAACTGTCCCTTTAAGTAAGTTCACTATTAGAACACTATTAGTATATTCCTCTAAATACACTTCAGCCAAACATCTTCGAAGTTCACTTGAAGTATGGTTCGCTAAGTGTACTTTCTTTGAGAGCAACTTAATTACATCTAATTTTAAGTACACTTTAAATAAGCATATTGTAAACATACTTTTTCTTAGCACAAAAAGCACGAGTGCACTTTTAACATGCTAAGTACACTACAGTCATGCTTTCATTGTACTAAATTGAACCACTTTTTCACCTGGGTGTGCATGGCAGCATGGGAATCTCCAGAGGGTGGCATAGTGAATTCAAAAGTGCTTTATGACCCTGTGCTGTAAGATCATAAATCACAGAAGTGAAATCAGAAACATTGTTAAGGTTGAAGACAATGGCGAGGGCCAACCATGTCCAACCATGTCTGGACTAGCCATGTGCTATACAGGCCATGTGCCCAGTGGACTGATAAGGGTTTTGGCGTGGCTCTTCTCTCAATGGAATCAGTCCTACGGTACAATAGCAGGGCTCTCAGAGATAGTATGATAAACAGGGGTGTCGTTCGGGGGGGTAAAGTGTGACTGAGTCACAAGGGCCCGATCTACATAAGGGGCCCACACACAGTACGATTTGTGAACATGTATGGGGGGGGGGGTTGTCCATTGGAGCTGATTATACATTGTGCCGTGCCCAAACTTTGCTGCTACGCCCCATCTGTACACTTTCTATGAAGCCCATATCTATAGCACATTATGAGCACATTAATAACAACTTATAATGCGCATCATAATCATAGTGCATTATGACTACACTCATAACGCTTCATGATGGAGTATATCAACAGTCATAAATAACTTTATATCTAGCTTATAATGCATTATAAATCTTAGGGTGTTTTGATAGCTCATGACTGGTTTTAATCTGCAGGCAGTGAAGGGGCTTTTATAATACATTGTAACTGTCATATTAATTATGATGCGTATTATAAGTTGTTATAAATGTGTTCAAAATGCACTATAGATATGGGCTTCATAGAAAGTGTTACCGAAAACATTTTGGCTGTTTTGGTCAAAAAAGCTCATATATGATTATAAATGTTGTTACCGGCTTTGCTGTTTCTCGCTGAAAATACCTGTGCCGTTTTTTTCCCTGCCCAGCCCTATAGACAACTCATAAACTGCAATGTTGTCAGTACGTGGCTAGACGATAAGTGCCACATTCAATGGCTATACATAAAAACATTAAAAGGTGCTAGATTGTAGCAGTAGAAATTTGTGTGGAAACTGAAAGTGCACCTTCTATCCAAAAGGCCTCCTTAGTTCAGTTCTTCTGACCACAACGGCATGAAGAAGTCTTTGGATGAAAAGTTCAATGTCTCAAGTTGCAATGGGATCTACAATTGAAGAGTTCAGATGCAAAACCCCCTAACTCCATTTCTGAAGACTTGCACTTCTATATTTTTAGAGAACCCTGTTGTTGGTTTGGTTTACATTCATGGACTTGATAATACATATTAATAGTTATATTACATAAATAAAATAAAAAAAATATGCAATTTCGATAGCTTTGTATTAAATAAAAATTAAATAAGATTATTTTCTGAAAAGGCACTTAGGGGGTTTTGCATCTGAAGTCTTCAATTATAGGGCTACTAAATTTGAATTTAATTTGGGCCTCATTTCGAAGCCAAGAACTTCAGTTAAGTTTTCCGCCATCATTAACACGTGGTAGGCTAATGCCAGGTTACAAATCAGTTCACTTTTCAACCCCTGCACAGAACATAGGCCTATGTTATAACCTTAATGTCATCAAAATTGTAAAGTCCAAGTCTTAATATAAATGTGCTAAATATTTTCTTCTACCTTAAACTTCACAACATGGAAATTTGTATGTACAGGACAAACAAGAGATTCACACGACAAGCATGTGTTGCACTGCAGTATCAAAACTGCAACAGTGCTACAGCTGAGGCAACGTCTGTGCCACATGTGATCCATGTCTGGGCCGCATGTGGCCCTCTGGCCGCCAACTGAACAGGCCTGTGCTACAACTTACCTCTTTTGACTACCATTAGAGTGAGTGACATTCTGCTCAGACACAGTGGGCAATGTTTCATATTGTGCTGATGCAAATGACACAAAAAAATCACACCACATATATAGTGCTCTAATACAGGCTTCATCTTACTGAATGCTCTCCGATACTCTCCTCCAACCAGGCTCTGCACTTCATCCCCCAGGTGTAAGCCTGTGTTGTTGTCATACGCCTGTTACAAAGCATTTGCCTTCCTCCAACGCTGAATTCCACAGGTTCAGCCAAAGGAGCCCGGTGTTCAATGGAGAGTCCAAAGGACAGCCATAGCCTACCTCAACCAGCTACTGTGTAGAAACAAGTCCTTAGTGCTGAATGGTGAGGCTGGATAAGCGTCAGCAATGCTTCATTTGTTTGCTGAGGCAAAAAATGTAGAGCTGCAGTTCCAGTGGTTTGAGGTTAGGAGGATGCTTCTGTGGATCTCCCCTTTTCCACCAATGAAAATGCTGCTTCAGTAGACAGCCTCTGACATCAGGCATCTGATACCATGGCAACAGCCAAGCCGCACAGCCAATAAGGCAAAGGAGAATCGCACACAATAAAGGGACCACAGTGTGATCACCACTGGCGTGCATGCAGCCTTACCTAGCTATTTTCTACTACAGTATTTTCATTAGGCCATTAGCCAATATGCCATAGCCTACTGCGACATAATTGTGCACAGCATAAAATAGGCCTACGCCATTGTCATTGCTGTTATTCTATACCACCTGCATGATCTGTTATCTAGGCCCTAGGCCTATAGCCCGTCTGGGGCTACAGTAGCAGGCAGTGTGTGTGTGTGTGTGTGTGTGTGTGTGTGTGTGTGTGTGTGTGTGTGTGTGTGTGTGTGTGTGTGTGTGTGTGTGTGTGTGTGTGTGTGTGTGTGTTTTGACAGTGATTGATAGCATCACGTGGAGTAAATTCCGTTGGGCAGGCCTATCACTTCGATGCAGCCGTTTCCTCGTTCAATTTAGCCATCAATTATGGTTGTTTTGCGCGGTTTCTTACAGAACACATAGATCTTTCTCAGACGCCGGCTATTGGTGAAAACGCACTATAATGAACCAACCTCCCTTCGCACACGCACAGAGTGCATATTCTTCGATGCGCGCGCGAGCGACACCCTCCATACCTGTGACGAAACAGCTGTCCAGCCGTGCGTCAGACTGCGCCGGTTTTCCAGGTTTTCTGAGGACACTGCATAAATGGCACTGTTTTATTGCAGATAATACTGGAACAGTCAACGTGACTGACATTACTCTTCTTTTCGCCAAAGTCTTTTCACCCTCTGACCAAGGTCGTGGTGCATAATGTCGCCTGGGATAGTGCACAGTAGGCGTCAATTATTTTAACGACTGGGCTGCAGAGGCTGCTTTGGTGACAGACAGGCAGCCAGCCCAGTCAATGAACTGGCAAGTAGAACGAAAAAATCCCTTGTTTAGAACCAGTGTCCATTTTTTCCACTGCGCTGCGTCATTTGCAGTGTAGCCGAGCCGCCACAAGATGGCGTTCTGACAGCAGCGTTTGAAAGCGAGGGCTGGCTGTCACAGTCTGACCCGGCAGGAAGGAGGGTCCTGGGCAGAAAACAACGAGAGGAGGAGCCGGAGGATAGAGGGAAAGGATCAGTCCAGGCGACTATGGAGAAAGAAGGGGAAGAGGGGTGAACGAGATCTTTTGGAAGCCACGAGAGCATGTCGAAAAATCTGTAGATCAAAAGCAACCACGGCAGCAGCCTTGTAGATCGGCGAACCAAGGCAGGTTGGGAGAGACTGCAGGACATAAGCCTTTGATCCGCGGAAACGAGTGTTAACGCTTCTGAATTGTTTGGACGTGAGAGACCAAGTAGAAAACACACAGAGAGAAGGTGAGCAATGACTTCCATTTTTCCTGGGTTCAGAACACTGGGCAGACAAGCTACAGAGAGTCGCACAGAAACCACTACCGTGGGTAGTCTTTTTGCAATTATGTAACAGAATGTCAGCATGATTGTAGCTAGCAATCACACTTTCTTTGTTAGTACCATTGGTACGCGGTTCTGTCGGGCAGAGCGAGCCATTTGCTAACCCGTTAGCTAGCCACAGTTACTGTAATACTGAGTGAGTGAGCGAGTGTGTGTGGTCGGCGACGGAGAGGAATGGGCTTAGTTGCATGTAGTGTGTGACATTTTGTCCATGTCACTTGCTAGTGCAAACTAGCATATTTACCCCATTACCCATTTTATGCTTTGCACAAGTGCTTATGTGTTTCTGTTGGTTCAGAAGGTTTGGTGTTTCCTTCTATCAGACTTTAAGCTGGTGTCGCGCACCGAGTCTGGAGCTAGCTAACTCACATGGGACCGTCATGAGAGACACACAACATTGCTATTAGCGGCGCGTGCTACTGTCAGAGGGGGGGCATGTTTACCACTTCAGCATGAGAAGGTTGTGAAAGCTACGTGTTCATGAGAGAGAGTGTGTTAAATCCTGTCCAACCAGTTTTGCTTGTACTTTCGCCGATTTTCGACGGCCTGTGAGGATAGCCCGTGTATGATGCAGGGAAAGTGAAAGTTGTCCAGCCCGCCCCGTTCCTTCTTAAACAGTGCCCACTGGACAGGGAAGCCAAGCCAGCGAGAAGGAGTAAACATTAGAGCTCGAGGCCAGTAAAATGCCCGCCGCTGCGCATTGTTGACCACGGGTTTGAGTGCACTCATCCGGACAGACGGTTCACTAATGCGCACCCTTGACCCAGATGACTTTTCTAACCGGCTTCATCCGGTTTGTGTGTAGGCCTACATGAAGTTGCAAACGCACAGCTGGCTTTGGTCAAGCTGTTTTAGCCAGTGTAGTTATTGTTTAGCACTCTGATGTGGCCCAGGCTAGGCCATGTCTGCCCATGCATTTCCAATGTGTAGTTCTAAGCAATTCTATAACCTTCCAGTGTAGTGGTAAGTTTAAGTTGTGACCTAGTGGTGGATTGCTGTGCTATAGCTTGTTTGCCAAAGAGCACAGCAGGCTGGCTGGATGTCAATGTTGTTGATACTTCAACTTCAGACTTTAGGTCAAAGTGTCAGATATACAACTAACAGAACTGGATCAGGATTACTCCCTGTTCAGGCCTGCAAATTATATACACCCCACCTCCCCCCTCTATATCTGTGACTTACTTCCACTTTCTTTTTGGACTTTCACATCAGGCATGTTTCTAAGATTACATACTGTACATATCCCAGACAGGCTTTTGCTGTCGTTTCTTTGTTTTTTTTCTCAGCTCATTCCTCTTTTTTTCTGCTGCTGGAGTCTGGCAGAGTGGAGTTTGACTCTGGAGGACACCCAAACAGGTGCCACACACACTCCAGTCAGTCTCATCCGCTCACCAGAGGTGTGTGTGTGTGTGTGTGTGTGTGTGTGTGTGTGTGTGTGTGTGTGTGTGTGTGTGTGTGTGTGTGTGTGTGTGTGTGTGTGTGTGTGTGTGTGTGTGTGTGTGTGTGTGTGTCGAGGAGGGGGGGGTCCAGTTAAACAACAACACCTGCGTTCCACCAGCTGCAGGATCATTCATTCATGGGAGGGTTTCCCTGGGGAAGCATTTGAGTGCAACACCCCACAGCACACAGTGCGCTGGTCAGGACAGAACTGGCAGCCCTCCAGTAATCAGCAGCGGCAGTGGCAGAAGAGGATGAAGTCAAAGGGCCTCCTCTCTTCTCTTCTCCTCTCCTCTCCTTGCAGGGGGGAATGGGAAACAAAGAGCGTCTCTGAGCGCTGGTGCCAGACCCCCTCATTGCCTAAACACTCTCTCTGATTCCCTCTAACTCAGACCAGCCCAACAGGAAGTCAAGCTGCAAGTCTTCCTCCTCCTTCCAGTTCCAAGGGGCTCATCTATGATGCCAAAGTCTCAGGCGTACACAAGTGGGTGGTTGTTGTTGCACCCCAGAGAAACAGTAATGCCATTCAGGTGTCCCAAAACTCACACACCACCAACTCGGATCAGCACCAGGAGGTGTTAATGGCTCTCTTGGTTAAGCAGTGGCTACTGAAGTAATGGAGAGGGGGTTTAGTAGTCCGACTGCATGACCTGTGGTGGGGGCTTTGCCTGCTGTGTGAGGTTCAGTTCTGCACCTGTGCTGGTTTTAACACAGGGCCCTGTAGCTGGGGCCTCTGGTGGGGAATTGTACCCAGACCTTAGGTGATTACATGTGTGGATATTTTTCAATCCCATTTTCATATAAACACGGCGTGGATAAGAATAAAAACTAGAATGCGACCGAGACCGGTGCGTTTTATCCCCCTAAATAGGGCATTTTTAAAACTGGAGTTTTGAGATGTGCATTATAAAATTCTGTGTGTAAAGGAGAGGCCCAAACGAATGCATTTTCTTAAATACAGTATTATACGTGCTTCTTATGCTTCTTAGCATGGAGAAAGGTGCTGGTAGTAGTTCCTGTCTGACCAGGCTACTCCTCCTCCTCCTCCTCCTCCTCCTCCTCCTCTTCCTCCCTCCATCCTCTACTGGCCAGGGCCAGTTGCCCTACTTGGTTACCCCCTTGACTGACCACCCATCTCTTATCCCTGGCATCCCCGCCCTGGCACTGCTAGGACAAGAGACAGCCACAGTGGTGGCACTAAATCCTACCCAATGTGAACTAAATTATATGGCCATAAATCTCCAGAAAAATCTGCCCAATCGTCTTTACCCGAAGACGACCATCCTAAAAAGCAGAATTGCGTGAGAAACCGCCCAATCTGGCAACACTGCCAACAGGAAGAGGAGAGATGGGTCCTCTCAGGGCACGGTCCCAAATCTGGATTTGCTCGAGCCTCACGGTTAGGGATGCACGATGTATCGGCCAGATGTATCGGTATCGACGGATATCGGTCGATATTCAACACATCGGACATCGGTCTGATGGGTAAAACTGGGCCGATGTTAACGCCGATGGTTTTTTTTATATGTTACGGTTCTAAAAGAATGGACTTGACGATGACTTTCACTGTTTGTCTTCTATTTTGTCTCTATTTTTTATCAAATTATCACAGGGAGTTAAAAAGTGTTTTTGGAAATAAGATGTTTGTATCATTGTCATCTCTTTTTTTTAAAAAAAGAAATAAAAACATTGGTATCGGTTAATATCGGTCATCGGCCAAAACCGCAATATCATAATCGGATATCGGTATCGGCCGAAATTTTTGACATCGTGCATCCCTACTCACGGTATTCGCAATTGAAGTGTATTGGCGGAAGGCCTCACTAATCCACCTGTCGCAACCTGCCTCTGGTTTAACATGATGACATTCATGAATATCCTGTGTGTTTTGTGTTACAAGTGGTTTACATGGATGTAGTGGAAGTATAACCAGTATAAATGGAAGTATAACCAGTTGGAAAGCGGACTGTTACCCCAACTCGCTACCTCACACACTACTTACCGGTGAGATTTTGGCAGCAGTAGTTTGCCCTGTTCCCTGGCTTCACCGGGGTAATAACCAGAAATGGCCAACAGGAACGCAATCTGTAGATGCTCTGGAGACACATGCTTAAATGTTGATTTGGTGGTGGTAGAAGAGCCGGTTCGGCAACCAGAAGGTTGCAGGTTCAGGCCCTGATTCGCCTGACCTAATCAATGTGTCCTTTTAAGATGCTTAACCCCGTGGCAGCGTGGCACCCTGAGTGCCAGCCACTGCTACCAGTGTGTGAATGTGAGTGGTGTACCTGTAAAGCGTAAGCAAACCAGCACATTTTGTATTATTCTGTGGCTCTGCTATTCAGATCTATTGATTGCCCTCAAAATTGATTCAGTTGCATTTTACATTTTTTCCTTGTGGGTCAGCTCAGATGCTCTCTTTTACACACACACACACACACACACACACACACACACACACACACACACACACACACACACACACACACACACACACACACACACACACACACACACACACACACACACACACACAGCCTCACCATTTCTTTGCAGATTAGCCAGGCTGCAACAGTCTGGTGGTTTTTCTCTCCATCACTATTCTGTTGATGTGCATCAAAATTAATTAACATTTTTTTTCTCCCATTCACATCACGAAAGAAATAAAAACTAATAATGAAATGTTGAGCAGACAGCGTGTCAGATAATGGGGGATGGTGGCGCTCTGCTTCAAATCCCCCTGCACAATCAGTTCCCGTCCAGTGCCCTCATGGGTATAACATATTGGCCTAGTCTGGGCTGTAGTCAAAATCAATTCTTTCCATAATTGATCGTCTTAATGCTTTTTATATTGATCAGTCATTTAATCAGATGAATTGTTTTGTTTTAAGAAATAATATTTAAAAAATCCTTTTACGTTCTGCATTTTCTTTGTCGCATCAATGATTTGCTCCATCTTACATTCCTACCAGACCTCTGTGTGTGTGTGTGTAGCTCTGAAGAGCAGCAGTATAACGTGGTGTAATTAAAATAAGCCTCTAGTAGAATATTAATTTTATAGTATGAGTATAGTGGGGTTTTCATGCCTTTAATGGATAGGACAGTTAAATAGCGTACACCAAGAGTGACCTGCGCTACTGGAGTGACAGAAGTCATTATTTCCATGGAGGGCCGGGGAATAAAGCGACCAAAGCGACCATTTGCTCTCAGGATGGAGACGGGAATGTAACGGGAGAGAGTAACTGGAAGGATGGGGAAATGACTTCAGGTCGGAATCGAACCTGGGTCTCTGGCTTAACTCTACAGCGCCTTAGCCATTTGAGTCAAGACCAAGGCCAACATTTTTTCATAACAAATTCAAACACATTTACACCTCCCGTCCCCCTTCCACAGATCTCACCACAAAAATTGATTATTTTTACTACAGCATCAGCCAACCAATGCCTTGACTCCTGATGTATTAAATATGGAAAAGGTGCATGCACAAATTCAAGAAATATCGCAGGTGAAGGATGAGTGCAGTTTAAGAGGTGGTCTAGGTGCCCCATGATGGATTCCTAATTTAACCGTCCCTTGGTCCAAGACGGTGGATGAATGCGCTGCAGTGCCAGACTGCTGAAGGCCAGATTAATAGAACTCAGTCAAGCATGGACTGCTGATTTATTGAAGATGAAACACGTGCCCACATCCAAACAGAAATAATAAAATATGAATTCAAGTAAATCAATAAGAAAAAAAATGTCCCCAGAGGTATTGGACAAGGCAACCATTTTTGTCCCTACCACGATCACTGGAACTGGTGAGGAGCAGCCTAATGAAGGTCATGATGCATGGACCTCTGATTTTATTATTCATAAAGGTATGAATACTTCCAAAAACTATCATTGCATGTTTTAGTCTAATTTAGATAAGATGTGTCCCTTTTCTTACTCAAATGTAGGATCTGCCAAGTCATGCATGTATTTATTAAAGATTGAAGGTATAATGTGCTCACATCTTAAAAAAACATAATTAAGTTAAAAGTGTGAACCCAAGCAACTTTGCTTTGGCACTACCATTACTATCAATTGTGCCAAACTGGTCAGAGGCAGAGCCAAATAAAAATCAGCCAAGCGATGGCTGCACTTAAAACCACCTTACAACCCTCCAACCCTACCCTCACACTAGCCTGATTATCATTGACTTTCAAATCTCTTCAAGACTTGGTCTGACCAAGAGCATAACACTTAACAGTTCCCAAACGGCATTTCCCAAGGTTTGGTAATCATTGTTTGCTTCCCAACAAAGTGGGAGGAGTTCCCGTATTTGCGGGAACTCAGAAAGTACTTGCATTGCTCTTGACCTGACTGGTAGCAACGCTGAAGCTGTTGCGTCACTAGGAGGGCACGGCCTGGCTACCCTCACACAGCACTGAATCACGTGCCAGTACTGGCAAACAAATGTACGTGGCGCACCAAGTGTAATTTGTGCACAAAAAAACTCCTAAAAGTATTCTTAGTGCTCCGGTTCAGCCTTGGGTCTAGTCAATAAGTCGGTAACCTGGTTTGTAAGTAAAGCGGATTTTACTGTCCTCGACTGTGACCACCACAGAGTTTGAAGCTCAGATATCCTTCTTCCTAATATATGCAGGCTCCAGTCCATGGAATATGCATATGAGTGTCTCTGAGCATCCACTCTGAATGCTGTCAAGTGACACAAATTAGAGGCTCTCTGGCCTGTTGGGGAAGGCGCCTCTTCTGTCTATCCATCCCAGATATCTGATGTTTTTAGGAGCTGTCGGCCTTCTCAATGGGAGTGAGTTTTGAAGCGACGCAGACGCCTCATTTCCACTCCACTCCTGCCAATCACCAAATTGTTCCTGCTGCCATTTGTGTGATTGAAAAATATCCCTGTCTAATTTCTAGCACTGAGTGGCAGACCCTGGTCCTCCTCGTTAGATGTGCAGCTCCATTTGGGGTACTTGGTTGAAGTAAATGGGCATGGCTTATGTCCTTGTGTGCTTGTTTTACAAGAAATGGACAGTGCAAGAGACAGGGCGATGAGATGCTGAGTTTAGTAGCGTAACAGTAATTTTAAAGTTCAAAGAGTTTATTCGCTAGGTGCCTGACCTCCAGCAAATCTACATAAATCACACTCCTGTTGTCTCTGAAATAAGAGAAAGAGTTTGGTCCACAATTATGGTCCGCTATTCCGCGTGGTGTAAGGGGGCGAAGAATTGAACCCGGTTGGTACATAAATGTTTTCGTGTTAGTCACCCTGCTTCATTGCAAGAAGGCAGAAGTCTTCAAGCATCAACACATCAAGATATCAAACCAAAATGAATCAAATCCCTGACATGATTGTTGTTATCCAATCATGATATGAGTGAAGACTCAAACCAAATACGAGAATATTTCCAGGAATAATATTATGGAAATGGTTGTGGAATTTTCATTATTTGTAATAATCTGTAATTTGATTGAACACATGGTGCACATTTTGCCCGATGTACAATAAATGTTTTGATATTTTATTTCATTTGACTCTCTGAACTGAACACACACAAGTGGGTTTGTCATTAGCTGTGTGTGTGTGTGTGTGTGTGTGTGTGTGTGTGTGTGTGTGTGTGTGTGTGTGTGTGTGTGTGTGTGTGTGTGTGTGTGTGTGTGTGTGTGTGTGTGTGTGTGTGTGTGTGTGTGTGTGTGTGTGTGTGTGTGTGTGTGTTGTGACGTGGTGTAGAGTCCCAGGGGCATGTTAGGACATGCCCCCAGACAGCAGCGGTACTATGAAGTCAGCTACACACACACACACACACACACTGACCTGAGAACAGCCTCTCGGTTCTCAGCAGTGCAGCCTCCATCTCCACCAGAGAATCTATCTCTCTCCCTCTGTAATCTCTCTATCCCTTCATCCCACTCCCTGTGCCCATCCCTCTTTCTCTCTCCTCTCCTCTCCTCTCTCTCTCCTTTATCTCTTCCAGTGAGCAGACTGAGCACACAGCACAGCACTGCCATCACCGCATCACCACCTGGGAATCTCTTTACTCTCTCCATCACTCCATTTCTAGCCCTCCTCCATCATTCTCTCTCTGCATTCATTCATCTCTCTCTCTCTCTCTCTCTCTCTCTCTCTCTCTCTCTCTCTCTCTCTCTCTCTCTTTCTCTCTCTCTTTCTCTCTCTCTCTCTCTCTCTCTGTGTATTCTGTATTCTGTATTCTTCCCTCGTCCCCCTGTGCCCTGGTATCCTCAATTCCCCTTTCTGCTCTGTCTGGCTGACAGACACCCCATGTGCAAATGCAGCCGCACACACACACACACACACACACACACACACACACACACACACACACACACACACACACACACACACACACACACACACACACACACACACACACACACACGTCTGTGAGTTTGTTATGCATGTCTGCATAATGCATACAGCACTTTTACACACTGGGCAGTTCAAGCTGTCACTTGGACGTGTGTGTGTGCGCGTGTGTGTGCGCGTGTGTGCGTGCGTGCGTGCGTGCGTGCGTGCGTGCGTGCGTGCGTGCGAGCGTGCGTGCGAGCGTGCGTGCGCGCGCGCGCGTGACTCATCTGCTTTCCTGTTCTTATTGACCCTCAATACATTGGCAGTCTGGTATTCATTCACTCTCATCTTTCTCTCGTCTCTCCTTGTGTCTATCTCAGCCTTTTGTCTGTCTGACCATTCCCCTCTGTCTAAAGCGTGCACAAAAGCACGCTGTACACGCACACACAACACTGATGCCTTTTGCTGTGTTGCTGTTTGATTTATGCTCACCCAATCTCTCTCTCTCGCTCTCTCTCGCTCTCTGTCTGTCTGTCTGTCTCTCTCTCTCTCTCTCTCTCTCTCTCGCTCTCTCTCTCTCTCTCTCTCGATCTCTCGCTCTCTCGCTCTCCTGCTCTCCTACTGAGCCCCTGTAGCCCAGTGTGGACGATCAGACAGATCTCGCTAATGACAAGAGTCAGCACAGACTAACCCAGGGTGTGTGTGCGTGTGTGTCAAAGTGAGAGAGAGAGAGAGTGTGTGTGTGTGATAGAGACAGCAAGAGACTGACTGACGGACAGACCAAAAGAGAGTAGGATAAAGATGGGTGGGGGGATGAGAAGACCTTGAGAGAAACTGGGCAAGAGAGTTTGGCTATGCAGTGCATAATTCATCATTCAAGTAAAAGACATCTGAACAGAATTAATTCAGCGGTGTGCGTATGTGTGTGTGTGTGTGTGTGTGTGCGTGCATGCGTGTTTGTGTGTGTGTTTGACAATGCATCGTTGCCAGTAGTGTGAAGCCCATCTGTGTTTCTGGTTGAAGTGACCTGCCCCACTAGAATATCACACACGCACACACACACACGCACACACAGTTGTGTGTCATTCAGACAGGTAGAGCAGGAGAGTGTAAACAATGAGACAGACTCATCGTGGGAGCTCACAGGGGAACACCGGGGAGGGAGAGAGGGAGAGACAACTGGAGAAGAGGGGTGGAGACACGCAGAGAAGGAGCGGGAGGGGAAAGAGTCAGACAGGTAGAGAGAGAGAGGGAAAGAGAGAGAGAGAGAGAGAGAGAGGGAAAGATGGAGAGACAGATAGATATATGGATAGAGAGACAGATAGATATATGGATAGAGAGAGATGGAGAATTCACAGAAAGACTTGGGAGGGAGATGAGAGGGAGACGACTGGAGAAGAGAGCGAGGGAAGAAGGAGAGGGAGATATAGACAGGAGGAGAATGAGTGAGACAGTCAGTATTGAGTGGAGAAGGGGGGAAGCAGACGGGTAGAGGAGGAAAGGGTGAAATGAAATGAGGAGGGGAGAGAGAAGGGAAAAGAGGCTTTCTTGCTGTACGTGAAAGGTTGCATTTGTTTGTCTCTGTAAGAGAAAACGTTTATGTAATAAAGTCAGTGAAGAGGAGTGTGTGAAGAGGGGTAGAGAGAGCGAGAGCGAGAGAGAGAGAGAGAGAGAGAGAGAGAGAGAGAGAGAGAGAGAGAGAGAGAGAGAGAGAGAGAGAGAGAGAGAGAGAGAGAGAGAGAGAGAGAGAGAGAGAGAGAGAGAGAGAGAGAGAGAGAGAGAGAGAGCGAGAGTGTGTGTGTTTGTCTGTGAGAAAGGGAGGCAGCACTAATGGGAAATGATAATTTGAGTGTGTGTCTGTAGAGCTCACAGATTTATGCACGTGTTTAATAAGTGTATGCATAAAATGTGTGTATGTACTGTATGTGTCTGCGTGTGTGTGCATGCACGTGTGGTGTGTGCTTGAAGACCTAGTGTTTGTGTGTGTGAGCGCGTGTGCACTGTTCACGCTGCTGTGTGCTCCTTTGTGTGAGGCGGAGAGAGGGAAAAAAACCCTGATCATTCAGCACGGTGACGAAAGCACGACTTGTGCCGGAAGTGTGTGTGCGTGTGCGTGTGCGTGTGTGTGTGTGTCTGCATGTGTGTGTGCTTCTATGCGTATGTTTCTGTGCCTCTATGTGTCAACTTGGACCGCAACAAAATTGAGGGAGGAAAATGTATGGGGATCAGATTGGGATGGAAGTAAAGGAGGTTAGAAGGAAAAAGGAAAGATCAGAGATAAAGGTAAAGAAAGAGGGGGAGGGAAAGAGGGGCAGAGAGGAGAGAGACGCAGGAGGAGGGGAGCGAACCAGAAGGCAGGTGAGAGCAGAGGATGAACGATGGAGGGGAGAAATCAGAGAAGAGAAAGGGAGAGAGACAGGAGGAAGGGAGAGATTGGAGAGGGTGAGGTAGAGAAGGAGAGAGCAAGGCAGAAAGGAGGAGAGGCAGAGATGGAGAGAGAGAGAGAGCAAGGATGGTGTGAAGGTGTGAATGAGTGTTGGATGCAGTGATGAAGTGAAAGGGATAGCGGGATGGAGGGAGTTTGGGAGCCGGAGGGAGAGAGGACAAAGAGGATGAGTGAAGGAATCATATGGGTCATTTCTGGTGTTCATCCGTGTTGGTGTTTGGCTCTTTGAGGTCAGAAGTTATATGGCATGCCGTGAAACCAGTGGAGGTGCAACCACTCTGTAAGGGACCCCCTCTTCTCTTCTCCTCTCTTCTCCTCTCTTCTCCTCTCTTCTCCTCTCTTCTCCTCTCCTCTCCTTTCCCTTCACTGATCTCCTCCTCTGCTCTCTCCACATCGGTGTTGGTCTGTCTTTGTGTGTGTGTGTCTCTCTCTCTCTCTCTCTCTCTCTCTCTCTCTCTCTCTCTCTCTCTCTCTCTCTCTCTCTCTCTCTCTCTCTCTCTCTCTCTCTCTCTCTCTCTCTCTGGGCTGCCTGTCGTATGGATGAGGCTGCCCATATTTGGTCATGTCTGGCCTGGCAGAGAGTGCATGGGTTGTGGTCATATGTGTGTGTGTGTGTGTGAGAGAGAGAGAGATCCCGGTAGGTAGGGCTGTGTGAGAATTTTGTGTGTGTGATTAATGCCCTGTATCAAACATGTGCGCACACATACACACACAGCCGTTTGTCAGATAGAGATCTGACTTTAATTAAGTGCAGTGCTGTCGCTGGCTATGCTAATTAGTGTGGGTCTGTTTGTATGGGGGCGCTTGTCCTGACACCGAGTGTCTTCGCCCAAGCCAAGGCTGTATGTGTTGGACTTTTGTTGTGTGTGCACAAGCATGCACATGTTTGATACAGGGCATTAATATGCAATGTGTGTGTGCACCGATATATGTTGGAATCGATATTGCTTGATCGGCATACTCTTTGTTTCGTGGCGGAGTCACGCTGATTTTGATTTTTGTGCTCTCTCCCTTTCTCCCCTCTCCCTTTCTCCCCTCTCCCTCTCTCTGTCTCCCTCTCTCTGTCTCCCTCTCTCCCTCTCTCGTTCTCGTTCTCTCCTCCCTCCCTCTATTTCTCTGCAGGTAACTCAGTATGAGTCGAGATGGATGGAGGAAGAAAGCCAGCTCTGACGATGGTTGGGGTGGAAGGGTAAGAGTCACTGTTTTCTCCATCTCCAAAAAAAAAAAAGACTGCCTTGGTTGTCACCTTGTAACCCCTCTCCTCCTCTTATCTCTCTCTCTCTCTCTCTCTCTCTCTCTCTCTCTCTCTCTCTCTCTGTCTCTCCCCTCCTCTCCCCTTCCCTGCCTCCCCTCTTCTCTCTCCTTCTCTCTCTCTCTATCTTTCTCTCTTTCTCTCTCTCTCTCTCTCTCTCTCTCTCTCTCTCTCCCCCTCCCTCCCTCCCTCCCTCTCCTCTCCTGTGTTGCTTTTACCCTCCGCTGTGTGTTAAGTCTTTCTTGCCTCCCTCTCTTCTCATCCTCTCCTCTCATCTTCCGCTCCCCAGACAGACCCCTGCATCTATCCTCCTATCTGTTCTCTTATCTCTTTTCTTCTCCCCCTTTCCCCATGCTGTGTATTCCTTTAAACTCTTCCTTGCATCTTTGTCTTTTCATCTCTCTCTTTACCTCCTCCCCTCGTCAGACCTTTCTCTGTCTATCCCTGTCTCATCTCCATCTCTCTCTTCCTCTACCCCATTATACTGGGTCTGTCCTTTCCTTAACCCCTCATCTGTCCTTTCCCTTTTTTACTCCCGTCTTTTATAGCTCCCTCGGCCTCCTCACAGCTCTTTCGACTTGACTTTCTTTTCTCTCTCTCTTTCACTCTTATGTCTCTTCCAGCTCTTTTCTCTTGCACACCTTGCGGACCCCATGGCCTCATTTTCCCTTTCTCACACACCACCTTTCTTTCTTTTCTTTTCGTTCTTTCTTTCGTTCTTTCTTTCTTTCTTTCTTTCTTTCTTTCTTTCTTTCTTTCTTTCTTTCTTTCTTTCTTTCTTTCTTTCTTTCTTTCTTTCTTTCTTTCTTTCTTTCTTTCTTTCTTTCTTTCTTTCATGTGTACGTTGTGTGTCATGTTATGTACAAACACAATCTCGGCATAGGCCATTTAAGCAACTAGGGGGCAGTGTGTGTGGTGTGTGGTGGGGGATGGAGGTGAGATGGCGTTAGAAGGGTGAGCAGAAGAGTACATTTCATAAAAGAGAGGAGAGCAAAGGAGAGGAGCAGGGACTAGAGAGGAGGAGAGCAGAGAATGGGGAAGAGAGGAGGAGGTGGAGGAGGAGGAGGGGGAGGATGGGTGGAGATGAGGGGGAGCAGAGGTGGTGGTGTCACTGGAGATTTTTGATTTTAACACTCATTTATTTTTAATTGTGCCAGTGCCACTAGTTAAAAAAGTACATTACACTCCATAGAAGTTGACGCCTTGCATGAAGTGTGAGAAGGGAGTAACCCTCTCCCTCACCTTTACCACTTGAAATAAATCACAGGTCACAGCCAGGAGAGCATAGGAAAAGGAGCAGCGTAGAGCTTCCCAACTTGGGGCACACTTGAGTTTTTCACAAAAGCTCGGGACCCACCTCTGGAACAAGAAGCAATACAACTCAAATTAATAGTCCAACAGCAACAAATATGATTTAGATTTTTAGAAAATGATTTCAGGGTGCACTTGGAATACCTTCACAGCCCACAGTTTGAGAATCACTGGCGTAGAGCAGGGGTGGGGACATACCTGTCAACTTTGAGTTACCA
>NC_085869.1:31399845-31409845 GCF_034702125.1 Engraulis encrasicolus | reverse complement strand
AATCTCATGAACCTGAATGCAGCGTCCATGCAGCTTCAGGCCGCTGGGTCAATGTTGCGCTATGCAGCATCCAGCGTCGATGTGTTAAGGCCTGACGGTGTGGTGAGAAGGCCTCCATTGATTGCCGCTAAGCCAAAGCTTCCAGTGTTTTGTTTGAGGGCCTTGGATGTTTTTTGCCTTCATTGATTTGGTTTCAAGCAGAAGCTTCAAAGTTTCACGTTTTTGTTCACTGCTGTTTAGGAGTCTGCCTGTGGTTCTCGAATGCTATTACTCCGCAATGAGTTCTCTCACCCAGCTGATGTTAATGTTTAGTTTCTTATCTATCGCCATTCCTCCATTCTTCTTTTCACTCCTTTTTCCTCTCTCCTGCTTTTGTGTTCCCTCTTCTCCTCCCCTCTCCTCCCCTCTCCTCTTCGTCTCTAATTCCTCTCCTCTCCTCTCCTCTCCTCTCCTCTCCTCTCCTCTCCTCTCCTCTCCTCTCCTCTCCTCCAGCATCAAAGCGGGCCGTCAGCTCTCCTACCTCCAATACCAGCTGTATGCCAAGCAGAAGGGCCTGAACTTCCCCAGCATCTGTCTGCGCAAGCTGGACCAGCACGACCTCGCCGCAGCCGCCAGCCCCCAGCACACCTCCACCTCCACCACCAACACCTCCAGCCCCAGGGACGACCTGCCACACAAGCCCAGCCACGGGCCTCCCAAACCCAGCCATGCAGGCTCTGCAGCCACCCTCTCTCTCCTGGAGCCTCCTGGAGCAGAGGAGCCGAGCCTGGGGTCTTCTCGGCTGGCTGCAGCTGGTGGGGGTGGAGGTGTGCTGGCGTCCAGTCACAAGGAACTGGAGCTCAGAGTGTGAGTGTGTTTTTGTGTGTGGGTAGGGGGTGAGGAGAAGTAGTTTTGTATGAAGTTAAGTGTGTGTGTGTGTTAGTCAGGGTCATTTTTCCAAAAAGTTGACACCTGAAGGCAAATCATGTTAATTTTCGGCATACAACTGATTTAGGGGTATTCAAGGGTGCTGAATCCAAATCTGCCGTATGCCGGACGCAAAAATGTACCGAAATGCCTCAAACGGGCAAAATCCAATATGGCCGCCACCACCGTGTTAAAATCCTGCAATCACTTTTCTTTTGAACTAAATAAGGTATGAATTTGAAAATAGCACTTATTTTTATGTTTTCAGACATGGGGAAAGCCATTATGTCATCAGATTTAAGCTCAGATTGGAAGAAAATGATTATGTCATTGGCTGGCAGTCATTTTAAAAGCAGAGAGCCTCATATTGTCAGCGATTTTTAACATTTTTACTAATCTTTCAAGATTCACAGAAAAAAATGCTCTGTGTCTCTGTGAACACAAACACTACAGAAAACTGCACTGAACTGTCTACTTTCACCTGAAAAAAGAAGTTTGTGTCTACCTTTTTCCATTCTTTAGTTATGGGTAGTAGAACATGGGATGACACCACAAAAAAACACTGATTTTTGACCCCAAAATACTGCACTTCTCTCTACCCATATTTTTGCTTTAAGGACATATTGTCTTTGATAGTGTTCATGTTTGATATGCAGCATTTTCAGGGGTTTTGAAGGGTGCTTAATTCAAATATTCAAATATGCTGTGTATTAGGCTCATAAACCTCTTTAATAGGCCTACCTCAAAATGAATTAATCAAATATGGGCCAGACAAGGTGGACTCTTAATTACATTGTAGCTATAGGTTGTCATACATGGAGAATTCATCTCCATACTCAGATTCAAGATTAAAATCAAATGACGTGATTTCATAGGTTGAATTCATGTTTACAAATGACAGTTGACTTTCATGTCAATAAGCTGTTCTTTTGAATGAAAATGTTTTCTCTACTTCCACTTTTATTTTAATGCTCATTATAACATGAAGATGTCCACCTCAATCCACCTCTTCCATTATGAGACAAATTTACACTTCTGAATGTGTCTAAATATAATATGCACATCTACATTTTGTGCATTAGGAATTCATTGTTTGCCGATTTTATTGCGGCGCTTACATTATATCTTTGAATGGTGGAAAGGTGAAACGTGGATCAAAACAGTTTATGTTATTGTGAGGAATTTACTTGATATATGTAAACTCATTCCCAACCATTAGGCCTATCAACCTCCTCCTCTCCAGTGATTTGGCAGGACACACAATATCATGCACTGCATGGCACTTTTGCTGCAAATGCAACAAAAGCAAAGTATGACGTTTTGCAATGATCAGTCCTATCTAATTCAGATGTCACATGGTTACATAAAATGCCCCACATTATCAAATCTCTATATTGAGTCAGGCCCACATACCCCTTCCTATCCTCCTGCCATTCACCGAAGTGGGATGGGTGGTATTGGACAGGGCTTTAGCTCCTGTATCTGCCACTTATACATGGGTTCTAGAGGTGTGTCGTTCATGAACGAGCCGGCTCTTTTGAACGGCTCCCTGAAGTGAACGATGGGAACCGGTTCACAGCTGGGGGAGCCACTCGACCGTTGTTTCGTTCATTTTTCATTCATTTTAAGCACGTGACCTCGACCAGAGTAATTACATTTGGGAAAAAACACAATTGTTTACCTCAAAGAGAGCCAAAAACGGCCTTTAGACGCAGGAGAATAATCAGTTGTTGTTTGGACAAAATTACCTTGAGGTAGAGTCAAAATATTACATTCTTAACACTGAATACATACTTTAAAAAAGAGCCAAAAGAGCCAGTTTTTTTGAACGGCTCTTTGAAAGGAACGAGCCACTAAGATCCGGATCTCGAAAAAGAGCCAAAAATCCCATCTCTAATGGGTTCTCATTGTTCATCAACACAATATTATGAAGAGGGGCAAGACACTGGCAGCCAACCACGTGAGCTAATTTTTTTGACAGACAGCGGTTTCCAACAATCAGAGGCTGAGTTGTGCGTGGCTAGGTTCGCAGTCAGGTTATAAACAAAATTTAGAACCCATGTATTCTCAAGGCACACAAAGACATCACAACTTGTGCTTGCCTCATCCAACACTGCATCTGCAAGAAGTGGCATGGAGTACATGGAGTCAAGCAGTTGCTGCAATTCAGCAACTCCAGGAGGGGTGATTAGGAATAGGTTAACTTTGTATACCAAGTAAACAATTTTGGTTAGAGTAGAGGAGGGTGACTGTATGTGCATATACATTTGTCCAACAATAAAGCAATCACCAGAGGGCTAGGATCATTAGTGGGACAGTCAGAGCCTGTCACAAAGAAAGTATGACTTTTAATGTATGCTGATGACATTACCTTAGTGGCACATATCGCTGACACAGACACCCCCGACACGAGACATCAACAGCCAAGGACAGTAGAGCACGTGGTAGTCTTTAGGTACCTAGGCATAGTTAATGTAGCCTGGTCCTGACCATCCCTACTACCATTTCATTTCGTATTCATGGTCTGGAGGTTGTTTGATCTGACACGATTGCAGGAAGCGGGAAGGAAATGGTCGGAAAAATCAGGATAAGTTGTTGAACAAACATGTCTGACATCTGTCTTTGGCGATGTAGGACCGTTTAACAGACATGTCTGACAGAATATCCTACCATAGGATAAAATTACAATGTAGGACCGCTTGTCAGAACACCGGCCAAATCCTACCGGCAACATTGCTCCACAGAAAACTGGTATCAGAAGTAGTGTGGAGTCAAGTCTCTTGGCGGAAGTACGTAGGAAGGATCTTTCTCACAGCACATGAACACAATATTCAAAAAAGGACATTCCAAGTCAGCAAGGACATTCTAATTTTTGATACCTCCTCCTCGTATAACTTAACCCATTGTGTCCTGGAGACACATATACAGGTTTTTCAGGATCTTGAGATTTTAGCTGTTTTATTAACTATGTGGGTATGTTAGAGCTGAATGAACACATTACAATGCAAGGGGAGGGTATTGGCTTTTAAATGTAACACATTTCATGTTTGTATGTGCTTCGGAGATATTGCGGATTTGATAGGAAGAGGGCACCCTTTCCCTAAAAGGGCTTAGGACAAAATGTGTTAATTAGCAGTCCATTTTTGAATATTGTGTTCATGTGCTGTGAGAAAGACAGGGAGGTGCCCATTTCTGTGCCTAGGCACCTTAAAACTACCACTTGCTCTTCTGCCTGCCATTGGCTCTCTCTCTGAGCACCGTTATTGATACACTGCAGATGTACATTCCAGTATATTTTAACTAGGCCAATTTAAAGTCTATACTTGCACAATTCTACCAACAGAAGATAACAGACAGACTCTCTTTTCCTCCTGCTCCCCTGTTCAGCAGGGCTGGATCCCCACATGGCTGCATGCTGAGTCCCCATCTAAAGTCTATCCGTCCATGACTGCAGTATGGTCAGCAAAAGGGACTGAAAGTGGCAGTCGGGTATACAGAGACCGAGACAAATTTCTCTAGCTCTAAATGAAAAGAAAACCAAAGAGATCATTGCTGCATTCAGGAGTCACACCTATAGCGAGAATAGACCTAGCCCTTTCTGAACTTCCCACTGTCTCAACAGAGCTAAAACATTGTCTTGGACACTATCCTGGTTCTGAGTTCTTGGGCCTCTATAGATGGATCATTGGCACTACAGATGTATCATCAAAGTAAGGACCAAAGACTAAAACCACATTTCACACACATGGACTGTCTGACTGTTCATTACAATCTCTTGTTCCCCTGATCTCCTTCCATCCTCCGGTTGTTGTGCAATAATTGATACAGTGCAATGTGTTGAGCTGAATTCTTGCCGTACTACAGAACAAAGACCAGCCTTGTAATTAATGGTTATAATTGTCACAGAGTGGCCATCTCAGCTGAAATATGTACAGTGCATTAAGCAAGACAATCTATGCAATAACTTTGGATGACTGATGTGCAATACCAGCCTGAGTATGTCCTTTGTGTATATATTCACACACACACGCACACGCACACGCACACACACACACAATGCCACTCCCTTATCTTCACTCTATTCTATTCTAATCTATTCTATTCTATATATTATTCACATCAGTCTGCCTCTTGATCCCCTTTATAGGCCTAGATATACAGTGATCTGAGCACAGCAATTAAACCGGCAAACATGAAGTAATTCCCATTGTAATATTAGGATAATATTAGAAAATATTCGATTTAGGGACATTCATTGCCTGATTATCATAGACTTGCAATGGAGATTTGAAGGTGTTGCGTCACTAGGAGGGACTCTTGTGTGCATTTATTTTTTATGGGTGAAGAGGTGTGGAAACATTGTGTGGTGGTTTGAGGTGGAAACATTTTTCATGGTGTAATACATTAAAAGTGTAATTGAAATAGGGAGAGATTTAAATACAAATGGTCAATTTATGGCAAAGAAAATCTCCTGTTGCAAACATGAATTCAGCCTACACTGAAATAATTTCCTTTGATATCTATCTTAAATCTGAGTATGGAAATGAATTCTCCTTGTATGAAAACCTGATGCTACATAATGTACTTAAGAGTTTACCTTGTGTAATCAAAGAAATGTACACTGTAGACTGGTGACGGCGGCCATATTGGATTCCTTCATTTTGATGTACTATGGGAATTAAAGGCATTAAGCACCCTTCAAACCCCCTGAAAATGTTGTATATCAAACATGAACACTATCAAAGACAATATGTCCTTAAAGCAAAAATATGGGCAGTGAGAAGTGCAGTATTTTGGGGTCAAAAATCAGTGCTTTTTTGTGGTGTCATCCCATGTTCTACTGCCCATAACTAAAGAATGGAAAAAGGTAGACACAAACTTCTTTTTTCAGGTGAAAGTAGACAGTTCAGTGCAGTTTTCTGTAGTATTTGTGTTCACAGAGACAAAGAGCATTTTTTCTGTGGATCTTGAAAGATTAGTAAAAATGTTAAAAATCGCTGACAATATGAGGATCTCTGCTTTTAAAATGGCTGCCAGCCAATGACAAAATCATTTTCTTCCAATCTGAGCTTAAATCTGATGACATAATGGCTTTCCCCATGTCTGAAAACATAAAAATATGTGCTATTTCCAAATTCATTCCTTATTTAGTCCAAAAGAAAAGTGATTGCAGGATTTTAACACGGTGGTGGCGGCCATATTGGATTTTGCCCGTTTGAGGCATTTCGGTACATTTTTGCGCCCGGCATACGGCAGATTTGGATTCAGCACCCTTGAATACCCCTAAATCAGTTGTATACCGAAAATTAACATGATTTGCCTTCAGGACCTTAAATAAGCACCTTTTCAGAAATCCTGCCTAGACTATGTGTCAGTCACCACAGTCAAGTTTACCTCATTGTGCTTGTATCCTAATACGTGCCAAAAGCAGCTTCGTCTTTAATTTTACCAAAATATCTGCAAGGCTTTAGTGCCTGTACGTGTGCCTGTACGTGCGCCTGTACGTGCGCCTATATGTGCGTGTACATGTGTGTAGGTTTGTGTTTGTTTTCTCTGATGCTGTTGGCCTCTCTCAAGTGCATATCGGTTCACCACCACGACAGCCATTAATATAGCATCATTCACCTCAGATATAATTCAGCACTCATCAGCTCATCGTACATTTATTAGCCATTTATGAGCTTTTTTCATCTGTTGGGGATGGAAAGTGGAGTTGTTTTTGGAAATGAATGTAGTAAATGGAAAAGCTGTATGTGTGACTGCACAACACACACACACACACACACACACACGCTTTGAGCACAAGGTCAAAAGTGTTGTTTTCATCATTTGTTTTTGGAAATAAATGAGGCAAATGGAAAAACTGTGCGTGTGTGCGTGCGTGCCTGCGTGCCTGCGTGCGTGCGTGCATGTGCACTTGTGCACACCAAAGGTCCATTTAGTCCCTAATTACCTGTGAAGGATGATGATGATGATGATGATTATGATGTTTCTCAGGCAATGCTGACCCCTCTTCTCTTGGCCCACAGAAACGGCACTCTACGGAACCCCAAAGGAGGAGGCGGGGTCAAACTGAACGGCCTCCATGATGACAACCAATGGGAACATCATTCCTCACCCAGTGGGCGGACCAAAGAGTCACCTCTGACCAATGGCCACGCTCACTCACCCTTCAACGGTGCCTTAAAGCATACGGACACGGGCCCTGGCTCTTCTGTCCCCGAGCGTTTGTCTGTCCCCCTGGATGAACCGGGGGACCCTGGCATTGCTGTAAGCCCAGAAACGGACCCCTACGCCGGGCCCAGGACTCCCAGTCCCATCCCCTCTTACCAACCTCCCCGCGTCTCTCCTGTTACTCAGCAACACAAACACAACGACTCGGATTCATCCATTAGTCAGCTCCAAGTCCCACCCCTGCCAACTCCAACCAATCAGAATGCGTCCCCTGCCACCACCACCACTTCTCCTGACCTATCAAAGCCCCTCAAGCAGCAACAGGGAGGAGCTAGCAGTAAAGGAGTCCGGCTCAATGGCAGTCATCACCACAGCATCACCACCCAAAGCCACGCCCCACAACATGACCACAGCAACATGGACCAATCGGGAAAGCCGGCAGCACGCGCGGGCGAGCGGGAGGGCGGCATCATCTCTGAGTTCTACTCGTACTCTCGGCTGCACCACATCTCCACGTGGCGGAGCGAGTTCGCAGAGTACGTCAACTCCCTGCAGGGACGCCGGCGCTCAGCAGGGGGCGCCGTCTTCGCCGGCAAGGAGAAGCTCAAGAGACTCCGCGCCCAGCGCACCTCAGGTGGGCATTACACATGGAACATGGTATTGAACATGATAGGGAATGTATTATAGTGAACCTCAAGCCAGTTCGATATTTATGAACGTCGGGCATTGTCTCAGGTGTTAACGATCAGTGATAAGATTGACTGTTGCGATTCTCTTTATGTATGCGGCACAACCCAATGGTTGGCTCTTTATGCAATTGTGAGTGACCATTTCTCATTTGTGGAGTTGTGGTTCAAGAATTGTCCTTAATGCCTCCAGAAAATCCTTTGCTTGGGCAGTCTTGGTAACTCACACTGTCCACGTCCATTCTAGAATTAATTTGGAGGTGCTGTGATTAGATGCACACCAACACCTGACCATGTACGGGCCACTTGCCCATAGGGTTTGGGTCTTAATCGTGGCTGCATCTGAAACCTGTGGTAGGCACTGCCTCCTTACCAGTAGCTACCATTCTGCACCCTGGCCAGTAGCTTCTATGGAGAAAGCCAGTCACAAGTAAGCACACATCAGACGTACTACAGTCACATAACCTGTGAACCGGATTGGCACTAATGAACAATGGCCATACAATGGTCAAACTCCCGCAGACTTTTGGGATAGGAAAGTAACCAACATTTGCCTACTGCTAATGTGACTGGATGTAAAAAGTCATCCAGGTACCATTCACCTCTTGATTGAAAGCTTACCAGGGTATTAGGATGTAGCGTACTACATAAGCGCTTCCTTATTTTTTGCCGTCTACATAGGATGGCAGTAGGAGGGACTTTGGGAAGCTACTGAATTGGCTCGGACGCCCCATAATGCCCCATATTAATGCACTGTAGGAGTTGGAGACCGCAGTACAGTCACTATTCATTGCACGCTATTCACTGGGTCACATTTCGCACACCACTTCAATTTTATCTGAGTAACTGTTCCTCTCCCACTCATCTGTCAGTCTTTCTTTCTCTGTCTTATACTCTATTTCACTGTCTCCTCTCTCTCTCTCTCTCTCTCTCTCTCTCTCTCTCTCTCTCTCTCTCTCTCTCTCTCTCTCTCTCTCTCTCTCTCTCTCTCTCTCTCTCTTCTTTCTTTCTTTCTTTCTTTCTTTCTTTCTTTCTTTCTTTCTTTCTTTCTTTCTTTCTTTCTTTCTTTCTTTCTTTCTTTCTTTCTTTCTCTCTTTCTTTCTTTCTTTCTTTCTTCCCCCCTCTCTCTGACTGTGTGCAGTTCTGCGGTTGAATTCTCATTAAACTAGTGCTTCATGATTTGACGTTATGCCGGCTAAATGTCAGAGGAGAGCGAAAAGGAAGGAGGGGAGAGAGAGCAAATAAGGAAGGAAGGAGAAGGAAGAGAGAGAGCGACAGAGAGGGAGAGAAAGAAAAAGTCAGAGGAGGAATAAGGGGAGAGAACGAAGAAGAGTGAGAAAAGGAAAGATGGAGAGATGAAAAGGGAAAGGAAGAGGGAGGGTGTCAGAGAGACACTGAGAGAGCTTGTGACACCACCTCTGGCTATATATGCTCCTTAGTTTCAGAGAGTCTTTGTATCCATGTGGGTGTGAGTGTCTTATCGACGTGTGTGTGTGCGTGCGTGTGTGTGTGTGTGTTGAGATGAAATTGAATGTGAATGTGTCCTCCTTGTCAATCTGGAAGTCTAGGTTTGCGGCTGTGTGTGTGTGTGTCGTATATGAATGGCATAGAGCTCGAAAGTCCCGCCCCTTAGTTCCGCGTTTCACGGGACCTAAGCTGACCATCTAACAACATGGTAGCGTGTAAATATCTTCTGATCTCAGTCATGATATGCGCTGGGCTACAAATATGCTGTTTAAGAGGCTAGATAAAGATTATTCATGCAGAAGTATCAATGTTTTGTTCCGAGGCCGTCGGCATGACAAATGTGAAGAAACACAGCTTTCTAAAAAGTTTGGGGGTTTGTACGAAAAATTAAGCAAAAATATCAGAAACAACATATATGGAGCTCGTGGCACAACTCGAAGGGGATCGAAATATCATTTTAATACCGCCATTGGATTACATGCTACGATTTGCGGCTAAAAACGCCGGAAGTGACGTCACTTTCGAGCTCTATAGTGCATGCGTGTGGTTTGTGTGCGACTGCATGTGTGTGTTTGGGTGCTCTGCATGTGTGCGTCTGTAGCGTGTAGTGAGTGCTTTATGCTGCTGTAACAAGTTTAATGACCAGGGAGCAGACAGGAGGGGAGATGGAATGATGATGTATTGTGTTGGAGGGAAATGATTTTCATTTATAATGCATACCCTGCCCTCAGTCTTTTCCCCCTCAGTCTCGCGCACAGCCTTGGCAC
>NC_085869.1:31392345-31394845 GCF_034702125.1 Engraulis encrasicolus | reverse complement strand
TAGGTCCCATAAACACACAATAGGCATACACGACATCATATCCATTATTGCACAACGTGTGTGTGTGTGTGTGTGTGTGTGTGTGTGTGTGTGTGTGTGTGTGTGTGTGTGTGTGTGTGTGTGTGTGTGTGTGTGTGCGTTTGTGTGTGTGTGTGTGCGTGTGTGTGTGTGTGTGTGTGTGTGTGTGTGTGTGTGTGTGTTGACCTCTCCTCTCCTCCTATTCTTTTCCTCTCATCTCTTCTCCCTCCTTGGAGTGTTAGGTTTTGTAGTGTTTGGCTGTGTGTTTGGTTTAAAGGTCTGTTGTGTGTGTGGCTGGTGATTCATTGTTTTAAGAGGTAAAAAAAAAAGGTAAAAATAAAGCAGAAGTTAAAAAAGTATATATAATATGCTTATTATAGACCTAGTATGTAGGCCTATACAGTAGTGCTTATGTGTTGTGGAAATAAAATAAAATAACCATAATAATAATAATAATTTTTAAAAAAAACACGACCAGCCTAACGCATAGCCTGTTTTGGCAAGATTAAAAAATGGCTAGTTGAACTTCTGTTTGGCTGGTAAGAAAAAATGTCTACTAGCCAAATTGGCTGGTGGTGGAAAAAGTTAATTTAGAGCCCTGAATATATTCCTTGAGACTATCACAGAACTGACTGCGTGTGTGCGCCCATGCCCGTGTGTGTCCCTTCTTTCCCCCTAGGCAAGCGGGCGTGAAGAATGGCATGTACTTTGGCCAGGCCAAGAAGCTGTGCCCAGAGCTGAGAGCCGTGCCCTATGACTTCCAGGCCTACAAGGAGGTGGCACTCGCCATGTACGAGACCCTGGCCAGGTAGGAATCAACAGACACACACACACACACACACATACACACACACACACACCGTTACGAACTGTCCCCGTTCATTTCTATGGGGGATTTCGTCAGTGAGCCGTCTCCACTTGAAATACTGTCTCTGAAATACTGCTTTCCTCTGGAACCCCCGTCATGCCTCTGCTCCGACCTCCTCAGCTCTAAATTAACACCTGCAAACCAGCCAAATGCTGGTGAAAATTCACTTTAACTGGTAGGAAATAATACTTACTAGCCACTTTGACCCATTAGTGAGTGAGTGTGTGTGTGTTTGGCTAGTAAGATTAACATTTACTAGCCATTTTTGCTGGTAGAAGTTAATTTAGAGCCCTGTCCACAGCTACACGCACCACATCGAGGCCCTGAGCTGTGACGAGGCGCTGCTCGATGCCACCGCCCTACTGGCTGAGGTGGGTGTGACGCCTGACGAGCTGGCCTCCGCCATCCGAGCCGACGTCAAGGAGAGGACTGGCTGCTCCGCCTCCGTGGGAATGGGTGAGTGGGGCCATCTGGGCAGGGAGCATCGGGTTCGAACCCCAATTTGAAAAAAAGCAATTGTCATTGTACACTCAGAACTTTGTGCAATACTTTTTATAAATTTAAACAAGGCTTACGCCTTCATCAGGGTCATCAGGAGTGTGCGACGACTGCTGTGTTTTTTCATTAAGTTTGGACCGCCATACGCACCTCACCCGGTGTGCGTTTTCTAAAACTAATGTAAGACTTTAAATGCCAAAGCATTAGGCCACAGCTGCAGGTCCCTATACCTTCATCTATGCCTGAAATAGCCTACTTTTACCATCCCCTCACACTACATTTCATGTGCAAATGTGTCGTACAAGGGAATGGTATAGCTGAAGTGCCCTTAAGCAAGGCACCTAACCTCAAATTGCTCCAAGGACTGTAACCTGTAATACCTGGGAGTCACTGTGGATAAAACCGTCTGAGTGTGATATAATAATTGAATGTCCTTTGTGTGGTTCTTGTGAGCTGACTGGTTTCTATGTTCTTGTATAGTGATCCTTTTGCAAAGGTTGGTTTTTGAATGAAAACAAACATGCTGAATGCTAGAAAGGCTAATGTCTCCTCTCCCCATGCGCCGCCCCCTCTCCCCCAGGCTCCAACATCCTGCTGGCGCGTATGGCCACCCGGAGGGCCAAGCCCAATGGCCACCACCTGCTGCGGCCAGAGGAGGTGGACGACTTCATACGGGACCAGTCGGTCAACAGCCTTCCAGGTGAGGCTCAGGGTGCAGTCCATTATCTAGCCTCCCGCCCTCCACCTGTGCTTGTGGCCTCACGGTTTGCTGACCCCCCGCCCCCTTTAGAGAAAACACAGTTTCCCCCGCTGGCAGCCTAGCCACAACAACTTTTGGGTGACTTTTTTCCCCCATTCAACATCGCAAGTGCAAATGAGAAAATAAAAAAATTGAATTAGCAAGACATTCAATTAAACTTCTTGCAACGTCATCACGAGGCCACAAGCACAAGAGAGGACGGGAGTTAGGATAATGGAAAGAACCCTCAGACTTGCTTGTCTTCCTTGCCTACCTATGGACATTCTCACTGACGTATATTTATATTGGTCAGTGGAAAGGTCCTTAGATGCTCTGCAACCTGGTATTCAGATGCTCTAAACTGCTCTCATCTTATA
>NC_085869.1:31312345-31387345 GCF_034702125.1 Engraulis encrasicolus | reverse complement strand
CAACAAATTCTTTCAAGAATGTTTTCTGTTGATCTCTAAAGCGCCAATATAGTCTATATGTCCTGTGACTCCTCAGTGCAAGATGGCATTGATATTGAGGTAATAAAGACAAATGGAATCCTGCAACAGTCTCCCAGACCTCTGCGTGTGTTTGAGCTCCACCAGGGGTCTCCAGAGCTACACACACACAGGTCTGGTAGGAACCAGGCCACATCATCATGGCACTGCCCGACTTTTCACAGGTGACAGCAGAGTAACGATGAGACATACAGTACACGCATCAAGACAGTAAATGTAGACAAATACCAACAATTTGTATACAGCCTCCACGGGCATCCTCCTGGCACTGCACAGCTTCTCACAGGTGGCATCAGCCATGCCAAAAACACACATGGGCTCAGAGTAATGACTCATGCAGTACACTCAAAAGGACACACAGCAGCACCGTTTTGCACACAGACACGGACAGAGTTCAGTTTTTATATACTTGCTCCACCACGGGCATCATACTGGCACTGCTTGACTTCTCAGTCACCGGTGACAACAGCTACACAGTGTCTCAGAGTAAGGATGAGACTATGCACTACATGCAAAAAGACTGACGGCAAGACATGTTAGTGCTGACGGACACAAACAGCGTCAGTTGGGCTCCACGGGCGTCTGACTAGCACTGCCCGACTTGTCACAGGTTTGTTTATGCAGACAGACTCATACAGAGACAGTTTTCTATAAAGGCTCCATCTTCATCATACTGCTAGTAGACACTCTGAGTAATGATGGAGCATACTAGGGCTGCACGATTATGAAAAAAATCATAATCACGATTATTTTGGTCAAAATCATAATCACGATTATTAATCATGATTATTGATTTTTGCAGATTTTTTTGAAAATTATAACAAGATGAAATATAACCAAGAATGAATTACATACGGGATGAGCAAAATAAAATGAATTGTAATAATTATGTAAAGGAAATGGCATGAAACAGACAGATTTCTGGCCAGAAACACCAGCCTGACAGTATGTTCTGGCTTCAAGGACGCTCTCAAAAGTAGGTCACTATTGCCACGATTAAATCACGATTAAAATCATGAGTTCGATTTCACTATTTTATCACAATTTTGATTTTTTTTCAATTAATTGTGCAGCCCTAGGGCATACTTACAGGAAGAACCACAGCAAGAAAGCTTGTGCAGACAGACAGTTTGTTCGGACACAGACAGTTTTCGTTGACAGATTGGCAGAGATGGGTTTTGCATGCAGTATATAGGCTATAAATCCCTCAGTTACCTGCAGAGGAATATAGAGGCAACTGCCTCAGAGCTCCACTTCACTTTTTATTTTGAAGGAAATGGAATACAAAATCATTTTATTTCTTACTGTTTGCAAATAGGTGGACCCAGAGGTGTTTGCTGCCCTTCCCAAAGAGCTACAGGATGAGCTGCGCTCTGCTTATAACCGCAGAGAGGGTGGCCAACCGCAAGCAGCCGTGGGTACGTTTGTGACTGTCAATACATTTCAAGGTGGTCATCATTCATAAAAGAAAGAAAAATCAACCTCCCAGTCTGTCTATTCCTAAACTTACCTGAAGTCGGTGGGTATGACTAGCCTGGTTCTCACCGGCGGTGTGCGTGTAGCACTGCCGTTAACATGCCCTTTTCGAATCAGAAAATAAATGGTGCATTTATTGCAACTCACCACCAACAAATTCCTCCAAAACATTTTCTGTTCATCTCTAAAGAGTCAATATAGTCCACAGTCTGTCCTGTGACTCATCAATGCGAGCTGCATTTGATATTTAAGCAATAAATGCTCAGTTTGTTTTCTACTCGAGAAGAGCATGTTAATGGCAGCGCTACCAGACGGTAGTGTGTGTAGCTCCGCTCCATCAGGGTGCTCCGGAGCTACACACACGTACCGTCGGTGAGAACCAGGCTAGGGTATGACCGAAACATTGTAATTAAATAGCACGAGGACGTTTAGATGTAACCTCAAGAAGATTGCGTTATAGAAATGTAATAAAATATTTGGATGTAGCATAGAGACTGTGCAGACTTTTGATTACACCTTTTAGAGAGGAAATGATTAAAGCAAATGAGTTTATAGCCATCAATGGCAAAGTGAGAAGGCTGCAGAGTGCTGTCAATCTACTGGAAGGCGGTGAGAAGAGAAGTGGACTGTCGATCCATCGAAAGTGAGAATAGTGCTTTTCTACTGGGGGCCTGTGTGAGTTTGTATGTTTGTATTGCCTATTGAATAATGATCAGTTGACAGAGCAGGAATGATGACACTGACTGGCATCCACACAGTAACATTTGTGTGTGCGTGTGCGCGCGCGTGCGTGCGTGCACACTTTAAGGTGCATTTGCAGCACAGCCCGGAATGCTATGCAGGTTTATGACTAAAGTGGGCCTCAGACGTACAACTCTACCCTACCCCACAAGGCCAAAGTGCTGTAAACATTCACAAGGAATATGAGGAAAGTAAAGAAAGAAAGAGAGAGAGGCTAAAAATAATGAAAAAATAAAGAAAAGTAACCCTCCCATGTTTTCTCCCCTCTGTGCCTAGTGGAGCCTAAGAACCCTCTGCTCCAGCTGAAGCAGTCTGGTGCGGCTGGCAAGACCAAGCGGCGCTACAAGAGGCGAGCAGCAGTGGGCAGCCCTGCCAAGAAGGGCCCCAGCCCCCTCAAACGCCCAGCCACCAGCCCTGCCAAGGCCAGCCCCGCCAAGCTGCCCCCTCCACCACCACCCGCATACCGCCTCAAAGACGACCCCATTGGCCTCAAGGTAACACTTTTTAAACTTGATTGCTTTAATCAATCACTCAATCAATCAATATTATTTATATAGCACATTGTCAAAACAAGATTGTCATTCAATGTGCTAGAGAGTACAGAAAAATATATTGTATTATAGCTAACTATCACCAAAGGCATTATGAAAATACACAGTATGTAATGGTAGTGGTACTCTTTTAGTGGTATTCAGTTCATACCACCCTTACACGCACACACATGACACACAAGATGACCCCATGGGGCTCATGGTGACTTTCTAGCATGACTGCTCAATTCCTCAATTCATACCACCCACACCTGCATACCGCCTCAAAGATGTGACCCCATTGGGCTGAAGATTACTTTTTAACTTGACTTTATTGGTAATGTGCTCGATTAACTCCTGAATGAAAATAATGAATTTGAGGGGTGCAGTAGGTTACATGCGCATAGTGTACACATATACTGTACACTGTATGTAAACATGTATTGGGTGGGAAAGTGGAAAACCACCAGGGCGATCCTATTGAAACTCCCATAGACAAGTTTTTTAAAAAATCCCACAAAGATATGACGCTGAACTATCACACCAGACACATGATTCAGCTTACACAATAGGATGAACTACAAACGTACTATCTGTCGAAATCTTGAGTCATTTTTTGCCCTTTTAAGAGAAGTAGAAATTGTGCCAATCTGGTCGGAAACTGACTACAGCTCCCAGCATGCTGTGCTTCGCGCCTCATTGACAACACAGAGAAATAAACAAACGCAAGTTCTTCGCGTTTCTTCACATTCTTGTAATCCTGTGAGTTTCATATTGGCGTCTTATTACACATATATACTCTCGATTAGTTTGGTTTGGTTTCAACTTCTCTAGTAGTATGGCTTCTGTAATGACGAGTAACCACCTCTCTGGCTAATGTTTGGCTATGCTAATTACATGAAGTAAACGCATCACACATGCGAGTCAGTGTAGTTTTTTAAGAATATTAAAATCAGTTCAGATCAGTTAAAAACAGAACATTTTACCACCTGAATCGATCAAACGGGCCAACATGCATATTATATGACAGCCACTGCTCCTACTTCGTCGTCAGGACCGAGATGTAATTTTTTAAAGAAAAAAAACATTCATTTGATGCAGAGGCTTGGAACGTTGCCAGCAGGGGGCGATGAGATTACTTTCCCTCCCAATAATAGGCCTACATACTGGACATGCAGATGATCTGCCATACCAGGTCAAGTCAAATTTATCACATTAAAAATAAAACGGTCGTTGATAATGCGGAGCAGAAATGGAAAGAAGTTGTATAACATATAATGATATCATATAACGCAACATGGAATAGTACATACTACTAGAACAGATATCATTGATAGACGTGTGGCTCCAAATTTAAAATAAGATTAACTCAAACATGTGATGGGCAAATCCAGGGTTGACATACCTCTGAACAGAAAATTCCAATCTAGTGAACTTTACATGATCTTGACCAGTAATCTCCTGCCCCCCAATTGTTCTGTGCAGATGGAGAATGGGCCATCGTCATCATCGTCCTCATCTGTGAAGGCGGACGTGCCAGAGGTGTTGTCCAAGTTCATTCCCCGCCCTGTGCCCACACTGGCTGGAGCCTGCGAGCTGAGCGACATCAGGACCCTCCTACGGGAGTGGGTCACAACCATCACAGGTAATAAGATAATAAGATGCAGGGCAGAGCAGAGTCTATAAGTGTTCATGCTTATTATTATTTTTCATTATTATTATTATTATTATTATTATCATTAATAGTTATTATTGTCATAGCATAGTCTGTATGTGTTCATTCATGTGTTTATTATGTGACATCAGGACCCTGGGCTAGATTAACTCACAGGCTAGATATGGCTGCGGCTGCGGACATCAACCAGGGGGCCCCCAAGTGGCCAAAAGTGAAAAATTGCAGAATTGTGACAAAATGCAACATCAAAAAAATTGTCTGTCGTGTTGAGTCCAGTTGGTAGACATGTTATCCTTATTTCCTAGCTCGTAACTATAACTCAATAATTTGTCGCGAAAATTGCTTTCTGGGGGGTCCACAGCAACCTGTAGCCTAGGGCAGGTATTCTTAACTTTTGGGCCACGTTCACAACCTCCAGGCCCGCAGAAAACGTTCAGTTTCTTACTGTAACTAGCTAACTGTAAGCATCCTGGTACGTTGTTGTTCTCCAGAGCCCATGGAGGAGGACATCCTGCAGGTGGTGAAATACTGCACTGAGCTGGTGGAGGACAAAGACCTCGAGAAACTCGACATCATCATAAAATATATGAAGAGGTAGCCATAACTCTCGTCAACATTACCGAGATGATAATTCACCCCTTTGTCTACACACATGACATCCTATCAATAAAAATACAGTATGTGTACATATACAATAGTTTTTACTGCAGTTACAGTACAGGCCAAAAGTGTGGACTCACCTTCTCAATTAATGAATTCTCTTTATTTTTGTGGCTATTTACAGAACTTAGTACATTTTCAGGGAGGACATAAAAACGGTGAATGAACACATGTATAATTATGTGCGTAACAAAAAATGAAAATATATATAAAAAATAAAAACAATTATTAAAACAATATCTAAAAATGCCAAACAGTGACGTCAACACAGCAAAACTGAGGGCCTCTCATGTTTCAACAAGCTTATTTTTATGTCTATTTTCAAGTAAAAATACCCAGTCAGTCGAGTCAATCTGAATTGATACAAACAATACAAGAGACATTTTCTTGATCTGATAATGGGTCACTTGGTCAGCATAGTTGGTTATCTAAGTGAAACAGTGATTAAAAAAGTAAAAGTAAAAGTGAAAAACCCTGCCACAGATTCCCTCCAACACAGTTTTGTCCAAGTAACCTAGGCTATGACCAGATCAAGAAAATGTCTGTAAAATGCTTGTATTGGCAAATGTTTCAAACTAGATTTTAGGTCTCAAAATTCTAGTTCTACAATTCTAGTGACTTAATTGAGGACTTTAATGTCCAATTAGGATTGACATGACTGACTGGGCATTTTTATTTGAAAATAGACAAAAATAAGCTTATTGAAATGTTTGGGGCCTTCAGTTGTGCCATGTTGACGTCAGGTGGATAGACAGCTGGCATTGCTGTTGGACAGCAGCTAGAATTATATTTTTTGGCAAGCACGTAATTCTCCACGTGTTCAAGCACAGTTTTGATGCCCTGCATGAAAATACACAATGAAAATCCACGAAAATAAAGAGAATGCATAATTGAGAAGGTGAGTCCACACTTTTGGCCGGTACTGTATATGTAGGGCAACTGTGTAAAAATATACATGAAATATGTGTAAAAATATACATAAAATATGTGCAACTATGTCTGTTGCTTTAAAAAAAAGTATTAATTTGTATGGAAATCCCACTTTGCAACTACTCGGATCAAGCGCTAAACCAGTCTTTCACCCTAGTTTCAAGTTTCAAGTTTATTTAGAAAGGGACAGTATATATTGCCAGCATTTAAACAAAAATGCTAAATATACAAGATTGTAGCCAAGAGGCTAATTTCCATATTGTGTCCCTTGACAGGTTTGATGTTCCTTAAAAAGACAAAGTTAAAACAAAACTAAAAATACAGTTATTGCACACAGTTGTAAAAAAAGAGAGTCAAAGATACACACACATTTTAAAATATATAATACAAAATACAATTACAAAATACAATAACCCAAATAAGTTAAACAGCTGCCAGTACTATGTAAGATTATGTTGACAGCATTGATAACCCAGTAGCCATAATTTTAAATGTTTTCTAAAAGAGTTCACTGTTGGCAGTTCTCTAATTTTACTGGGAATTGTGTTCCAGGTGTGACAAGCTCTGTAAGAGAAAACAGCCTGACTAAAAGCACTCTTTCTAAATGGGACAGAGCAATCACCCCTGGAACTGGCTCTGGCTCTGGTAGCCCTGTTAATGCTTTTTATGATAAATGTCTGTAGAGGAGGAGGGGCCAGGCCATGGAAGATTTTGTAGATTAAAACTGAGTCATTATATTTCACATAGTTATCCCAGTCCAATAGTCTATGTTTCTTTTTAAAATATGACGATGATGATGTGTTCTAGGCTTTCTGTCTAGAATTTTCCGTGCTTGTTTGTATAATGTTGTAATGGCTTTTAGTGTTGTGACATTAGCTGATGCCCAACTGGTTAAACAGTAAGACATGTGTGACATGATTATTGCGTTAAAATACAATGTTGCTGACTCAAGGGTTAAATTGTTCCTAATGTACCTAAAATTACATAAATTATATTTTATTTTGCCTATATTTTTTTCAACATGTTGCTTAAAACCAAGTTGTGAGTCTATCACTACGCCAAGGTATTTAAATTCTTGAACAACATCTAGCTTCTCCCCCTGCACCATGATGCTGGGATCAAGCTCAGTAGTACCTCTTTTCGTGAAGTACATACAGACAGTCTTGGACACATTAAGATGAAGGTGTGAATTCTGTAGCCATGTACACACATCGTTCATGACTGGTGTTAACTGTTGCGCAGCTAGACATTTATTTTTTGCATGGGTGTGTAACACTGCGTCATCTGCATATAACTGGCAGGTTACTGATGCAGGACAACAACTTGACAGGTCATTAATATACAGGCTGAACAACAGTGGTTCCCAAAATTGGGAAACCATAAGGGGGCTCGCGGAGATATTGTACAGACAAATAATGTTTGCCGTGTGAAATATATGGTGGAGTGGGGGTCATGAAAATATTCTTAGGTGAATAAGGGGCTCCCGGCAGAAAAGTTTTGGGTACCACTGGCATAGTCGATAGTATACCAACCCAAACCTTTTATGATCTCTTTTGTTTCTTCCCCCACCCCCTCACAACTTCTCCCCACACCTGTTTGCCTCCTCTTCCTGACCACCTCTCCCTCCCACCCTCACTACATCTGTCTCTCTCCCCCCCTCCCTCCATCCCAGGTTGATGCAGCAGTCCACTGAGTCTGTGTGGAGTATGGCCTTTGACTTCATCCTGGACAATGTGCAGGTTGTAGTGCAGCAAACCTACGGCAGCACCTTGAAGATCACGTAGAAGCAAGAGACGGTGTCAATCCCGGGTTCCGAATATTATTAAAAACCCCTGTCTGCCACAAGTTTGATCCAACCAGATGATCGTAATGACTGGGGGACGGTTACTCGAGTGAAATCACTGGTGTTGCAAGGAAACTGTTGCAGGGTTGGGTTTTATTTTACTTCTGAACCGGATATTTGTCACCTTTGTGGACTGAGTGAATGTCCTCTGTGCCACAGCAGTCTACCTGGCCTGCCCTACCCTGCCCTGCCTGTCTCCCTCACTGTGACATCAGCCCAACGCAGCCCAACGTCCAACATGGACATCGGACCATGCATCACAACTGCTCACTTCCAGTCGTCACATGTACCTCTCTCTCTCTCTCTCTCTCTCTCTCTCTCTCTCTCTCTCACTCACACTCTCTCTCTCTCTCTCTCTCTCTCTCTCTCTCACTCACACTCTCTCTCCTTGACATCAGAATGTCTCAGTTTGACATCATGCCGTGATGATGTCAGTGTTCAGTTACCACGACGCCCAAGGTCGGGTTATGTTTTTGAATAATAGAAAAAAGAAAATAAAAACAGTAATCATCCCACTGGTGGGGTTGAAGAATCTCTCTCTCTCCCGTGCAGAGACCTACCTGCTATGTTGATGTCATTGAAACTGTGCAGACCTCAGTAATACCTGTGACGCATTGGCACTTACTTTAGACCAGAGCTGACGTCCACAATACAGCCGGTAATGGCCCTAAGCGTTCACATTTCTTTTCTAACTCTAAACTTAGTAACATATGTGAACTGCATTGAGGCCATTGAATGCCCGATCGGTAATAAAAGCACTTCTATTGGCCAGCAGTAATCTGATGGAAAGTTGGAAATGTATGTTATGTACAAGTCCGATTCACGTAGTTTTCCTTTTTCTTTCTTTGTTAGTTCTTGTATTTTGTCCCTGTTCACACCTTCTTTGGTTGGACTGACAACCTCTTCTTTCTCTGTGTTTCTGTGTGTTTGATCTGTGTGCCATGACAGTTTTGGCTGAAAACAGGTAGCAACATGAAATTGAAATTACACTTTGCTTTCTGAAAAGCGCCCACTTTTGGGTTTTATACAGATTGCAAAACAAAGCATTTAGCATTTTGACTTACTAATAGAGAAGTGCCAAACTTGTCATCAAAGCATGTACATAACTGACTCAAAAGAAAGTAAGCTACATTTACATATAACTATATCAGAGTTTGTTTCTATACAGAATTTCGTTTGTTTTGAAAGTATTGTTTACAACTTTGCAAAAGGTTTGCATTTTTTATATTTCACAAGCATTTGCAGGTGTGTTTGTGCGTGTTCATGCATTTTAACAATGCAGTCACTGTTCAAAAACTTAGTTTGCTTGTTCTTGTCTCAGAAAAAAAACACTTTTTTCCTACACGTGACAAAATGATGTAAAAATGATGGCGTTATAACGGGTTATGAAAGGTTTTACTTTTCAAACCATACATCCTATTTACATTGCAGCCGGAATGTATTTGAAACACGCATTACTCTTTCAGTTCTAACGGCTCAGCTTTCATTCCATACATTCAGTTTAATCTCTACAGGAAATTGACCCACCATGTTCTGTACGACACTTCTTTTCGCGTTTTCTGCGTTTAAAGAGACTTTACTCACATGAGAAGGGTCTAGATGTCTTTTATTGGTCAGTAAAACTGTCTTTATCACTACTGACCCGTGCCTGAAGACCTGAAGCTGTGACATTATTTGTATGTTTTTTCTAACGTAACTTGCTAATAAACTTGTTGGAACTCTGCTACACTGTTGCTAAATTTCAATTATTGTTAGGTTTATGAACATAAACAAGCATGACACACTTTCAATGTCGCAGGACTTCTTCCCAGTGTTGCGCGTGTCCCCAAATTATAGCTGGCGCGAGGGGCGACAATGTAAAGTAAACATCTGTCAACGCTTGGAAATATAAGGTGATGAATAATAGCAAAGACTCCACAGACTGCATGTAGCGGCGCGCGGATAAATGATGGCCTTGACTGTTATCAGATCATAGCGCTTCTACCCTGGAGCCGAAAGAATCCCCGTCGTCAAATTAGGATTGGTCACTGCATTGCATTTCATGTTAGCTCTGTAATGGGACGTATGGCCCCACTGGCTTGCCGTAACTCGACACTAGGCTGGTAGATGGCCAAGAGAAAACTCATTGGAAAAGACATTTGCGATATGAAGCACTGCTAACTGGTTAGCAATTTAACAAACTGCAGCTATCAACATAGCCGGGTCATTTGCAAGAAAGACAAGCTGTGTTTTCCGTACGACGTTTGGTCTGCCGTGCAGCTGTTCCCTCCGTTGCACTTGGGTCGATACGTGAAACAGAAGCAAAATGTTGAACCCCGCCAACGGGGATCCAGTACACGTTGTAACAAGATATGTCGAAGAGTATTTGGATTTGGTGGAATCGTTGCCCCTTGACTTACAAAGATGCGTGTCTGTGATGAGAGAAATCGACGCAAAATATCAAGGTACGGAAAATTGGCTGTTCTTGGTGCCACTGTCCAGACGTTTGCTAGCCTTCACTATATGTTCGAGCTAACTATTTTAGCCAGTGAATGATGTGTTGCTAGCGACAAATCAAACAGATTATTTAACATGTAAATGCGAAAAGCGTCCCCAAGCTGTTAAGCTTTGCTGCATTCATCTATCTAGTTCAAGTAAGCGACAACATTAGATTGTTGTTCTAAGGATGACGAAGATGTCGGTGTATCGTTTTTTTATTACGCAGATCACTTAGAGTTGTCTCTTTTGACGTTGACTAGCGAGTGGTCTCTTACATGCCAAATGGCTAACGTTACATAGCAGGTATAAACATCTCTTGGTATTGAATCGTGAGTACCACTGCGCTGTGCGTTCACTTTTATACAAAACAACAAATGGTTCCGTGTTTTTCTATGTGGAAGAATGAGGGAGAGAGCTCTTCGACTGAATAGCCCATAACGTTCATGCCAGGTGTCGGTGGCGTGGGCTGGGTTGTTTTCCTCGATAAATGCATGCATGTAAACTGCCTACTTTTGAAGATGTGCATTCGAGTTAAGTGTTTAAGACCTTGGATCACGTTTTTGATTTCCTCGATCTTTTCGGGTTTTTGGATTCGTCCTGGTAGCCCGCTATTCACCTTGGTTTTACTAGCCGAAGTTCGGAGGTGGTATTGGTGGAAGTTCATATCGGCTACTCTTTTCCTCACCAATGTATTTGAGACAGTGTTCAAAGATAGCTGTTACTATCCAATGTGATGAGGGCTTTGATTCAACGTTTTACCGGTTATTTTCTGTAAACGATAATGTTTGTTGAACAATGGTTGTTGGTCGTGTTCTTCAGTGATGTTACTGTATGTAAGTGACGACGAAGTGTAGTTGGCTAGCCGGTTTTATTACTTTTGGTGCTCGCAGCCGATTGGTCTGTCAGTTGGAGAGGGTGGGATTTGGCAAAGACACCAGTAGAGGTGATTGGGTAGTAACTTGTTAAAACCAAAGAGGCGGGCATATCTTTCATAGTGCTTTTCATGGGATGTCTGGGCGGAGCTTGCACAAGCGAAAAAAAAGCAAAACAAAAGATTTCCTGTTATGAGCAAAGACTGATCTGGGAAAACCAATTCCAAGTCCTGTCGCAATCACTGGATTTTGATTTCATTAAATGAAGAATATATATTTACAAGTCGTGGTCGCTAAATGAGATGCTTTGCAGATGAAATTGAACAGCAGTCAATTGATTGGCTGTCTTTGCAACAAAAGTCAGTAACTTCCATTATGTGTGTGTGTGTGTGTCTGAATGTCTGTCTGTCTGTGTGTATGTGCAGAGATCCTGAGGGAGCTGGACGAGGCTTACGAGAAGCACCGGCAGGAGAACGACCCGGCCCAGAGGCGAAGGCTGCTGCACACCATACAGCGTGCGCTGATCCGCACCCAGGAGCTGGGTGACGAGAAGATCCAGATCGCGGGCCAGATGGTGGAGCTGGTGGAGAACCGCTCGCGGCAGGTGGAGTGGCACGTGGAGGTGTTCCAGGCCTGCCAGGCCGGCTCGCCCGAGACGCCCACCCCCACGGGTTCCTCCTCCGCCTCGGCGTCCACCGCCTCCTCCATCACCCCCGTCACCATGACGCCCGTGGCCATGACGTCCAAGCCCAGCGGCGGCAGCGTGGACAAGCGGCGTGACGACGCCACCCCCAGCTCCGTGGACAAGTCAGCTAGCGGGAAGCGCTCGCGGCGGCAGAAGAACGGCGGGGAGAACCGGGAGAATGCCAACTACGGAGGGGTGGCGGAGCACCACGTGGAGGAGGTGGTGGTGGGCACGCCGAAAGAGAAGAGGGCCAAGACCACCTCGTCGTCCTCCTCGTCCAAGAAGAAGAAAAGGTCCAAGGCCAAGCAGGAGCGGGAGGTGTCACCCGCCGACCTGCCAATCGACCCCAACGAGCCCACCTACTGCCTGTGCGAGCAGGTGTCCTACGGGGAGATGATCGGCTGCGATAACGACGAATGCCCCATCGAGTGGTTCCACTTCTCCTGTGTGGGCCTGCACCACAAGCCCAAGGGGAAGTGGTACTGCCCCAAGTGCCGCGGCGAGAACGAAAAGACTATGGACAAGGCCCTGGAGAGGTCCAAAAAGGAACGGGCTTACAACAGGTAGCTTGGCTTTCAAACCTGAATGGAAAGCCTTTGACCTTGACCTTCTCCTGATAGAACTGAACATGATTGCATTTTTTTTTTTTTTTTAATATTTTTCTCACTCTGCCGTCCCAACATTTTGTGTCACAAGAGAAAAAAATAATGTTTTGAGGTCTGAATGTGAATCTGAATATTTTTGTTCAGATCCAATACTGGATGTGTTGCCATCATCAAAGGGCCACTTGCCCTCAAGTTATATGTTAAGTTTATATAAAAAAATAAAATGAATAAAAGAAATATCTTGGTTAGAATTACTACACACCACACCTTATTTTCCTTTACTCTGTTGCTTGCTGTCTTTCTCTTACTTTCCTGTGGAACATTTTTTGTGGTGGCTTTAAACAAAGGCTGCCCTAGGAAATGGGCCCCCCTTCTATAATGGACCAGGTTGTCTCTGGAGGTTTCTCTGTCTTTGCTCATGTTTGTACAATCATTTATCCTTGCATCTCTGCCTTGTGATTCTCCTTGTACTTGTGTTTTGTTACTTCTTGACAAATGCCATGTTGGTGTGAGTAAAATTTCAACCACTTCCATCTTTGCTTTGCCTGTCTTCTTACTACTTGAAAACCAAATGCAACCATCTTACTGTAGTGCTCACAACAGCATATGTCATGCAGCTGTATAAAGACCGACCTACATATGACATGTGAGCGCAAGATCCACATACTAGTGACATTGACGTGTGGGTTACCTCTTTTACGTTTATGTAAAGCAATACCAGAAATACTTACTTTCCAATATACTGAATCATGGCAACATTAGTGCCTTTGGCTACATCTATCCAAGTACAGACATCTCAAGAATTTGAAGAAGTTAATATGCATATGGGCTCAGTTTGCATTTAATTTTGTCTTGTAGGGTTCATTAATCAGCCCTGGGTATCTGACACTGGAGGCCCAGGGTTGATAGTACTTGTATTAAGGCTTGGTGCCTGATTTCAGGCATGACATTTTGTTTGCAAGAATAACATGTTTTATTTAAAAATGTTAAGGGTTCAGTTTAAGACGTGTACGATCAGGGTTGGGGCCTGTATTTCATGGAGAACAGTATATTAACCTTTGAACTGCAGAGGAAAGTGGACCAAGAGTCTTTACACAATGGCCGTCATGAGTAGAGGGATAAAGAGTCTTAATTAGTGACAGTAGGCCTGAGTTCACAAGTTCAATCAGGTCAGCAGGTAATGTGCAGATGAGGTTGAGAGGACATTACATCCACAGGTAGTGACTATGAGTCATTGCAATTAGCAGTGCCGCTCACAGCTTTTGCCAGGCCCGAGCCATCTGAAAGGGTGCCCCCCATACAATCAAGTCGAGTCGGTTTTATTGTCAATTGGCAACACTTCTCTCCCTGGGCCCTGGAGAACTGACCCCCCTGTCTCTGTCAGCTTCCGTGCCCATTAGTCATAGTGATAACACAGTGGCAAACACTGAAGTTCAATCACTGCAATTAACCCATCATACATGAGAGCTATGATGGCGCGGGGACAGTAGAACCATCAGAGTGCTGTGGGATAACCAGATCTACAAAGTAGCAATAAATTGTTGGAGAATTAAATAATTTGTAGCGCTATTGGGGAGTGCTGACGGTCATTGAAGACACTTCACTACACCAGTACGACCTGGTAGGGTGACCTGCTCTGCTTTGGTCGTTACCATTTCACTTCAAAACTTTTGGCAGAGGCATGTTGTCAATAAACTACACATGCCTCTAAATTCATCACTACCAATTGAGCTGTTCGTACCTCTGAATCTTACTACACAACCAGTTTCTTCAATAAGTCTGTTAATACAACACCTAGTAAAAGTAATTACATACCTATTCACACACAATATAGATCAAACGAAATGACTATAGGTCTGTTGTGTCAGACTTAGTCAAATATATATTTTGATGATGAAAGGTCATTCACCTACAAGTTAACCTTAAAAAGGTGACCACCAGACAATTTCATAATAAATGTAGTTTCGCCTTTTATTTTTTTATGTACAAGTGCTGGAAAGAAACAAACCCATCCTGACATGGACAGCCAGTGCAAAATCTGTACAGAAAAGTTAGACGAATGTTTCATTGAACACATGAGTAAGAAAGAAATATGATGGGGGGGGGGATAATCACTAGCATCCATGCATGTAACAAAGCTTTAGACAGACGGCTAAGGCGTGCATACAGCATTTGAACTGAGATTTGATCTGAACTTAACACAGCCAGGCAGCCCAGTATCTCCTAGTCCATCAAAGGGAGAGGGATGTGTGAGTGTGGGATGCGGATTGGTGCCCAGACCTCGTCCAAAGAAAAAAAAAAAAAAAGGGGGGGCAGGGTTGTAACAACAACACAACCAGTCCATCATGATTACACATTTCCTATTGTAGAAAAAAGAGAAGTCCTTTTGTAGAGAACATGGGCAGCCTTGGGAATGGAGTAAAGTAGCATTTGATGTCTCTGTGTTTGGTGATAAAACCCACACCAATATTATTGGGTTTTTCCTTCCTGTAGAGCAACTCAGAAGCCAGCTGAAGGTTACAAACGTGTGAAAAGCATCCTGTGATCAGACAGATTGAGCAAAGGGGGATGGGAAAGCACTTGATGACCAGAAGACGAAAAAAAAAAAAAAAAAAAGGCGCAATCCTACACAGTGAGTAAGGTAAAGTGCATATAAACTTAAAATCATAAACAAGTTGGGCAGAAAAAAAGGGGGGGGGGAGATAAAGATATATATTCCACTAACTGGAAAACCCACACAAAGCTCAATTTTGAAGAGAGAGAGAGAAAAAAGAACACACAAACAAAAGCTTATTCGCAGGTAGACGAGGTCAACTGTCTCTCCAGCTCTGCTCCACGATAGCTGATACCCGTTTCTCATACTCTCGCTTGTTTTCCTGATAAAGCTGTGCTGCCTGACTATTCGCTGGACTGTTTGGGTTTGGTTCATCTAACAGGGACTGTAACAAAGAGAAAGAGAGAGAGAGACACACACACACACGTAGATATCAAATATAAATAAAGCCTAAATAAAAACAATATGCTTTCTAGGATTCTTTCAGCACAATAGCTACAACACTGGTGCACATGGCAGACAAAACTGGGATTATTTACAGTTTACATCTGGGATTTGCATCTGACAGTTAAGTGCCCCATGAAAAATAAAGGGGCACGAATTTAAGGTTGAAGGTAGAGAATATCATTTTTAAAGTAATGTATTCACATTGCGTTTGATGCCCATTCACAAATGGTCTCTTTATCATGAATATTGATTCATTTCATGCATTTCAGGTAATAGACATCTTTAAGCTGCAAAACTTGCTGTGCTTTGGTCAGACCAGTAAACATTAGTTTATTACCCAGTATATTAATATTCATGAAATTATCAAATGTGTGAACGTGCAGAATACATTTAGAAAATTAATGATACTCTAACTTTAGCAATACAATGATCCATCCAAGAAAATATAAAGGAGATGCATTAAAGTGATAGTCACATTTTTGGAAAAAAGCTTATTTTACACCTCCCCCAGAGTTAAATAATAGGGTTTTACAGTTTTCCTATACTTTCAACCGTTCTCTGGGTACGGTAGTGCAAATTTTACCTCAAAGCTAGCAGTTAACAGGACTCAATGTTAACTGCTAGCATGGAGGTAAAATTTGCACTGCCATACTCAAGAGAACGGTTGACAGTACAGGAGAAAGGTAAAACTCAACTATTTAACTCAAGGGGAGGTTTAATATGAGATTATTTCCAAAAATGGGACAGTATCACTATAAGGGTTATTAATTGCATATTTATACAGTTATAACCACACTGACACAGTTCCTGCTTGGTGAATTGAAATACCATTTCACTTTTAATCTAACTTGGCACTTTTAGTTACAGGTTAATATGTTTTGCCTACCTGAATGGAAGTGAGAATAGAAGACACATCATATGTGGGGCTCCAGCGATTCTGTAGAATGTCTAAGCAAATACTTCCATCTGCATACACTAAAGAGGAAGTGAAAGGAGAGGAAAACAATGTCAAGGCAACGTTGGCCAGTGTTCCTTAAAATTGACTTGAGAGAACCCTAGGTAATGCGCTTAATGGTAAAACACCCAAAGGTCTATGTACACATGCATAAATGCATTTATGTAGCATGCTGTTGTATGAACGATAGGACAACTCATGAAGGCAAAACACACAAGCAACACACTACACACCTTGTCTATGCAGCCCTATAAAAGCAAAGTGCAGTAACTACGCCTACAATGAAACTGAGGAAAAAGGCCCTCAAAGTATTGATATTAGGTTGGATAATGCAGTTACTGCAAATTTGACATAACAATATATCTGAAACTGGTCATGTTTGGACCATAAGGCTTTATATAAAGGAGTTGTTATGAAGACCATTTCCAGTCAATTTAGACAAAACATGCATTTACTGCACTTTGCCTTTGTATGGCAGTATTCTGGACGGCACTTTATGTAGTGGCGATGCGACCGCACAAAGAATGCAGTACACAAAAATAAACAATCACACAGATGCATCCCAAACACAGCTGCTCATTTCCAAGGGACTAGCTAAGCAGTGGTCAAAAAGAGGAGCGTACCATTTGGATGGAACATCTTCGAGACGAAGCGCACTGTCGGGGGTTTGTTGGGATATTCTTCTGTGAATTCAACTGTGAGTTTAAATGTGCCTGTGGAGTGACAACAGAAAGGGTCAATCTACTTTCCAAACCCACAATGTAAACACTGATCACATAACTGAGCCAACTTATATTATCTATACATTTTGATTTATGATATCTATAAATTATGATTCATCGTGCATTTTAAGGAGCACATTAGGAAGGCACAGGGAAGGCTCCAAAATATCCCTGTTCTTTTCTTTTCTCTGCACTAGTATTAAAATAAATGATAATGTAGTGCTTACCATCTTCAAAGGGTGTTCCTTCAGGCCTGTAAACACACAAAAAAGATATTAAAAAAGAAAACAAAAACAAACAAAACGTCACGGAGGTCCAGCGTACCATAATGTCAATTCTAGACTATATGAAGACAAGACTTTTCTATTTGGGTGGCACACACGTGCACCATTGCTGCAGATCATGTATACAGGTTATGCTACCACCACATTACAAAGAACATGTTTGTTCCATGCTGACAATTAGTAGTTCTAGTGAAAGTGCCACAACAATGGCCATCGGCTTAATTAACTGCAAGGACTCTCTGTACAGTCAGACGAAACCTGGCTGTCTGTTCTGATCGGTGGATTTCCCTTCAAAATCTGCCAGCGAGGTACCCACAGACGATCGACATTTGCATCAGAAGTGCATGCATAATCAGTTTGGTCCGTATTCCTTCCTTACCCGAATATGACTGCATTCCACACCATTATGTTGTTTTCTGACGGAGCGCCACTGACTCCAGCCGGGGGGTCCTCTTGGAGCCTACGGTAACAGCAGCATCGTTTTAGAAAAACAACTCCAGTTCCACGTGTCAATTTGCTCGATGTCTAACGTTACCCATACATTCGTCGAATTCGCTTCCGAGGAAACTCGGCACACCATAGTTCTAGCACGACTGGTTTGGCCAAATGTCTTAGCTGTGTGAGCTAACGTCAGTGTTGGCTAACATTTGCTCGGTTCACTTTCAAGAAGATATCACGTCCAGGCATCAACTTGTGTTCTGATTTGATATATCTGTACATGGAGGAGTTCACAACTAATTAAAATGACCGTCCACGTAAACACGCTAAATATTAATATCGACTAAAATGTGTAGTCAAGTTGAGCTTGTAACTTCCTTACTTAGCAACCTAGCCTAAATGGATGCAGTAATCGCCTGCCATCTGCCGAGCTAGGAGGCTAGCTTGGGGCTAGAGTCTACCCAAGCCAGTTAATTTGTTGACCAGATGAGACGGGCAGCTGCTTTTGGAGAATGGAGCTCAGAGACCCCACCGGTAGCTTACAAACGATCCTAGGAAAACATGGAACGGTGCACACAAGTCTAACATCCCCACCAATGTCACCAGCATGTCCCGAACAGATGACATGTTCTTCATTCCTCGTTAATAAGACAAACTGGTTGGGGTACAGAGCGCTTACCAATATAGAATAGCTTGCCAGCTAACTGAAAAGGCAGCTAACATTAGCTACGACAAGCTAGCTCGGAGTCTCGAGAAAAATGTATAATACTCACCGTTTAAAATCTCGCATAAGTCGCCTTCTCGCAGGAGTAGACATTTTTATATATGTATGTACACTGTACAAAAACAAATTTCACAACCAAAAATGTTGTTTACACTGTAGCTAAAAATAATATTACGATAGCTAACAGAATCGACCAATAGCTAGCTAGAATTACGACAGTATCCTTTTCTTCCTTGACGTCGCCTCCCTCAACTACAAACGTACTAGATGGGGCTGTGGTGGTTTTTCTCCTTGTGTACTTTGAAGGCATTCTGGACGAAACCATTTCAAACAGAGGGGGGTTACACTTCTACGGTACAATCAAATACACTAATCAAACGCCATATGTAACACATATTATGTGTAATCATTAGTAAGACGTACAGTAGGCGATGGGGCATGGTAATACTATCTACACAAGTTTTAGTTATAATAGAATATAGGAGTGAACTAGCGTGTTTGACCGGCGGTTGTAGACGCGACCAATATGGGCGTGGTGGACATGATGACGTACATTGTTTAGAGGGAGGTCAAAGTACCCCCAGCGATGAAGGTCGGTATCGCTAGTACAGTCGGCAGGTGATAGTGGGTGTGAGTACACGTGAATCACACATTTGGTTGTAATGCTGTCTGCTTTATGTAGTCAGAGGTTAGGTTACAGAGAACTCCACGGGCAGAGACGACATGAATATGCTTTATAAAACATTTCTTTTAAATGCTATTGGCTACCACAAATTGTTAATATTGCACCTGGCACTCCAGCTGCGCCTACCTATGCGTAAATCTTCAACAGGTGGACCCGTGCCTTGCACTAGAGAACATTTGGCTAGGCACGTGGGCAACATTCTAAAATCCCTTTGTGGCCTGCGCCATTCTTTTGCCTACTGACAGAGCACGCGCTCAAGCTGCTGCCAAGTTCTTTTGGCTCTAGGTTACTAAACTACTGAAACATTTCACACGCACGCTAACAAACTATTTTGTCTTTTTGCCATTGCATAGTAAAAAGCATGAGACATCCTCATATTAGCAGTTTGTTTAATGTCACAAATTTGTTTTCTTAAACAACAAAATGGAGTACAAAAAGGGAAATAAAATATATATTTTAAGCAGCACAAGCTGTGCGATGCATATATGCAAAGTAAAATAACAGACAATTTATACAGTCCAACTGAGGAATAGCTTCTATAATACACACACAGGCCCTACACGAGATATGTTGTAGGGAAACTGGGTCACCATAACAAGAACATCAGAATGCAATTCATGTGTAACAAAAAAGGATTAGGAGTCAAAGGCTTCAACAGTATTACAGTAACATTTAGCTCTTAGCACAAGCAAAAAAAAAAAAAAACACAAAAGATAAGTTGCTTCCCTTTTGGTAAATACACAAACTCAAACACGTGTGTTTAATTAACTAACAGACAACAACCCTCTCTTCAAGAGGCACAGTTGCACAGACTTTTAAGCTTAAGGCAACTGATAACTTGGGCGGCATACGTGGATAATCCTGTGTTGTCGGCAGCAAATGGCACATTTGTTTTCTCTCCCTCTCCCCCCCCTTAAGAGCCATGGTAGAGCAGCATGGTGCTGTAGAGCATGTGGTCGTAGTGTTCCTCGGCCTTGATCGAGGTGTGGTGGTCGATCTCGCTGCCCACCTCCTCCACATTCTCCGCCGTGTCCCCCAGCCCGTGCAGGTGCCCGAAGTGCAGCCCATTGCCATAGTTACCGTTGAGGGTGGCGCCAGCTCCGTGGGTGCTGCTACCCAAATGCCCTCCTCCTCCTCCTCCTCCTCCTCCTCCTACACCGCCACACCGGATGTCTGCAGCAGAAACGGGGTTGGATAGGGAGTTGCCGGGGAAACCATTTCCATTGGCTGTGGCTGGTGGCATACCGTGCCCATTACTGAAAGGTCGTGGGACGCCATCCGGACCCGGGTTGAGGAGATCACCTGAGGTTGGAAAGGAGACCTCGATCACACCCTCGGCAACAGATGGAACCCCACACACACACACACAGAATGGCCTAATCTGTCTACACAGTGTTTACATACCTAGTGGGGGTGACGAGCATTAATGTATACTTCATGTCAAAAAGAGCAAATGAATGGTAATGATAGTGATGTGTGTTGAACATGGATCTGATCTATGCTCTGTTGGCATTATTGGAAGAAGAAAAAAATGATAATCCCTTTGTGTAAAGACAGGTGAATACGTTACATTTGACCAAATCAAAACTTGTGACAGGGTGGAGTAGTTGCCGCTGTCTTTTTCAGGAAGGGCAAAATCTTTCCGCACAAAATCAAAGTCAATAAAGCATTACATAAGCTGCTTGGAACCTTTGATCCCTCTTGTTTGCTGTAGGTCACGTCCCGATCCAGACAGATAAAGAAGTGCCTTGACACACATAGGCAGGCGGATTCGACTCGGCACACTGCCCTCGTTCTAAAGTGCTGGCAGTCATCCCCCTTCACCTTATATCACTAGCCGGCTCCCCCTGGCCTGACCCAGCCACTACGCTGTGACTTCACGCAGACCCTCCACACATCGCGTCTTGTGTTGATAATGGAGGTTGTGAGAGCTGGGCCCCTGAGGAGAATGTAGCCCACATCATGAACAGTACTCCCTGTACCGAGCACTTCCTGTACTCTACTTCTCACTCCACTCATCCACTCTCAAGTGTTGTAGCCAGCCCAATATGCTTAACCTTTTGATCATTCTCAGTTCTCATACATGCCCTTTTCTCCACATTTGTATTCCGTCACTAAGGGCAATTCCCAGCAGGGGGAGCCAAAGACACAGTGACGTCGGCCAGTGCAGAACTCGATTTACAATGAGCTGGCTTGAGAACAGCAGGCATCAGTACGTTATGTCACACTACTGGGAGAAAGTGAAAAATATTCACCACAATGGAATCTCAAGAGATGAGGTCCAAATTGAGGTCCCCCCTGCCCAGATATGAGCCTCAATCTCTAAATTTAACACCATCACATCTCTTTTCAAGAGATGAGCTCACAGTCCACACACAACACCACACTTTAAAACCAAAAGACAGCATAGTGGTAGTTCAAGACTGAACATTTAATGGGTTCAACAAAAATACAAAAAATATGTTCAACTGTTTCAGTGTTTTATCATCATCAGGCTATGTTCTACATCACATCTGATGCTGTCAGGACAAGTATACAGGTAGTCCTGTCTCGGCCGTTACCGAAGCAATCACCACACGAGACTGCTGCTACTAACTCATTATACTGGGAAGGTCAGGATGAGAGGAAACTGTTATTGCGTAGCTTTCAAGTCCATCAATTTCTTCCCTTTAAAAGATATTTTCTTCCACTTGACAAAAAAAGAAACAAAACAAAAATCACAAACCATCAGTTTCACTACACTTTTGTCTTGGAGTTTCCATCACACTTGTATAAAAAACGAACGCATCCATAACTTTCAAACAAATCACTTCTTTTCAACGTCTCACTAGTGACATCGAAAACAAGCTAAATCAGAACTTAATAAAAAATAGAACAAAAATACTTCCCTCACACCAAACAGCTACATACATGAAAAGATTACAAGGTTTTTTTTAAATTAAGCATTTAACATTTAACTCACAAAGAACTAATGCATGGAAATCTATCCAAACGTGGGCCCAATTTGGTCTGAACTGGGAAAGGAGAAATCTAGACAGTTATAAACAGCACCTTGCCAATTCGATTCCTACAAGCAAAAGCACACGAGCTGCACTGCCACAAGTTAATGTACCTCATACATTCAATGTAGATATGCTTTGGCATAACGAGAAACATCAATAGAGAAACAAAAATGAAACAGGAGAAACAGAACAAACTTTAAGGTTGGACTTTGCGCAGCAAATTGCCCAACACTGCAGTATAGTGAAAGTAGGCTAAGCCTACTGCTGTTCTTTTTTGCACTATTCTTGGGCAACACTCTTTTCGTGGGTCACACCTTTTTCTCTGAGAGATAAGGCAATGCAGGCAGATAGACGTCACAGTCTTTGCAAGAGAATGGGTGTTGGCAGAGTTGCCGACCAGCCCTCAGGCTTAAAGACTTACTGGGTGACGCCAACGTTGCTCTCAATACAGTATATGCATACAGTAGGTTTGAGTGGCACAGGGGCCATTGTTAATGAATCGGTGTGTCTGCCAGGGGGGAAACACTTCCACGAAATTGGATAGTGGCGATGGTCTGAATAGCTCAGATGAACTCATGGAGGCTGCGGAATGCATCTAATGGAATGGAATTGCATTAAGATTCTGAGCATTTCTCACTACTTACAATATGATGCACGACATACAAATTAAGTTGATTTCCTTAACAAATAATGGATGACTATGCGACCGGTTAAATGGTGGATGTCTGTGAAGGATCATGTTAAAAAGGTGGGGCTTCAATGATTTGCCCAGTTTTTTCCCCAAATATATACAGAAGCATGCAACAACACTAACTGGAAGATGTCGTTGTCTGTAAGACTGCAACTGCTTTTTTTAACGATAAAAAATGCTAGTAATATGACAGAGCTGCACTGTACAGAAGTAGAGTGAAGTTGATGAAGGAGAAGCTTGCCACAAACAAAAACCAAATAAGCCACCGCCTTTCATTCAGATGGGGACGTGGAAGCCAGACCACCCATCGTTAACACACATATGGTCACAAAGATTCAATGGCATTTTTTACACACTCAAGGTAAATAATATCTGAAAATAGCCTCCTCCCCTCCCCACAGGGGCACGGGAGGGAGAGAAGAGAGGGGGATGGACGCAGCCTACAGGTAAGGCCACTACAGCAGGCAAGGCCACTACAGGTAGGCGTAGGAGTTGGTGACGCGGCACGGGATGTGCATGGAGGCCACCGTGATGATCTCTAGCTCCTTCGGGGGGGCGGCGGACAATGACCCGTCCATGGCCACCGTCTCCGCCTCCAGCCCCATGTCGGCCTCCAGGGGCCCCGTGCACCCATTGGACCCAAAGGACAAGGCTCCGTTCCCACCTGTGCTGGGGGCCGCGCAGGACTCCATGTGCATGGCCTCCATCATCAGGTCCTCCTGGCCACCGCAGCCGTTCAGGGCCTTCATGGGGAACGGCAGGGCTGGGGAGGGAGGAAACGCATCATGGTGGCATTATTAAAAAGGTTTGTGGGTGTTTGAACATTCCAGAAAGAATGAGTGAACATTGCAGAAAGAATGAGTGAACGTTCTAGAAAAGAATGTGTACAACAATGTAACATTTTTCAGCTCATTGTCCCCGCACGTCCCATCTAGTGTGAATGTATGTACACTTTCGAGAGTTAATCATTTGAGGAGGAACTGGTCATGCAAAATGATAAATTCCTGTTGGGCAAGTTCTAAGAATAGCTATAAACATTTACAACGGTGAAAAAGACCACTGCGCTGCCTCTCTCCAACAGACAGGCAGTCGAGAGGTTAAGAAACAGCCGAGGAGATGACATGAAAGTGAAAAAGTGAAAGTCCATTGGGAAACTCCAACTCCCATTGTCATTGTGACACAGCACACCACAGCACACAAGTGAACCGTGCACACTGCACACAACGAAATTGCATTTATGCCTCACCCGTGCAAGGGGGCAGCCCTCAGTGGCGCCCCATGGGGAGCAGTGCGGTGGGACAGTACCATGCTCAGGGTACCTCAGTCATGGAGGAGGATGGGGGAGAGCACTGGTTGATTACTCCCCCCACCAACCTGGCGGGTCGGGAGTCGAACCGGCAACCTCTGGGATGCAAGTCTGACGCCCTAACCGCTCACCCATGACTGCCCATGACATAAGCCATTAAAACATTTCCATCGAACCAAAACGAATATGTAGTTTGTACATTCCATCACATAATTCCACATGACATCAATTGCATTTAGCAGACACAATCATCATCCCAAAGTCAATTACGCAAACCGAGGACAATTACCTCCAAGCTACACAAACCCCAGACAATGATCCCATGTCCTAACCCCTTGCTTGGCTACCGCCTTGTGTTGTTATACTGCTAAACAAGAATGCTCGCACGCCAACAGACTGGCATTAGCAGTGTCATCATCCTCCCAATGACTCCACTGCTGCCAAATACAGCGCTGCACTGTGCTGTGCTGAGTCCCCAGTCTATTCAGGAGCTGCACAGGTAGCAAAGCTATAAAAAAAAATCTGCTGTGCACAGAACATTCCTGTATAATTAAATCAGGGAATTGACTGTGGGCCAGTCATGCAGCTGGGGCTGTATGGATTTTGAAATGCAAAAAAAAGGATGAAATCATACATATTGCTGGTATGACTCTACTAAAAGGAATTTTGCAGCGGCCAATGCCCATTCTGGTGGCGTTAGGGAAAGCATGTCTAAAGTATCTTTGCCCTATGGGAATGTACTAGGATTGCCTGGCCTGCTCAGTCTCAGCGTGGGAGTCTTGCTAGGCTTCAGCTACTATGCGATCCACATAAGTAGGATTGCCAAAAAATAATGGTGAAATAATGATGAAATATCCCCAAGCAATCCAAGCAAACTTTGCTTCAACTTTGTGCTCTTCACTTAAATCTTGAAAAACTATGCAACTAAGAAACTGATGAACATACAGCATACCATCAACTTCACCATTTATATAATGGAAAATGCCCATTTTTTATGGTTCAAGTGCAAGTAGGAATCCAGGTTTGAATCTGGCCATTGCACAGGATTGCACAGGCCTTTGCCAGCCTCCCATGTCTTTACTCATTCAACACAGCAACTCATTTATCAATAATCTGCTATCCCTTGGATCTCCTGCTTCCAAGCATAGTGAGACTACCCACACTATCCAACAGAGATAAGACAGAGGTCTGACAGTCAGTGCTGTTCCCAGTTTACTGGTTCAAATCCTTGTATCTCACCCTCTTGAAGTGGTCCACCACAGTGTACGGAGCCTATACTACCCTATACTATCCAAAAATGCTTTATCCACTCCCATCCAAGGTAGAGGTCTGTCGGTCATTAAACTAAGGTCAAGCTCAGGGTTAGGTTAACCTTTCAATATAATTTTTACATTGTTAAAAAGTCCTGCTTTTACCACCACCTAGAAGCTGTGCAAGGATTCTTGAAAATTCGCACTTAAGATGAACTACTTAATTGCCCAAGGGGGAAACTCAAGTACAAGGGGGAAACTCCCTCTTGGATAGTGGATATAAAGTCAGTGGATGGTGGAAGGTTAGCGGGTCTTACCATCGGTTCTGGCCTTCTTGAAGTGGTCGGGCTCCATGGTGTCCAGGGACCTCTTCCTGCTTGGCGCCCCCCTGAGGAAGGTGCGCATCTGCTGGATGGCCTGCGGGTCCCCGCCGGCCATGGAGCCATTAGTCATGGAGTTGAGCTGCTGGTTCTGTGCGTTAGCCAGTAGCTGAGCGCACTCCTGAAAGCCCTGGGCATGGGCCAGGTCCGCAGCAGTCAGCCCACTGGCATTCCTCACGCTGCACGGCAGAGAGAGTGGCCCGTTAGCATGCGCTAACCTCACTTCACTGGCATTGCATTGCAAAGACAATGACATCAGAAACATATACACACACTAACACACACACACACACACACAACAAACGTACGTTAACACGCTCATTCACATCGTACAAACACACATGCGAGTACACACACACACTCTTACAGAACATACATTCAGACCCTATCTGCTAAGTGGTTCAAACGAATCAGATCAGATGGTCATCTTCATTCACAATATGAAGGTTGATCCTTTTTTTTTTAGGATTCATGAAAACAAAATTAAAGTGAAACAAAAATTTAGAGGAACTCAAATTTGACTACCGTAAATAGTGTTTCACATTTCTGGACAAATTTAGACATTTGCCGTTGAACATGACAAAACGTGTGATTGACATCAGAAGAACCATAAATGTCATAATGACATAAGCCAGCCATCATGTTGTAAGAAACTTAACATAAACTAGCATGATGTAGTAATGTAGTATTCCATATGAAATATGGAGCACGCCCAAGTCCTGGGAAAAGGCAAGACGGCCTTTATGTTGGAGGATATTAAAAGAATAAAGACAAAAATGGAAGATATCCAATATTTCAGAACATTCCAGCAGCAAGACGTCAAGGCAAACAAGCAGGTGTTTACAAGAAAATACACAGTATATATGGAGGTGGAAAGTTTGCTTCTGAATATGGGAAATTTCCCCACCAAGTGAAGTGATCAACAGCACCATTAAGTGGAATGTGTTGAGGTAGTCGTGACGATTCTATGGCAACCAAAAGTCAGGGAAGTCTTTGAAGACCGGGTCAAACAAGAAAAAAACTTTTGAAAAAAATGATCATATCCTCTCATTGGGAACAGCATACAAAAAGGCATTATGAAGGGTGCACAAAAGGTGCAGTCCAAGTCTTCAAGCCAAACTGTCAAGCAAAGGAACAGTTAATAAACACTGAGATGTACTTTTGGCAAGAGGATCCGTTCGACAAAGCAGAATGCTCACACAGCCAAGTGGTCTTGTGGATGTGGTTTTTGGAAGACAGCTGTTGGCAGGAAAAACTGCTGAATTTTTAAAAAGGGAGAGAGAAATGTGATCCTCTCAAAAGGGATGCCGGCAGCAGACAGATAGGAGAAAGCGTTTGATCTTCTTGCTTTGTGAGGGAACTTGGCTCCTCTCAACTCGTGATCCAACAGCACAAAGAAAATGAGAATGCTGCATCTTCTTCCTTCTCAGTTTTATGAAGAAAAATGTCCAAACTACTTCAGGAGGAATATCATCTCAGAGGTTAAGTTAGGCGCATAACCATTAGCATGAACAGAAGAATAGATGTGTGATGTCTAGCGTGCATCTGAACAACACGAAATGCTACAGCATACAGAGAAATGAAGAATAATTTTAAAGTCTGCCGCATAAAGACAACAGCCAGAAATTATGAATGTCAAATTTTGTCATGTTCAACTGCAGCTGCGGTCTGCAATCCAGGTAATACATGAATGAACAGCACACAGAAGAATGATTTCTTGTTACTTTGACAATGTCTATATGTAAACTGAGGAAGAACATCACCCTCTCCACCTCTACACATTCCTCAGTCATTGTAACCATTCAACCGATGGACCAAGATGATTTGGTTTCTAGAGAATTGTGATTGTCAATCCTGCGTTGTGAATCATAAGGTCTAGGCACTCAAGCAAAATGTAAAAGGGAACCTATACGGTTTATAACCCGCTTGTTTAAGCTACATCCCCTGTGAGTCACTTCAACTTCCTCTCAAACACACTAAAGGGTACACTAAACAACTGATTTTATGGAGACGGTGTGTCCCAATTCCGGTCAACTTAACTAAAGGCAGTTGTTAGGTGGGTTATGCAGCATAATTTCCTCCCAGTGATACTCTAATGTCTTTAATGTTTCACTTCTATTACAGTTTTTGTTCCTGCCCCAAGACCAAAATCTAAGTCCTTTTCGGAAAATCGCCAAGAAAAGGGTGCTGGACAACACCCAGCAGTCCTCCTATTTTTAAATGATATTTAAACAAATGGATAGCCCTGGAAGCTTAGTTGGCCGCATGCCAAGATTTCACAGGGCCCGGCTGGGAGGAAGGAACAAGTCAAGTACTTGTTGTTCTAGAACTCCTCAGCAGCAACAGCGACAGAACCACTAGTGACAGCAGCATCATCAGATTCAGTTTCCCTGGATAACGATTATCATAGCCCAAACAAACTAGTCTTTGTCACCCATCGGTGCCTGTCTCGTGTTTACGGATCTGAGAACTCGAGTCTTTCGCTGCCCGGCTTGGCCCTGCACACTTCCTAAACCCCGCACCCCCACCCTCTTGTGTGGACAGTAGGTTGCCTGTCTCTTCCCCTCTCACATTCCACTACACGTGACCAGGAAGTATGTGCAGCAAGAAGTACGGGGTGAAAAAAAAACAACCCTATGGAAAACACGTGTCCTGCCATAAGATTACTCTATTGAACCCCCCTGAAAGAACAGTACAGTGAAATAGAAAATCAATCTATTAACATGCATGTTCAACATATGACTAATAACTATATATAGCATGAGTGCATAAACCCTTATGTGCACAAACACGAAGAGACAGTTTAATAACAAGGTCTTTTTGGTTGGTGTACTCAAGTGTAATTGTTCATTCATGATTGCCGGCTTTCGTGACCCCTGTCTGTCTAAATCCACTGTTTCAACAAAACATTCAAGTAAATGCAACACAACAAATAAGATGCATTTTAAAAATCAAAAGAATCATTTAAATAAAATATTTTTTTCATAATTCTCTGTTGAACCAAAAAAATAATAAAAAATAAAAACCAAAAACATTCACATAATCCCCCCACTCCCACCTCCCTCAAGTGCTGTTGGACTCTATCAGGGGGAAATGATGCTTCCATGTAAATTCACACAGATTGTTTTTGTTTATGCCTCACTAAATGTGGGACAAGTATGACAGCAATTAGGCAGTGTCTCTGCAGTTTGATGGCCGTCTTTGATGCCAGTTGCCTGGTTTCAGAGTAGGTTGTATAAGCAATGTGCACAAAGCAGAACACCACTTAGCCAAAACAGAACGATGGACTGCATTGAAGCAGGCTACTCCCCTTCACTTTGCTTCGGTTGCCTCCCTTACTATAAAAAGCCAACCTCTCCACTGATCAATAAAGAAGCCATTACCTAGAGACATAGCACAATGCATTTATGTAACAGTGTACACTAACAGTTATGTACAGTAATGCAGTTTCATTGCCATTTCTGATAATAGCACTGTAATGTCTTTCACAGACATATCCTCCTCCCTACACATCTTGGAACATGGTAACATTGTGTATTCCAAACAGTACAGTGCAATACTGATCTATCCATCACACTAATATACTGTCAAAGGGAAGGTGGAGAACCCTAAAATACGCCCTCATCAATGAGTTATTAGCTGGATACACCTGACAAATGCTAACAAATAGGGCAACGTGTACCAAACAATACATGCCAAACAGGCACGTTTTTTTCTTTGCACTATGGCCACTCAACACTGACATATGCAGATATATTGAGTCACATTTGCCTTGTATCTCTGTATTGCACAACTAAATCTATGACAACTATGTTCTATCCAAAAGGGTTCATATGCATCAATACTGAGGACCCAAGTGATTTTCCAGGTAGGTCACCTGAAGCCCAGTGAACCACTTTTTCTGCCTTTTCTTTTCTGAGGAGCACCTTTAAGCTGTTCTCACGGTCCCCTGACTTCGATTGTATAATATTACAACTAACAGTTATGTGTCATTACTCAAACTTGAATAATCACTCATGAACAACAAGTAAACTTTAGCCAAATAAATAACTTATATTAACACAACATAATATAATGTATTACATTAACGTTGTTGTATAATATAACTTCTTACATACTATCCCTTCATAGATGTGAAATAAGCTGTGACCAAAACAACCAATATACAGGATTGTACAGGTAGCTGTTAATATCTGCTGGCTAATACCAAATACAAACTTGGATCACCTATTTAAAGACCGATTTAACCAAAAGAATCATCAAACAAGCCTCCACTTGACTAGAGTATATCCTTTTCACTTTGTGAGCAAAATTATTCTCCAAGGAAATCTCAAGTATTCAAACCATTCAAACATCTCAGACAAATCCAGCCACAAGACTAACTAAAAAACATTCTATCCACTATATGACGACATTTCATCCACTACAACTAAAGGAGACTTAAGTTGAAATGTTTTGCACACATCTTTCCATACTTGTTACAGGCAGTGACATCAAAGAGCAAGACAGGATTCTACTTCACACCTTTTCTTTGACTTACACCTGAATTGTGATTGTACCACCTTGCTCGTTTAGATATTCTGACAAAACATTATCTAACGTTTTAGTACCCCCGAAAGTATAATTAATGCCAAGTTCTCTATAAAATCTCAGAATATTGTAAATAAACCTAATAGCATTCTTAGAAAAACTCACAAGCAAATTATGCTAAAATTCCTCCAAACTTTTCTCCCCTTTGCTCAACAAAAAGTAACCATTATTATGAAGACATTCAGGCTGCACCCCCAATTGCTCAAGTCCAATGCACACACTTGTAATTTGTGATAGGGGGAGAAGACATGCCCAGGCCTAAATCTGGTCAACACTGCATGGACATGTTTAAAAACGACACAGGTACGGTCATGTCTGATATTACAAGACTGTGCATTGGAAAAGAAGCACTTGTGTTTTATGGAAAATATTTAGTTGCGGAACAAGTCCTGACCGGTGTCTAAGAAAGCCATGACCCATTTTTAATTCACCAGCAAACTGCATTGACAAACTGTACATAAACCCTTACTGGTTGGATTTGATAATTGAGCTCTGATGTTCACGCTATTCTTGTGTAAGCAAATCTCCTTTAAACCAATCTGTATATAGTAGCAGAGACATTTTGAACAAATAGTGCAATGAGCTGTACTGTCATCAGTCTACTCTAGAGCTACTCTAAGGCAACAGCACTTCATCTTGAAGCTGTTGATCAAATATGGCGTCCGTGTTTTGGAAAGGGGTAAAAAAAAGAGACTGCAACTCAGATGAAACCCTCCTTTGATGTGGAAGCTCACTGCCATGTCAGTTCAGCTGGTGATTTAAACACAAGGGCCATGGATTAGATCTTAACTTCTTCAGTGAAACAATCCCTCACCAACAAACCACACACACACACAACCCATCTTGAAGCCCCTTCCTTTCTTCCTGTTCTTTTGTGCCTCCCCCTGCCAATGTACCATATCACTATTCCCCTCAGATGGGCACAGTAGGGAGGCAAAGACCACGGCATGGGAAGGGGACAAATGCGTGTCGTGTTGACCAATGACATAACCCGCTCCGACCCAATTGGAAAGGAGGGGGAATTACAAGAGAGGATGTGTCCATGAGGAGAGATGGGCTGTCCATAACCCCACTTCCAATACCCTTTTTAATCACACACACACCCCACCCCCACTCACATCTCTAAATCCTGATGTAGCACATTTCTACACAATAACCCAGTACCCCTCAAATGATTGTCTCCCCCATATCTAGTCCATGTAATCCCCAATCCCATCTCTCTCCCAATTTCCCCCACCCCCACCCGTTCACCCTGCACTCATCCTCTTGCTTCCTTTTGTTTGTAGAGTGTCCTCAAAAGCCTTCAACATTTTGTGTCCAAGCCCAAATATGACAGCAGCCATTTTGGCTTTGTGGATGTGCCTTAAGCCTCCTCAATGGAGTGAAGACGGTGAATGAGGGCATCTCGACAAACAAAGGGGGGTAGAGGAGAGAGGAGAGCAGCCCATCAAAGCTTTTCTGCATTTCTGTTTACCCCCTCTTTAAAAAGGAAACGTAAAAGGACACAAATCATTTTTCAATATCTTAATAGAGATGTTGGCAAACTGCAGAGACACCGTCTTCATCAACAGGCAGAGGCCACATTGAGTGGCAACTATCTGCTGATATTTTCCAGTAAGTAAAGACACAGATGTTCTTTCATGCGAAACATGGAGCTTGGTAAGGAAGCATTATTTTTGATCCCCTTGCTGTAATGTAGACTTGTTTGTTTGCCCTACTGTCATCAGCACACATAAAAAACTAAAATCCCTGCTCCCTGCTTCCTCCCTCCCTGAAATATCACCTGCAACACTGCTCAAACCATGCTTACAACATCTAACACTTAGAGAACAGTAATTAGGCCTGCCCTATAAAGACAATCTAGGGGCCCTACGATTAGTGTTAAACTCAAAACAAATAAGTTCAATAAAGTAAATACCAAAAGGAATAAAAGTATTTAGATTTTTAATGGGCACAGTTAAGTAAAAGCATGCATATCTATTAAAACACGACTAATCAAAATAATTTTTCATTTTTAAAAATGTATATAAAGAAAGACAAAAAACAAATTTTCTACAATGCATCATTTCCTATCAGTAAAACCAATCACCGCAAGAAATACCTCAACAGTTTGCCAGTGTGTTGAAACTGTAGGAAGCGATACAGAGACACACTCCTAATGCCACAACTGTGCGGTTTTCCAAGAAGGGAACTTGTGGCAGAGTCAGCAGATTCTATTTGGAATGCTCTCCCCCTTTTCTGGGATTACTTGAAAAAATCAAGTCATTTCGAATTCAATGGCTGCAAAACATGATAGACGAGTAGATAGCTTCTTTTTGTGTTCCATTTATGCTTATTTGTTAACAGTTAACATATATTTAATAATAATAATATAGATAAGATAGATGTATGACTGCAGAGGGATTGGTCATCATGTCACTTTAAGAGTAAAGGTGACAGGTGATTAATTCAAAAAGAACAGATCGTAATCATCATGTCATAAAGGGTTAATACTGCAGGTGACATTTGATTACTAAAAATAAAAATAATAAATAAAAAACAAGTCAAACGTTCTTTGCAGCAATAGACAGTGGTTAAATATGGATTAAGGGACATAATGGTAGGAGTAATCTAGTCAAGACCTGAGCTCACCTCGCCCTGCTCTCTGACATTACTGACATCATCTGTAGGAACCTGACACCCAGCAACAAACCCCTGCTCCAACTAGGGGCTCACAGGACTGTGGTTAAATAGGTTATCGAAAGTATAAGTGTGTGTGCTGCATTATGGACTAAAATAGAAGTTTAATGTTTGCATTATTAAGGCCAAAAGCTAATCTATTGTTGAGTTTCCATGTGAAATTCCATTCAAAACTGGATATTTTATTGCCATGTCCTCTCAAATGACCAATACGAAACAATATTTAACTAGTTTGAATAAAAGTCCCAAAGACCCAGCGATCCATCCACAGAATCCGATATTTGCAGTCTTGGGTTGAGGAAAGGAATTGCTTCAATCACTCTTGTGCGTGAAAGGAAGAACGTCGGTCTTGGGAATTATGAAGATACAGGTGTCTTGCAGACAATTACATGTTGCCTTGTACATGAATGCTGTTTAAATGAAAGTTAAAATTGAAGTGTGTGCAGAAAATCTATATTAATATTGTCTGACACACTGGTTTGGATTAGCCAAGCAAAAGGCACTTAAACGTACCGACCATGTACCTACACAATTGAAATCAGTTCTTTAAAAGCAGATAAATGCAGAAATAAATTTAGCTGAACTAACCTTTCCTCACTTACTTCCCTAAGGAAAGATCATGTCATTCTTAAAGGGTAGTCTTAAGCATTCCTCTATCCAAATCAGCTTGCATTTATTAATTGAACCTATAGGTACAACCTAAACTTTAGTATGTGTTCAATGTCTTGACATCGACTGATCTTCATCCAAGATTTCTTCACCCAAGAAGTCATCATCCTTCAACATCCAACACTGGAAAGGGCTTCAAGTCTGTCTTCAAATGCCAAGGAAAGGGAGAATGGCCCACTTGCATGAAAGTGTAATCATCAGTGCTCTTGAGCTCAGGAAACAAGAAAAGTGTCTTCTGAAAACTTGAAGGTTGAGAGCCTTTATCACCATCTCAATGGTCTCCGATGAAAGGTTAATGTTTGGGCAGTCGTCTTCTGGCATGAAATGATCCCCGTAAATTGAGAAGAGGCCAGTGGCCAAATCATTACTTGCTTGAACTGACATGACTTAGCAGAGGAAAACACAAATATCCAGTTTTGAGGGTTTTGTTTAATGACGTGTTTTAAAATGTTCTCCAATTGCAGATGTACTGTAATATAGGAAGTTGGGCTGACCTTGCTGGCATAATTTGTCTTTTTCTTTCTTTCTTTGGTTAAATATCGTTATTGACCTGTTGTTCACTTATCCATTGCATACTGTTTATTTTTAAATGGCATGAAATGGATATAACTCCCACACACACACACCCTAGTCAGCCTGCCAACTTTTATTTTGGAAATATTATATTGCATACTTGAGTCCAGTCAAAGGGAACTCGGACAGCACATGTTGTCTGCCCTTCAGTCCATCCTCAGTCTATGGACTGAAAACATTTTGCACGACACTGACTAGCACTTTTCTGTCCATTACAATTCTTTAATTTTGTGTTTGCATTATAGGTGGTGAGAGAGTTCCATTCAACTGGACTGCAAAGTGAAATGTACGATAACCACTTAGAATACATATATTGCATTTTGAAATGTACCCTTCTGAAGTCATTATATTATCAAATTATTGCATTATTAAAGGTGCAGAGGACTATTGTTGCACTCTAGATTTCCAGGTACTGGATCAGGTGCATGGAGCCAAAGAGAAAAGCCCACAAAGTAAGGAACTGACCTAGAACTGACAGACTGATGAAAGCAGGACAGATGTTTCAGCATGGTGGTTGTATTAGACTGGATCATATTAGTCTGTGCAGTAGTTTTTACACTACAACATTACTACCATCCCCACCTCCCCACCCCCGGATCTGAAAGATTCATTTTAGGCGTGAAGGAAAATTTTGAAAAGGGCAGGATCTGTGCCGTGCCAAGTGGTAAGGAAACTGGGCAACACTCTGACAGGCAGGGGGACACGCATGCTGCGAACAAGCAATTTGAGCGAGACAGAAACACTCCTTGTGGAACACAGGATGCGAAAGCATTAGCAATACAGTGCTTAAGGTTATCCTCAGCACATACTAGGTCCCCTGAAAAGATTATTTAATTTGATATAATGAGGTGGATTTCATATTGCATTCTGTACATCATAGCCTTTCCAATGATGGTAGTCACATGTCTTCGATACAGATAAGTCAGGGGGTTGGGGTGGGGGGGGTGTTAACATGTTATGGGAAAACACTGCCGCTCCCAACTCTAATCATCTGTGGTGGCACAAAGACAGACATAATAGCATCTTTAGGAGTATCTTCACCCACAAACAGGCCAGGCCGTTCAGGTCCAATTACCACATTGGTTATTGCTCGGTTTAGATACCTGATGGCACTGCACACACCACACAGGGGCTACCTACATTCGGGTTTTTTTGAGACAATTAGAATTGAGAGCAGTAGCAATAGTCATTGTCTGTTTTCGTTTTGTTCCTCGTCTATTAATGTTCTGCATCTACACAGCAGACTATTTGTGCCAGCGACAATGCATTTTAAGGCCGCCATCGTACTGGACATATTCAACAGGACCAGTATGCATGTATTTTGGCAGGACAATGGCGACTATCAAACATCCATGCAAATGCGGACGTCGCAATTAGACATAGTTTTAGGAGTTGGAATTTTATCTAAACTATAATTTTATCTATCCATTATAAAAGTTGCACAGTTAACTTTTCTTCGAAATGTTCAGATTTTTACTTGCCTCTCCAACATTTAAGGCGCCAATTGTAATGTTCCTTTTGAAAAGCCACAATTTCTAGGTCAGGTATAATAGTTAGCCATAATCTGGATGTGATGATATTGATTGCCTTTTTAAGTAATGATAGGGTGTGGCTTCAAACAAAAACGATCGAACGTAGATCAAACCATTGGTATTGGCCAATAACAGGCTAATGTTTTGTACTTGCAAAAAATGATCCATTGCTGTTTCAAAACTCAGCAACCACTTTTTACTCCTTTTATTCCTAAAAAGATGATGCATGCCTTGAGGCAACTTGCTCACATTCCAGTAGTTACTCATTAAACACCCGTCGAGGCCGTTATACTTTCAATCAATCATATACCTGCATCATTAATCAGCGTCTTCATGGATAGAAACACAATGGGTCTTAACTAAAACTACAGCAACTCTTAACTCATTACTTTTAGAAACTTTGGTCCTAGGTGTATGTATGAGTACCTAAGGGCATGAGAATGGGAAATAAAATGACTTTTAAAATTATTATTATTATTATTATTATTATTATTATTATTATAACAACCCTGAAAAACAGTCTACCAATCATCTAATAATTTCATATAATAAGATATTGATGACATGCCATTTTAGAAATATTTATATGACATATTTTGATAATTATACACATCGCCGTGATATTGCATTAACTGGTAAATTGTGATCATTACATTAAATATTCATAATTGATTTATTATTAATCAATATAGCATTGACAGTAACTTAAAAAAAAGTCCCATGAGCCCCTCTGTCTCAGTCCTGTCCCTGGTCTGAGTCTCTTACCCTCGGCCTCCACTCCTGGCTCCAGCAGGCTAAGCCTATGCCTACCACTATAACAGCTGTTGAGGGGAAACACAGTGACAGGGAACAACAGTACTTACAACATGCTTCAATCCTGACTTAAAAACCTGCAGCATCATAACTACTAATAAAGACCTTTGAAAACACATCAGTCACAAAAGCAATAACAATGACTTTTCAGGAAAAACTAAAACAAAAAGTATATACACTTGAGGCTGGAGACCAAATGCACATTTCTTCACTGATGTCATCAATCATGAAAAGTTGGATTTAAAGTAGCTGTGGAAAATTTGTGGTTAGCACCAAAAAGCCTGGGCATTCAGTGATCATGTAACCAGTGGAAAAGATTGTAAACAGTGGATTTGAAAGCTGTGTAATGCACATGTACTGGTATAGATTACCACCCATCCATACCATACATCATATAAATAGAGTCATGGTACGAATACTATCCAAACACAATTGCCTGAAGTCCATCAGATTAACATACTGCTACAGATCACCACCCACCCTACATCATATGACCAGACAGTCACATACCAACACCATCAGAAGCTCACCACATAAAGGCTCAAGCTTACCAGAACTGACAGAAATACAACATTGGCAGTACTTGTGACATTTAGGCTATGAGGAAACCAACCAAACTCAAAACATCAGGCACAATCATGGTTGGTGGGATTTCAAAACATCTACAGTGCAGAGTACATACCAACAAAAAGGCCAACAATGAAGCAAGTAAATTGCCCGTGGAAATACTGAAGGGTCAATTTTTGAAAAGCACAGCGGATCAAGTAGGGATCTACATGACTGTCGGAAACTCTCGTCTAGTCTGACTTTGTTTCTTCCCATGACACGACTATGTTAATAACAAGAACCCAAGCACCAGGCAACACAAAATACACCACTAACAGATATAGCAAGGAGGTATCCATAATTCTGAAACTCACCGTTTAATCCAAGTTTATTTATGAAGTATATACACCATCATTGGGGATAGGTTTTTTGAAGATAAAAGTAATTACAGACACTGATAGAGGCACTTAACGGTAAAATCTTAAATGACAAGTAAATAGTTCAACTAAATGGGTGTTCCTGTGAGCAAATTACAAAGTACACTCCACAATTTTTTGTCAAACAGAACCAACTCAAAACAAGTGTTTAAAAGAAAATCACTCAACTAAACATGATTGATTGTGACCATGATCTCACAAACAAACATGTCAAAGGCAAAACCAAACACAACTCAATACAACCCTGACTGTGAACAAGGCCACCTCTGATACACAGACACAAACCAAGAGGCAAAACAAGAAGAGCAACTATACACCCATACACACAGCTTTCAAATCCACTGGTACGTCTCCGGTTTCCAGGAAAGGCAACTCTTGACAGGTCAGATGGATCAGGGGAAAGATTTGAGGCCCTCGGTGGAGAGCTTCCTCTACAGTGCCTCACTTCCCTCCAGCAGTTGGCTTCTTACTGTATGAAGGCCTTAACCCTCTACAGGGCACCTTTTAAATAAACATTTTACCAATTTATATTTATTTTGTCTTATTGCTCAGCAGCTGGAGGATGGTCAACACTGCAGAGGTATTACTCAACCCACCGTGGGTCAGATAAGGTCAGGTGACGTTTTTTTCCACAGATGACAAAAACAAACATCGCAAATACCTTATTTACAAAGGTCACTTTTAGTCACAGACTCTCAAGTTACAGCAAGCCATTACCTTATCCCATTAAGACCAGAAAACAAATTTGTGTGCAGCTGTGTGTACTTAAAGACCAACAGTGTCTGTGCATATTTGCCTGGTTAACACCAGACCTAATCACAAGTGAGATTAGGTCTGGGGAGTTGCCTATGTAAATTCCGTATGGGGCTGGAATACTTGGCTATTATGACACACTGCCCTGCTCTCTGATTGGGCAGAGAAACTGTTAAGGTCGGAATGCTTGGCCATTATGACACAGATCCCATGATCTTGTACGTTATGAGTCATCCTCGCCATACTGTCTTTCAGATCGAAACGATTGTGTAGAACTAAAGGCAGTATGGGAGTTCCCAGGCTATGTGCATATCTTTTTTGCCTTTAACAGCATTGCCAATTCTGTGAAAGTGTAGACACATTAGGTCCTAATGGCTAAGAATAATAGGGGTGTTTCAAAATTCATAATCAAAGCACTTTTGTCTATTTCTGGACACGACAGGAGGCAGAAGGGGACCGCACATTACCCAAATTAGACTGGACTTGGGGACACCTGCTTGTCTGTAAAGGGGAATCCAAATCCGGGATGATTGCAAATTGGGTAAAGCGAGACTATTTTTTGCAACTGAGGGGAACAGGCTAGTGGGGACTTACTGCAAGTCATAACAACACACAAGTTGTCCCCAACACAGTAAACAAACACTAAATATAGCTCACAACAGCTGCCAATGACAGCAACCCCTGTCAGAGGATATGATTGGTCACTTCTGAGGCCAGATGATAACAAGGATGTGGAGTCACGTTTGGTGACATGCAGAAGGGACATCTCAAGGTGCCGTGTGCAATCCTGAATGTTTTGGAGGGGGGGCACACACATCCAATGTATTTTACTTGCAGGTGCTAGTTGTCATAGGTTGCAAAATTGGAACTCTTCCATTCTAAAATTGTGATGATAGGGTTTTCAAATTATTAAGGAATCTTGTCTGAATGTTCGAATGTCCGAATTGTTACAATTAAAAAACAACGAGAAATTCTATTCTTGGTTACAAACTACACCTCCAAGCAAACGTAAGACTAATGAAGGGCAGGTTCAAATACTTTTTGGCTAGACTGAAGAGCGACATGAATGCCAAATATCTGTGGCCTTGAGCCAACTAATGATGCCTTCCTAAATTCCATAAGGCAGGCAGGCAGGCAGCAAGGCATCCTGGATGCTAAATCTGATGTAGATTTAGAAATGAATCATGTGTATAATGGCAAGACTGTAAACAGAGAGAGACAATGACTAAATCATGGATCTGAAGCAAAACACCACATCAAGTTTTTATGGATCGTCCTTATTAACGATGCATCTCTTGCTTTGTTCACCTGTGGGAACACAAACGTTTTATTGGCATTATGCCATTGGCGTTATGCCAGATAGGGACGTTTCCACCATTTACTTGTAAGGAGATTTAAGTTGCTTCAGAATTTGTTAGTCTGTTTTTTTAATCTTGTTGTTGTTCTTCCTTTGCTCCACCACAGAACGGCAAACATAGCTCTCACTTTCATAATCAGGAGTAAAAGCACTCCAACAAGCCAAGCAAGTTGTTATTTTTAAATGATGCTAACCCCTGTCATGGAGCAAAGGAGCGTTTCAGATGAATACAGAGAACAGGCTTGACAGGAACATCTCGACAAAACAATAGACGCTAAGATGCATCTCGCATTTAAAAACAAATCTGTGTGCACACCATACAATGCCTAAGGGTCGAGACAGAAAACGAGAGAGAGAGACAGAGGGATAGAGAGAAAGTGTGAGAGAGAAAGAGGGAGGGTGTGCGCGCATGTGTGTACTGTGTTTTCAAGACCTGGGAAAGCAAGAAGCTGTTGCCATGTTCAATGGCAGGGGGGTTATCTATATCTGGGGTGCCTAGGGTGCACTACCCAGGGAGCGTCTGGCTTTCAGTGACCTCAGACGAACTGCTTACTCCCTCCATCAGCTGGGGACTCAGCGAGACCAGGAAACTATGCCAGGCTCGCCAAGAACACGGCTTTATTTACTTTAGAGGAGATGCCACAGCCTTCATCGCAACACTGCACACAGGGCCGCTGACACCTTTGACTAGTCCCGGGACTAAATCACCTGAAAGGGGCCCCCACCTCAAGGCATACAATGTAACAAGGAGCCAATTCTGGGGCCCCTCTCTCTGGGTCTGGGACAACAGACCCGTTTGTCCTCCACCTGACTCTAGTCTAGACCAAGAGCACTACTTGGCTGAACGCAAGATTGGAGCGGTTACCTTGTTAGACAAATATTTAGATACATCGAACGTCAGTAAATATGTTTTTTGTGCAATGGGGGGAAAGGAATTGAATGCTTTCTTGGTAACAACTTATTTGTGCATAAATAAATATGTATGCACGGTCAGTTTAATATGGATGGTCTCTACACTATTTGATGCAGAGACTTTTTAATAGCCGTTTACATTACATTGACAGCTTTGATAGCGGTTTACATTGCATAGCATTACATTACACTGAAATGACTGTTTTATCCGAAGCGACATAGTTATTTAGATACAGGGTATTGATTAAAGTCTCTGGAGCAATGTGGGTTTAGGTGCCTTGCTCAAGAGCACTTCAGCCATGGAGGTGATTTGTAAAAGTCTGTTGATGATCGAGTACATTAAGCTGGCAGATAATCATTTCACTGGAATTGTAAAACTAGTCCTAATTTTATACTACTGGGATATAGACCCTACCATTTTATGTGCAGGTTTCATTAAAGTAAAGTAAAGTCTGGAATAAATGGCATTAATTCACATATTTTGCCATTTTGATGTTTGTAAGGTTGACTGTTTACATACGTGTTCAACAATCCAATCCTTGAAGGATGAGGACAAATTAGAACGACATGGAATTTGGTGATGGGGATAAAAAATATATATATATATAATTAACTCCAATCAGTTGCTCGGCTTCAACAGGTAATAGAGGATTATAATTACTGTTATAATTATATAACTGCGATATAATCTACCTGGGGGGAAAAGCTGTTAAAATTGAAAATGGATAATGAGAAAAAAAACAATTAAATTACAAAGATTAGATTTAACTTTTTTGTTTTTCCTCTGAAGAGGCAATAACCAATCTACACCAAATGAGTCCATGAGGCTGCACTACATCTCCTGCCAAGTAAATGGTTTATTTTAGAGCACCAAAAGGCCATTTCTACTCATTTCACCGTGTTGCGTCCAATCCAGAGGAGAAGCTGTGGCTGCGAAGTGAAGAGATGTGCATTTGGTCTGCCTGCCCAGCTAAAGAGAACACACAGACTTACCAATGCAAAAAAGGGGGTTAACAAAGATCAAAACTGTCAAAGAAAATGACTTCTACCATCTACATGAGGAAATGCAAGGCAATGAGTATATAGATATATGAAACATTATAATTCTTAGACAAAGTGGTTAAATATTACATGATTTGCCCAATTAAAATGTTTAAAGTATTTTGCACTGGGACAGACACAGGTCAATGGAGAACCCCATCAAACACACACCGGTTGTATATGCACACATACTAGAACAGCAAGTTCAGGTAATCCCTCCCCTACCTATTCACTTTTCAGTCTTGAATAATTGAATGTTTAAGCACCAGGTGGTATATGTAGACTGAGCATGGCTTTGTCTTTCAGGGAAACATGCTGCATCTAATCTAAGTAAAGACTCATTCTTTGCAGGAATGTTGGGCCACAGTAAAACAGGTGCAGACTCCGCTCACATAGATAACATAAACACGTAGTATATGCAAAGCATTGTCCTCTTTTATGACAGATATGCCAGCACTTGCACGTAGCACTTGCATGTGGAAATCATCATAAAATAAATACACTTTTCCTGCAACGTGACAAAATATTGTCATGATCTGATGTTCAAATCAACAAATGCAAAAGCAGATGCAACTTCAGATAAACTGTGCATCACAATCTGAAAACTGACTTCTAGTTTACCGTGATGCCTGTGACTGACACAACTTTATATTTAGGCAAAGATATGATTAAAACAGCAGTCAGTATACAATTTACTAGCAACATTTACTAGTATACAAAGTACTGTTAATTACAAACGCATATCATTTCATACGACATGAATTATATACATAGTCACTCTCATACAGAGTTCACTCTCCACAAAAAATAGCACATATATACAACATAGCATCATCCGTTTTAGGCCCAGTCTTTTTACAAACTGTCCAGTAAAAAGGCAGGAAAATAGTGCCTATAACCAAAACTGAGTAAGAAACTTGATAACACCCAGTGCAACTGAGCTAACACCAATGACCCTGAATACTCTGAAAACGAATTCTAAATACTAACTTCTAGAATAGGGAGTACCACCAGGAGCTTGCAATTTCAGCATAGAGACCCCAAATAGTACCCCATCCGGTTGGCCTATGGAACCCAAGCACTGATCGCCAAGAATTTTGGATCAAACATCTGATATACAGAGATACTCTGGCCTGCATTTCATGAATCAGTACTCAAACATCAGTGCTTATACCCCATGAGTTGAAACCAGAAAGAAAGCGACTTAAGTTCCCTATTCCACCAATCTAATGACATGAAAACGAAGTAGAGTGAACACCAAGGCAAAGGGTGGTTAGTAGCCCACTGTGTGCATCTGTGTAGCTTTGATGGAGTTCCCATTGAACCAATAGCGTGCACTTCCCGAGCATAAGTGAGAGTAGCTAGGGCCAATAGAGTGCATAAGAGGATGGGTGGGGCAAAGGAAGGGGGGAGTAAAAGGGGCAATACTTACTCCGCCTTGGCCCCCCGCATCAGGAGGGCATTTATACAGTCAATGCTGCCAGCACGGGCCGCCTTGTGGATGGGGCTCTCACCCACATAGTCCTGCAGACCAAATGGAAAACAACAATGCTGTTAATGAGATCAAGATTTTAAAAAAAGAAGATAAAAAGTAATCAAAAATGTAAAACATACACACAGTATACCTGTACACAAAATGAAGTGTAATGAACCGTTGCAGTGTATGTGTGTATGCGTGTGGGTGGGTGCGTGCCTGCGTGCGCGTTCCATTTAAGTTCAATCTCTGCATGCGAGAAATGTCAAAACACCAGCTGTGTGTGTGTGTGTGTGTGTGTGTGTGTGTGTGTGTGTGTGTGTGTGTGTGTGTGTGTGTGTGTGTGTGTGTGTGTGTGTGTGTGTGTGTGTAAAGGTCAAGGTGGTCAAGTCTAAATGTCACCAAGGATCCAGTGCAATTGAACACCCAACTTTCATAAAATGTTCACTCAAACATCATTCCCTTTGTAAGTGATCATCAGACAATAACACTTTAAAGTACGGAAGCCTGGTTCACACCCTTATGGTATACTCCTGGATAGCAGCCAATACGTATTTTAATAAAAACAGGAAACCCAAGATGAGAAGTGAAACTAGCGGGTGAAACTGAAGTACAGTGTATGACAGTGCAGTGTCCACGTCTATCCATTTCTCTGGTTTTGGATAGGTCTAGGTCCTTGCATGGGAAAGGACCCAATTCTTTGTATGACAGTGCATGTAAAGAAAGGTGATATGGAGAGCAGGCTGGAGTGGAGTAGAGTAAAGGAGTGTAGGGTTTTTCCCCCAGCACTTTATTGTTTGGCTACCACCTTGACAAGGAACACCTACCAACATGACTAGGTTCCCTGATAATATATAGGTTTTGTGTTGTGAGTGAGTGCATTTTTAAAAGTTGCTTAACCAAAACATGTATACTTTTAGAGGTCTTCAGATCAAATTTCATATGAGACTGCACAATATAGCCTTTCCAATGATTGTGACCTGTCTCTGGTACTGACTAAACACCCAACACCTTGACTAACCAAAATTCTGCGGGAATAACTGTAGCGCATCATTTGTGGTGCAAGAGGACACAGCAGAATCACAGTCTTAGACCCTGTTTACAGGTGTATGGATGTTCTTGTTAACGCATCAGTTTGGGCCTCTTGTTTACACGTAAAAACTTTTTAAAAATCTCCTCTAAAACATCCGATTTGGGGAGTTAAAACACGCCTGTCACAATAGTGCTTTTATTATCCATATACCTTGTTTATTTGTAAACAGGAAAAAATAGCCACTTTCAAACATGTGTGTATGTGTCAGTCCTCAGTACATGCACTTACACACATTATAGTGGCATTGAATTTCACAGGCCCTTTATCATGGTAGTGGCTACAAACCATGAGAAAAAAAAAAAAAAAAAAAAACTTCGGCACACTCCTTTGGATCCTTTTTTGGGGTACATGCATTTGGCAGGATGGCATTTCAACCTTGAGGTCTTCCTCAGGTTCACAGGCTGGAAATATTTAATGACTAGAAACCAGTGTTGTACACATACACTTCACAACTTCCCAGTGCCTGGTTGTGAATGCCGGGGCTCTTGTTATACTACTAAGGAAGTAAAGAGCAAGTTCAAGCTGTATCTAACAATTTAAAAATAGCATTAGGCCTATCTTTCAGACCCCGTCCTGCCTTTGTGGAAGCATTGTTCGCCTGCTTGACTTAAATGATAAAAAGAAAGTTAAAATACCACAGGATACTGGTATACATGCACAAATATTAATGCATAACCTCAAAGGAAGGTTCACCAAAGCAGCTTGGATGTGAAAACTTTAAATAAGGTGCCAAGGATTAACATGAAGACGTGGTGATGTGTTGAAATGTTACTCCTTGGCACTTTTTAAACCATGTTTTCACATCTGAGCGGCTTCTGAGGCATTAGTCCTCTCTTGCTAAAGCACTAGATTAGTGAACCACAGAGCGTGGTGGATATCTTAACCCACCGGTCTAACTTCCAATAGCTTGTGTGGACTAGTCAGCCCATCTCCAGTTGTATGTGTCAATAATCTATCTACAACTACTAAGGCTGAACAACAGGATGATTTTATAAGTTATTTTACTCAGTTCGGACCTCTGCGCAGTTACTGCCTCTTTGCTTTGTAAGGCAGTACTGTTCTCCGATCTTCTACCAAACATGCATGTAATCCAACAGTCCCACTTTGTTAGTATATCTTCTGAAGAGGTGGATAGGTTTGACCAAAATGTGTGTGCCAGTAATACACTAATATAAAAAAGGTGCACCATGAACTGATTACTGTAACTTTTGCAGGCGAACGCTCAAGATGGACATAGATACTGGCCGGCCGGTTTGAGATTAGGTGCCAGAACAGGCACCAGCACAGTTCTCTGTCAGCCTGAACATGCCTGGAGAGATCAGAGTTAATGCTTTGGCGGAGCTCTACCCATTGCAATTGTTAGCCAAAAGAGTATTTTTTTACCATGCCCCAGTGCCCAGGCACAGAGCTGCCTAAGACTTCTGGTCCACACGCTCCTCTAAGGAAGGCAGTTTTTTGTCACCATCGGAGAACACATCTCCAACAAGTATGATGTGCCTTTTGGAGTTGCTCAGGGTAGTTGCTTGGGCCCTCTCCTCTTCTCTCTCTATATGTTACCCCTGGGCTCCATCATCAGAGAGCACAATGTTGATTTTCATAGCTATGCCGATGACACTCAACTATATATCTCTGTCGAGCCTAGCCAAACCACTGCCATTCATGCCTTGACTAAATGCATGTCTGCCATCACAGATTGGATGAACAGTAACTTCCTAAAATTAAATGAGGATAAAACTGAAGTGTTGCTCATTGGGCCTAAGGAAAAACGTGCAAAACTCCACTCAAGCCTAGGTGACCTAAGCATACACATTAAAGATAAGGTTACTAGCCTAGGTGTGGTCATAGACTCGGATTTGAGCTTTGAGCCTCACATCAACAAGATAACAAAATCTGCTTTTTTCCATCTTAGAAATGTTAACAAAGTGCGCGGCTTGGCCCCCCAACAAGACGCTGAGAAACTTATTCATGCCTTTGTCACCAGTAGGATAGACTACTGCAATGCTCTCTTCTCTGGTCTCCCAAAAAAATTAATTGACAAATTGCAACTCATTCAAAATTCTGCGGCAAGAATCCTAACAAGAACCAGAATGAGAGAGCACATCTCTCCTGTCTTGGCAGACCTGCACTGGTTACCTGTCTCTTACAGAATCGACTTTAAGATTCTGCTCACAGTATTTAAAGCATTAAATGGACTTGCCCCTAGCTATATCTCAGACATGCTCTCTTTTTATGCCCCTGCTCGAGCTCTCAGGTCCACTGATGCCAAGCTGCTAAGGACCCCCCACCCCCCGCAGAAGAAGATCGGCGACGCCGCGTTTGCCTGCTATGCGCCCAAGAGATGGAACGCCCTCCCCATCGAGATTCGATCAACCACCTCCGTCGACTCCTTTAAGAAGCAGCTGAAGACCCACCTCTTCATCCTTGCCAACTCCTAGCTGCCAAGGCGTCATAGTGTCCCAGCTGCCGCAGCGCCCTTACTACTCGCAACCAGCCCTGGCAGGGGGCTCCCCTAGGTGGCCGCTGGTCTCTGCCTGAGGTTTCTTCCTGACTATAGGGGGTCTTTTTTTTTTTTTTTTTTCTCAGACTTCACTGAGCTTTTTTTTCCCCCTTACAAACTATGAATCAAGCGAAAGGGAGTTTTTCCTCACCCCTGATGCCACCAGGGGCCGCACCTGAGCGCCCAATCTCTGTGTGACTATCTATGACTTATGATAGGCCCAGCCACTATGGACCTTACACATCTAAGAATCCTGGTCCTATCATACGTTGACCTTATGACTCTACATTCTCTGTCTATCTCTTCTTCCTCTGCCTTCCTGCTTTTTCTGCCTCTCCTCTATACCTCTCCTTTTAAATCTATCTCTAAAAATGTTTTTTTTTTTTCCATTTGTTAAGCACTTTGAGTTACATGCCTTGTATGAAACAGTGCTATACAAATACAATTATTATTATTATTATTAATGTCTTTGTGTAACAGAAACAATTATCTGGGTTTTTGGGTGCTCATTACCTCACAGGTGTTAAGCACTTCGATCGATTTCAGTGTGAAAAAAAGTGTAGATTTGCACACTTCCAGCTACTTCTGTGTGAAAAGTGCATGGCCTAATAAATAAAGCTTTGGTAAAAAATTATTTTTAGGATCCCGGCTTACCACCGGCAACCTGAGAGAAAGATTTCATTCACACCTCATTATGGTTATAGCTAGTTCATCCACTAGCCCCAGTGCCGTGCACGCAAGCACGCACCCACGCACAAACCCACAAGTGCATTCATGACCCCTTCTCTACCCCGAGTGGTCACTAGGGAGGGATTCAAGCTCAGAAACTGGAGCGGAGTTGAGCTGACGTCATGGACTTGAGTCTGACTAATTGGCCCTTATGGTGATTTAAAATGTGGAACTGACATAACAGCTGCCCACTAGCTAGCTACCTAACTGAGTGGGACAAAGGGGTAAGCTGTCCTGAGCCCAGGGAGAAGGGGGGCTCAGAATTCTCCAATACATAGTCATCTTGAAGCCCCCCCCCCTCCAAGATGTACAGTCCTGGGCCCAGCCAAAGCTGGCAGCGTCCATATAACTGCTTCCTGTAAAGCTAGCTAGCTAATTAGGTGGACATGCCTGGAAGGAGTGGGGTTTTTTGTTCAAGTTGGTGGGTTCAGCCATAGCCACAGCTCCAGGCGGGCATTTGACAATTCATCATTGCTCACTGAACTATTTTTCATGATACTTCAATGCACTTGTGCTTCCTTACCTTGCCGAACACAACAGTAAGAGTAAAGAAGTACGTTCACCAAAATCCTTATAAGGTAGGGTTTGTAATCAAAATAACTTGATTTCAGTTACTAAACATTTTGACTGATTTTTGAGGGGGGAAAAATGTGTACAGGGCACAGGTCAGCTTCTACAAAACCCATTATGTCTCGCCACCGTTTTTCTATAGGAGAGCAGTAGAGCGAAACCATAAACAGACGGCACTCCAGAGGGCTCCTCACAGCTTTAATGACCAATGTAAACTACATTTATACAACACTCTTACACTCACACTCTTGCAGCAGAGTACCACTGAATGAACACACATAAACGCACACCCACACACACACAAACGCACATACAAACACACACACAAACACATACACAAACACACACACAAACATGACTATCAGACAAGTCATTACTGGTGCTAGACAACACTCCAAGCCCTAATGCTGCACTCTCCCTCATCTCAACTCAACTCTCCTGAGGATGTGTCTGTCTGCACCAAAGACGCCTTTATGGCGTCAGCGAGGCATCTTCTCGCTCTACCATCTTTGGTCTGGACCCAACACTGGCACAGTCAAGTGGCCAGCTGATGTGAACGAGAGGAGACAGAGCGGTCGACATGTTCGGACAAGGCCACGGCAGTAACATCTTGAACTCCTCACCCCTGCTCGTCACAGCAGCATGTAGATGTCAATCACTAAGGCAGAGGCAGCGTCAACCACACAATGACACTACACCCCAGCTGCACCTAAAACATTGCATCATCCGGTTACCCTGCACCATCACTGGATTTGCATTAACAAATTATCGACCTGGTTACAGGGATTCAACTGTGTGATCGTTCACAACCGTCAACGGTGGGTATATATATATATTTTTTTTTTTATGCCTTTATTTGACAGGGCAGTCGAAGATGGTGAAGCAAATGGGACAGAGAGACAGGGGAGGATTGGGAAACGACCCCGGCCGGACTCGAACCGGGGTCCCCATGGGTGGGCATGCAAGCCCAAATGTGGGGGGCTTAGCGCCCTGCGCCACAGCGCCCACCAATTTCTTCAATACCACTATGCCATCTGTGTTGTGTCTCATCATATTGTGCAGTCGGTGGATGAGCCAGGTCAGAATGGTCCTCAGATGCTGCTCACTAGCATGAGAGAGGAAGCATCAACACCTCTCACTCACTCTCTCACCCCATCTCTCCATCCCCATGACAACCATGAATTGTGACTCATCATCATCACCGATGTAGGTCAAGCCCGATGGCTGACTGGGCAGATGATGCTCTAGGCCAGTGCTTCACAACCTTTTCCAACTTTGGGGCCCACTTAAAATTTTCACAAAATGTTCAGGGCCTACCTCAGACCCAATAAACAATATATTTCAAATAAATAGTCAGCAGCAACATGGACACAACTATTATTTTGACTTTCAGAAACTGATTTCAAAGCCCACTTGGAATACGTTCAGGGCCCACAGTTTTCAGAATCACTGCTCTTGGGGCTTGAAGTCTGCCTCTGACCAAAGGTGGGGAAGGAATTAAAGGAGTCAGTCAGCCTGCCAGTCTGCCTGCCTTCCCCAGATGCCTCCAAGATCACATTCAAATTAACCTTGGCGTCAGTGATGCGTATAAAGGACAATCTGTGGAGTCAGACAGAGAGACAGGGAGGAAGAAAGAGAAGAGGGGGAAAATGGCGCTGGCTGTGCTATATTTGGTGCGGTCTGCCGGGCTTGTAGCGGCGCTTATATAACAGTGACCTAGTAATCTGGATTCTGTCTAGCCCCTGAGCATGCGAGCATCTGAGGATGAGAAGGAGGAGGAGGAGGGCGGCTATCAGAGCAGACAAGCCCAGTAGGAAACATGACTGTGCACGTACACACTCATCATCATCATATTGGCACAGCACACAGGCCTGAATCCAATTTCATTTCATTTAAAAACTGAGGGTTGTGTGTAATTCAATTAAAAGGAGGGTGTGTAAGCGTAATGCACAGATTATCAGGTAGTCAGCCATGTAAAACCTTCACTTCAGACACACAGATTGTTGGGCCGAGAGCAGAGGGTTTTAATGGTGTTAAAAACATCAAAAGGCTGTTAAGTCAACTATGGATGAGAGCATGAATTGTTTGCAAGTCTGTAAGTCCACTATAAAAAAAATGGTGGCTTGGCTTACACTTAAAATAAGTCTGATGTTTAAATTGGATCTAAGCTCAAATAAAACCCTGAGTGCTGACATCGAGGGAGCTTACTCTTCTGATCCGATTTCAAAATAGCTCCAAGCTATGACCACCACAAAGGCTCTTTAACCAACTGCGTGCGGACCACAGCCCAGATCTTAGGTAAACAAAGCTGCAAAATTGGCATCTTCTCTTGCACATATGAAATGAATCAAAATCAAATAGAACAGTTTCAAGTAAAGATTTGCAATACTTCTCACTGATAAACATATTACACTGCTGCTTGCTTTAATAGAAATCAATTTAGTTGAGTAAGGATGTGCAATACTATTCATTGCTGAAGGCATGTTTACACACGTGCAGCCAGTGGGGCTTCTCACATGTAACGTGGCGCTAGCCTGTTTTGACCGGCACACCTGCGTGTACTGCTCAACTCTGCATGTTGTGTCTGTCTGAGAGAAAGCAGTGCACAAGTTCCATTCCCATGTCTCCATCTGTAATGTTATCGCCACGGATAGCCTACCGTAACACATCATTCCACATCTCCCATTAGCAACTAGTTGTTAATGCGACGGTTTTATCAGGTGTGTCAGTAGACCTTAGATTCTGCACCATGAACGGTTGTTACATTCCAATTAGAGGATGACATTTTTCAGGAATTCCCATGGGTCCCGCGGGTCCTGCGGGATTCCCGCGGGATGGGAGTCAAAATTTTAAAAATGAATGGGAACGGGCAGGAGCGGGAATAAAGATGAATGGGAGCAGGCAGGAGCGGGAATAAAAATGAACAGGTGCGGGAATGCTGCGTATTTTGTCGTTAAAAAACAAACAAAAAAGCCTCGTTTTTTGACAAAAAGGGAGTGGGGTTGATTTTGAGTGGGAGTGGGCAGGATTGGGAGACATTTTTTTCAGGACGGAACGGGATGGGATTTGTTTCTTTTACTCCACTCCGGGACAGGATTTTTTTTCTGGGACCGGGATGGGACGGGAGTGAAAATCCACTCCCGTGTCATGCTCTAATTACAATCTACGGAGTAATCAGTCTAGAGAGGGGAACAAGACCCAGGACCACTCCACACATGGCCCTCCTAATGTCTCCTTTGAGGCCGTATTTAACATATTCACCTATTTCAACATATGCCCATTACATTGATGGGTGCTTTTGAAACTCTCCCGAAAGAGTTCAGCGGCTGCAGAAAACATTAACATCTGTATATGTGTCTGCGCTGACTGACAGATTTTTGAGAAAAATCAACAAAGCATTAAACGCCCAACACATAATGAAAACTTATTACATCAGGGCAGTAAATATTATACCTGGTATCAAAACATTTAAATGTAATGGTCTATTTCTGACTAGTAGCAGGTACATATTTCATACACCTTTACTGCCCTGTAGTGAGATTTTCAGTCCTGCTTACAGGCAAAATTAATGGTATAACGGCTGCATATCTTGTTATGGGTTAGTCAATTCCATCTCCTTTTCTACTACAAATCCTGCTGAGTAGCAGTACTCACAAAGACCAAACACGTCAGCATGCAGTGCTGAGACATGTAGCCTGGGCTCCGCTCCAAACCGTTAACTATCCCCTTGTGAAGGGCACTGGCGATGAGATCACTGCATTATAAAGCAGGAGACGGTCAAGGAAAAAGAAAAAAGAAGAAGAAAAATAAAACACCCTGCTATAGGAAGGATTCATGGATACGGTACAGATGTCATGGATTTTGCAATCCATGCTAAACTACAACCTCCTACACTGTCTGCTAGCCACTGCAGATTTATTTTTTCCACTTTTCCCTCCACATGCGGGAATAAACACACAGGACAGAAGGTCCACAGTGGCAAATAGGGACACTATTCATTGAACTGAACAACTCCTGCACAAGCATGCACTGGCATACCACGTCTGAAGTTTGTGTTTATGAAACACCTGACGATGAATGAAGACTTGTTTTAGGTACATGCTCTGATGCAGTCAAATTTTCAACATCAACATTCACACTCTTGTACCTAGCTGAATTTCATAATGGATGCCCTGAGCAAGGCAACTTTCCCCCACACTGGTCCAGGGACTGTAACCAAATACCCTGTAATATCTGCAATATTTGGGGAAAAAGTGTCAGCTAACGTAATGTAAGTTAACATAATGAATGGCAGGCTACAAAACTGTGTTTCACTAAAAGAAAAGTGCTCCACCAGCTGCATACTGCACTTTCACAGGTCTGCATAAAAGTGAAGTGAAAGTCAGTTCGTCATTGTGACACCACAGCAGACAATGAACTTGCACTTAACGTAGGGCTGAGCTCATGTAGTGGGTTACTCTATAGCAGGGGTGGGGAACCTTTTTCATTCGAGGGGCCACTTCAAATTCCTGCAAGGGTCATAAAGTCCTCTGAGGGCCGTACTATGAACACAAATCAGGATTACCCCATGCAATTTAGGCCTATATTGACTTGTAATTTCTAAGATTCCTTTACAAAATATGTCATACTTCATGTAAAGTTCCATAACATTACAATGATATCGGGAGCCGGATAAAACGGCCTCAAGGGCCGTAAACGGCCCTCGAGACATAGGTTCCCCACCCCTGCTTTATAGCCACAAGGCTTTGGGTCAAAGCAGCTGCTAGCCAAATGGCCATGTGTGACCAGAAACACACCTATTCCCTCCATCCATCCTCTAGTGCACTGATTCCCAAACTTTGGGCCGGGGCCCACTGGTAATTTCATTTCCCTTGTATGTCTTGTGCATATGAAGAAAGTGATAATAAAAACTGACTTGACTTGACTGTGAATGTATGTAGTGCTACATTGGTCATTTTTAAGGCTTTTAGATACATTTTTACAGCCTTTCCCATACATAGACCATTCTGTGGCCCAGCATAACATAATAGAAACCGAACACCACAAATCGCCAGCTGCACATGCATGTCAATGTGAGTACACATGCATAATGTTTTTTTTTTTTGCATTGTTGCATTTCTTTTGTTGTTGTTTGTGATGCACATCGAGTTGCCTTTCTGTGTATGAAACTATAATGCGACTTGACTTTTTTCCCTATTGCACCACACGATACAACTTGGTCTAGGTAAACAGTGCTGGAGGTACGTACCTGGCGGTTGATGTCGGCCCCAGCTTGCAGCAGCCACAGCAGGCAGTCGGGGTGGCCTCCGAAGGCAGCGATGTGCGTGGGTGTCTGGGCGAAGCGTGACGTCTGGGAGTTCACGCCACAGCCCACCTGCACCAGACGCATCACACACTCCAGCTGGAGACGGGACAGGGGCATTTGGGGATGGATTTGGGGGAAGAGTGGTGAAATGATTAAAGTTGGGTTTGAAAGGGAGACATGAAGATGGAGTGGTTATGAGAGATAGTTGAGGGTGTGATATAAGAAGGGGTGATATAGAGAATGCCAGGTAGTGTTAGATTGATTGAGAGCAAGGTTTGCGAGTAGGCCCAGTTTTATTGTTGAACAAGGGGTGAAATACATAAAGGGTAGATTGAGGAAGGGTAGTAGATTGAGGAAATTTGGTTTAAAATAGGGGTGAGGAAGGATGAAGTGGTTATGGCAGATTGAGAGTGTGGGTAGAGCGAGGAATGAAGTGCAGACGGAGTGGGTTGTGAGGCAGAATGAGGAAGGTGCGTTTAGTATGGTGAGGGAAGTGTTGGGTCAGAGGATGGAGGACAGTTGGGTATGGGGTGTTTAGTGTGTTTGGGTAGGGGGGGGTGTAAAGGTGGATGGATGGAGGTGCGAAATGCAAATGGTGTGGTAGAGAGGAGATGGATTAAGAAGTGTAGTTAAGCGAAAGAAAATGGACAGGTTGGAGTAGGGGTGTGAATGACAACAAGGGAGAAAGTTCATCTGTGATTCTTTGTCCCCCCCCGTAAAGGCATAGCATTGTTCTGCTAATAGCAACCTTCAAAGCCTGTGGGCGAGATCAGAGCAAGACGGTCGTAAATCCCGAAGATAACGTTTCCCTCCACTGTTTCCCGGCAATAACTTCACACAGCACTCCCTCTGAGAACCGCTTAGCTATAAACTCCACCCGCCCTGTCACACTATCCTGTATTTATGACTACACATGCACAGCACCCACACAGGCAGGATAACACATATTGACATACTCGTCGTCAATGGTGTTACGTGACTGACTAGCAGGCAGCTTTCCTTAAGCAGGGATGCGCTGATTGCGTGTGCAAACTTGACCGGTGGGGTAGCACCATTTAATAAAGCGAACGTGGCTTTTCCAATGAACCGGAAAGGCCTTTGACACCGTTGCTTGTTCGCGTGCCGTGTCTGTCCCCCACCTCATAATAACCCTGTTGTCAAGGAATGGCAAAACATGTAGACAATTGCGAGTGAGATGAGCGTGAGCCGATGATGATAGGCAGTGAATGCTGTTTGGGTCAATAAGCACCCTCTGGCAGTGACCATGTGTGAGTTCCATGCAGTGTTATAATGCAGACGAGAAGAGCCAGTTCCATTTTGTTCTGAATTCCTCCTGGCTAGAGTAAGCTTAAGTGAATATGCATGCATGCACTAAAATGTCAGTGAGCTGCGTAACGTGTCCTTGGGCCAAAATATTTGTCTTCCCCTTGAACATTATTTTCCCTGCCTAGCTGGAGGTGGCTGGTTAACTTCTTTCTAATTTTGGACCCATGGGCGACCGTCTAGAACGCAGAGGCAAAGGAACAAAGTAACAACATTTTCGCAAAAGAAACATTGCAAAGTGCTTTGCTAGAATCTCCTCAAAGACTCCGTGCTTTGGACCGTTTATTTGCCTATTACCTACCGCCGAAGTTGGGTCACATATGGTTCAAATGTATGTGGAGATAAAGACGTCCCTGCCCACTCAAACAATAACAGTAACGTGTACTGGAAAGAAGTGAGTGAGCATGCGTTAGTTGTTCTGGTTAACCATCAATCCAACTCCCACACAGCTACACATATAAGACATTTCCCACATTCACAAAGGCTCGTAAAGATAACGCTCGCATACATTTGAAAAAAATGAATAAGTGTGTGGCCAGCAGTAGCGAGGTGTGACTGTACGGCTAACTCTCCCTAAAGTAATCGCATCGAGAACAAAGACGACACAACCCAGCTTCATAAAATGTTTCTTCTGGTAACAAACATACCAGTTCAAAACCAAATTAAAACAACAGTATCAATTAATTAAAAATGGAAGCTGACTTTAGATAGCGATATTCTTGTCTACTCTTATCGTTATAATTCAATTGATAATGGCGGCTTGCTACAATGGTTAATTCAGCATAGCAAGGAAACGTGAGGCATTGTCGTGTCAATATGCAGAACAGCCGTCGTGGAAAAGAAAGCGTGAATGCCACAAAGAAAGACGCCAAGTACCTTTCCGAAATGGGCAGCCCAGTGTAGCGGTGTCCACCCATAGAAAGAATCTTCCACGGCTAGGTCAGCTTGGTTGGTAGTGCGCTGAAGAATGGAGCACAAGGCGCCTACATCCCCATCCCTGCACGCCCGGTGCAAAGGGAACCGAATGTTCAGCACCTCTTCGCTGGAGAAGCCGGACTCTATTCCTACCGACATTCTGAGCATAGAATTAGACGAAATAGACTATAATAAAGAGAAAATAAAGAAAAAAAAACGTAAAGGTTATGCTATTGTTTAGAAGCGGGAAACGCAGTCGCCGTACTGCTCAGTATCGGCTCATGCCGCCCTATGAGCAAACATAAGCACACACACCGAATGAAAGCTCATGCCGACTGACAGGGAGGAGAAATGAGTTACAGGGCCGTTTAGGAAACCCGACATGGATTTCCTAGCTTGCGGGTGTGGGTACGGTACAAATCCTGGACTGGATTCCATTCCAACATGAACTCGGCTTTCAACATAGTCCACACGTGCGTGATGTCAGGGTCCACTTTAGTCAAGTCAAGTGTACTTTATTGTCAAAAGCTATGTAACAGGGTTAGCCCAGAAATTTGAAATTGCGTTTGACCAGTCTCCAATGTGCTAAAACATTTAAATAACACATTGACAATCTCTCTCCCTTCCACTCTCACTCACTCTGTAATTCACCTTTACTCCTCCTTCTTCCATCTCTCTTTCGCTCCCTTCATCTATCCCTATGTCTGCTCTGGTGGCCTGTTTTCTGACATGCAAGAAAGACAGAAAATGACAGCAAGAAGCAAGACAACCTAAGGAGCAAAACAACCACCTCTCTCTCTCTCTCTCTCTCTCTCTCTCTCTCTCTCTCTCTCTCTCTCTCTCTCTCTCTCTCTCTCTCTCTCTCTCTCTCTCTCTCTCTCTCTCTCTCTCTCTCTCTCTCTCTCTCACACACACACACACACACACATTCACTCACAACCAGGGCTCTAAATTAACACACGCCAACACGCCAAACAGGGGTGAAAATTCATTTTGGCTAGTAGAAAAAAATATCTACCCGCCAATTTGGCTAGTAGTTCCCGAGTACAGTAAATTATGAACGGTAAACCGCTGCTCTGACGAACGTTAGACGGCGAGATTTCCTACATTACCCATGGACACTAGCGTCACGACGTAGCCTCCCACAGTGGGCTTTCCAGTGCAGCGAGCGGCAACTCCATGCTGTTGCGCGCGCCAGGATTGAAAACATTCTGTCAGCTAAGCTGCGCTCACACTATTCTGACAGGCAGCTCTCCTCCTATGCTCTCGTCGCTTTCGCTACAACCTTTTTAACGTCACTACTGCTATATGAACATTGCTGTAACAGGCTGCATTTTTGAAGCAGCGAGGCCCTGGCCGTTTCAATAACAGGAGTTACGCAGATTATGCATAGAGCTACTTCTGTTCTGTAGACTTATGTTTTGTGCGAGTGATGAGAATGTGGCGGGGGTTAGCGCAAGGTTCTGTGCGTTGGTGTAACCGTAATAATAGTGACGTTAAAAAATGAGTGGCTGTGGAACGAAATAGCGACAAGGGCAGAGGAGGAGAGCTGACTGTCAGAGTAGTGTGACCGTAGCTGTCAGTTCAGTTGTCTTCTGAAATGTTCCGAGTCCTGGCGCAACTAAGTTGGAAAGCCCACGCCATCGGAAAGAAAAAAAAGCAACCAACGACGAAGCTGTCGAAGTAACAACGGAAGCGAATATTCCCGAGATAATATTTACTTTCAGTTAAACTAGGCTTCTTGTCATTTTGTTGCGCATGGTAGAGAAGAGCTCCTCCTCTCTCCTCTCATCTCTTCTCCTTCCTTGGGGTGTGCGTAGGCCTATGTGAGGTTTTGTAGTGTTAAGCTGTGTGCTTGGTTACTGTAGGCCTATGTTAAAGGTCTATGTGAGTGGCTTGTGTGATGTGATTCAGCTGTTTTCAGAGGAATTGAACAAAAACTAATCAAATTGATTATGCCTAAGTAATGAAAGTAAAAAATAAAGCAGAAGTTAAAAAATAATGAAAAAAATATATAGCCTGTAATATGCTTATTATGTAGGCATATAGGCTAGTAGCTTATGCAGGCCTATGGTGTATCTGTGTTGTAGAAATAGTTGAACAAAATGACCATAATTTAAAAAAAAAAAAACTAGCCTAAAGCATAGTTTATTTTGGCGAGAGAATAAAATGGCTTGTTGAACTTCTGTTTGGCTGGTAAGAAAAAATGTCCACTAGCCAAATTGGCTGGTGGTGGAAAAAGTTAATTTAGAGCCCTGCTCACAACACACACTCACACAACACATGCAGTTTTGAAACACTAATATGGGCCTACTGATATAGACATGTACTACAATACACACACACACACACACACACACACACACACACACACACACACACACACACACACACACACACACACACACACACACACACACACACACATATATGACATATATGAATATAGGCCTACCTTTATTGGCCCTAGGGGGAATTTGTTTTGCGTTTTGGGAACACTTCAGCAATTACAACATTATACAAGGACAAGACTAAAAAACAAACAAAACATACAGAGTATTCAAAATAAAAATAAAAAGTCCTGGTGGAATAGAAATAATTAAATCAAAATTAAAATCCTGTACATTCAGTAGCCTATATTAAAGTTATTATATTAACTCTGTCTGCACTTAACTTATTCAACAGTTGGATGCTTCTAGGCACAAAGGATGTTAATCCTCTACTAGTTCTAAAAAAGGGTAACCTGTATCTAAGTCCAGATGGGAGGAGGGAGTATTCAAAGAAAAGGGGGTGGGATGGATCATGTACTATTTTTAATGCCAAGCTGGTAGTGTACTCATCAGAGATTTGCCTGATACGTTTAGCTTCTGTTCCAGTTATTTTACAGCCTAAGCGTGTGATTTTGTCCAGCATGTGTCTGTTTTCAACAGAAAGACCACCTCCCCAACACTGAATGGCAAAGGTGACCACACTTTGTACAAAAGTTAAATAAAACAATCTTAAAATCACTGTATCAACCTTGAAGCTACGCAGTTTCCTTAAAAAATAAAGTCTCTGTTGTGCCTTTGAGTATCTTGCAAGAGTATTTTCTTTCCATGTAAGCTTATTATCTATAATTGTACCTAGATACTTGTACCCTCTACTGTTTTAATGTCGTTCCCATGCACATTAATTGGTTCAAGTGGTGGCATTTCTCTAAAATTTATAACCATTTCTTTTGTTTTTGAAACATTTAAAATTAAGAATTTTCAGTGCACCAAGTATAGAACTGGTCTACCTCTTGTCTGTAGCCAGTTTCATCTCCCACTATCAAACCCACTAGTTTACACACACACACACACACACACACACACACACACACACACACACACACACACACACACACACACACACACACACACACACACACACACACACACACACACACACACACATAGATTTAAAGAAAGAAAGAAAGAAAGAAAGAAAGAAAGAAAGAAAGAAAGAAAGAAAGAAAGAAAGAAACAAACAAACAAACAAAGGACGGAAGGAAGAAGTTCTGGCAATTTTAGTAATGAAAAAAAAATGAAATTGAAATTTAAGTTCACAAATTGAGAATTAGAGAATGTGAAATGTGAATTTACGGGAAATATGTATAGGCTATTATTTCGTGGCCAATAGGTGGAGTTGATGTGAATGCCTATGTGACAGGGCACATTCTGCAAGGCCTATCTTTGAATCATCTGACCAGCATTAATATAGGCTACTCTACTCCAGTCCTAGCCTAGCGAGCTAAACCCCTGGCGTACAGCAAAAAGCGCCCGCTAGGGGCGTGTACATTTCTAGGCTAGTCCTCTCCCTCTCTATGCACAGTTTATAGCAAGTTGTGCCCTGTTCAATTTCGACCACGAGATGTCGTCATCTCACACCCTCAAGAAGAGGAATGCCAGGGGTGCGTTGCCATTTTAGTGCCTATTTGGCAAGGCAACAATCAACAGTCATTATTTAAACATGCATTATTCATTAAAAAAAACAAAGTTACATCTTGCATATGTAATGCAATTTTGGTAGGCATTATAAAACAAGAGTGTGTGGAAAAATAGGCCTAAAATATTCACTGTAATGTCAAGAAATGTCCAAGGCCACTGTACGACTGGTGAGTTTTTATTTTTTTATTAATCCAGCAACTGGTCTACAAATCACTCCAGCCACTAAAGTGCTTGGAGAGGGAGATCATTACATGCGTTCCAGAGCAGTAATGGCAATATGCGTAATGCGTGCGTAATGTCATTATTCCGTTGAAATTGCTGCCGGTTAAAATTGTTTGCGGTATCCAATTGATAAGATATGTTGTACCACAGTCATTAATATCGTTTGATAATTATACATTTCATACATAATCAGGTTGGAGTCACAGACAGTTCACGGCACGTCACGCCGAGCGTTCGCCTTTTGGTGAAGGAGGCTGATGCATCCACCAGCCCATCCCCGCTTACTGCAATAGGCAGGTGAGAACTGACGTCAACTCCAGCAAGCGGTTCGCCCAGACATCTCATTCCATGCTTCGAAGTATATGAAGTTGACTCAACCACACGCTTGCTGTGTGACTTGGTCGTACAAGATTCCTCTGGTATTTTATCCTCTAAAATATCCTCAATGGAAATCAGAAGAGGAGCATCGCACGAATTCAAATGATGTTGTTAGGATATGTTTGGATAGATCTTGCCATATTATCCGCCAGAACCAGGCGGTGAAGACTCCAAACTCGAAAACAAATATCTGGGTAAGTCACTAGCTTAATCATCTTTATGCTCTTTCACGGAGAATGGTGTCTGTTCACCCTTGCGTATATGCGTCAAAGGTTGCTAAAGATGTCGTCATATTGATCCATACTGTGAAATGAAAATCATTGCCTGCACGATTTCTCAGTTCAAAGACAACTTACTGAGGTTCTTTGGGAAACAATCTGTAGATTCACCCTTAGCATAAACATTACAATTTGTTCAGATCAGAAAGAAAATGGAAATGAATTACGTCCATGAACATTTTTCAGTCATTCTCAATTTTACTCAAAGCTTGAGCATCATCTGGTGACATGAGTTATTGATGATTCTGATGAATTATTTTCTGACCTGTTGTCGTACTATTTAGGATCACTGAGACTGTTACAGCACTGAATAGCATTTCTTCTAGTGCCTTCTTTCATCTCATTTGTTTTGATAAGTCAGGAATAGAATCAAACCAATCTAATGTTTCTTTGTGCATTCATTTACCTTTCAGAATACAACTATTGCATTAAATGACACAATAGTAAGAGTTTCAGTCAGCTGTGCTGCAGTGCTTTCTGTCTTTCACCTGTTTCGATACATGGATTCAGCTCTTGCAAAACTCATAAAAACCTTGCAACACATGTCACCAATCAACATATTTAGTCAGCTGTGTCTCTTTTCATGTTTGCAGTGATGGAGAGCGACCGCATTGCCATCCTGAACGAGGATGAGGAGGACCAGAAGAGGAAGTATATCCTCTCCGAGCCCTTCAACACCCTGTGCACGGAGCACGGAACCTCCAACTCCTCCCTCTCTGGTGGCGGCCCCTCTCCCTCCACCAACGCCACCCCCTCCTCCTCCGGGGTTGTCTCGGCCTCCCAGTCAGCCCAGAGCGTGGACTGCCTGGAACGAGGCTGCCTTCTGCCCATCATCACCAACCACCTCCTGGTGTCCAAGGTCTTCTACTTCGTCTTCTACGCCGCCTACGGCTCCTTGCACCCGCTGCTGGCCATCTACTACAAGCAGCTGGGCATGACGGCCAGCCAGAGCGGCCTGTTGGTGGGCATCCGCTACTTCATAGAGTTTGGCAGCGCCCCCTTCTGGGGCCTCATGGCCGACCGCTTCAAGAAGGGCAAGGTCATGCTGCTGTTCTCCGTCTTCTGCTGGGTGGTGTTCAACTGCGGCATCGGGTTCATCAAGCCGGCAGCCATGACCTGCGTGGAGAAGGCGCCGCCTGCCAACGTTGTTCCTCCTCCTCCTGTTGTGAACGGCAGTCACCATCCCTACAACCCCCAACACACCCCTCACCCTGCGGTGAATCGCACCCGAAACCGCAGATCCACATTTCAGAGTTTGATCCCTGACCTTGAACTAATGGTGGACATGGAGCCAGGTTATAGTGTTGAACAGAGACACATTAGGAGTGTGGATGTCAATATGTCTGACCGGTTAGCCATTGCTGCTCAAGTGTCAACCCCAATGCCTATTGTGCCCAGTGTTACCACCACCATAACCACCACAACCACAGCTACCACAACACCTTCCACTACCTCACAAGCTATAAAACCAAACACCACCTTGATGATGACCACCTCCTCCACCACCACAGTCAAGCCCAAGGAGTACAAGATTGTCTACAACCACGACCAGGTGAAAACCATCTTCCTCTTGATCCTGCTGGTCATCATCATCGGCGAGTTCTTCAGCGTGCCGGCGGTCACCATCGTGGACACGGTGACCCTGCAGTACCTGGGCAAGCACCGCGATCGCTACGGCCTGCAGCGCATGTGGGGCTCTCTGGGCTGGGGCCTGGCCATGTTGTCCATTGGCATCTGGATAGACCACACGTCCATCACGCTGATCATCGAGGGCTGCGCGCTGCGTGGGTACAAGAACTACCGGATCGCGTTTATCGTCTTCGGTGTCCTGATGACCCTGGCTCTGGTGGTGGCCACGCAGTTCTACTTCGATGACCATGAATATCGGCCCAGCGGCGCAGGCGCAGGAAGTAGTGGCGGTGATGGGGATGAGAAGGAGAGCGACGTCGAGATACCGCACGTGGTCCAGAACATCTCGAGTCCCGAGAGCAGTTCGGAGGAGGCTCCAGTGTGTCCCGAGAGTGCCTACCAACCCTTGCCCATCAAGGAGCTCTTCGGCCTGCTGTGTGGGATCCGGTACGGCTCGGTGCTCTTCGTGGCCTGGTTCATGGGCTTCGGTTACGGGTTCGTGTTCAGTTTCCTCTTTTGGCACTTGGAGGACCTGAAAGGGACCACTACGCTGTTTGGGATCTGTTCAGTGCTCAGCCACGTGTCGGAGCTGGCAGCCTACTTCACCAGCCACAAGCTGATTGAGCTGGTGGGACACATCAGGTGAGTGGGGTCTTTACTCATTCATTTACCTGTTTGGCCTTGTGTACTCTATCTACTACACTGACTTGCCAGGTAGTATCATAGAACTTCATAGAACCCTTCCATGGACCCTTCAAGACAATCAGTTGAGTCTTGTCTGTTCATTGTATTTTTGCACTGACTTCTTCACTATAGTGCAACTTGGTACAGATACCATCTAGCATCTGGCCTCTTACATGATGTAAAATGGTAATACAACCTCTCCTCCCTCTCTAATGAATGAAAAAATATATACTTCTGACTGATATGCTGAAGAATGCGTCTCCCTTGATAACATATCTGCTCTCAGTATTGGGAGGTTTTGGGTTCATCAGTGGCTGCACTGCACAGGAAGACCTTGGGTTATCGTGCTGATGAAGGACATGCATTATTATGGCTCCCTCACATCATGACTGGGCCTGGTTCTTCAATTGGCATTGAGTTTTACTAGATGTTGTTGAGGAAATATGCATTCTTGGGTGGATTAGGTGGATCCCTCGCAGGCGGTTGAATATTGCATTACTTTTTTCTGCAGAATACTGTTATGACAGATGCCACTGTTTCATCACTTTCCATTTTTCAGACTTCTGCTCTGTCCTCACGCTTTCTGCTCTGATACAGTAAATGTTTTATAGCCGCACCAAATCCGTTCCCATGGAGACCAAACTCCTTATCGCCATCTCTCATCAAGAGCAGCTTCTCATTGCGATTGATGACGATGACAGGAAGAGGGTTGCGTCAGTGTGGCCTGGAGTGACACCCAAGAGTTCACATCTCGTTTTCTTGTCCTCACATGAACCTGTTTTTCATTTGTGTCATTTGTTCAGAGAGTGTTAATTTTGTCGACTAGACTAAGACTAACTATAGTCGACTCTTGAGAGTTTAATCGACTAAATTCTGACTAACAAAAATGATCTGTGAAAGACTAAAACGAGACTAAAATGTTGAGGACTTTTAGCCGACTAAATAATGACTAAACAAAAATGATTTGTGAAAGACTAAAAGCGACAAAGACTAAGAACTGACATTTAGTCGACTACATTCTAACTAACAAAAAAGATTTGTGAAAGACTAAAAACGATTAAGACGTAGACTTTTTTGGGGGCTCAGACATAAATTGGTACAACCACAACTAAAGCCTATAAATTAATTGTTAATTGGGAATCAACCTTTAAAGGGACACTGTAGGATTAAATAAGATAATTACAGCTGAATCCATCCACCGACACTTATTTGAATCATTAAATGAATGCTCTGGACTACTTTCGCACCCCATTGTCAGAAAATCCTGAATGTAACTTTTAGCAGACTGACCCTAAGGAATATTGGGGGAGAAGCTTCTCAAACAAAACAAAAAATCCCTTTATGAATACATAGCACCAGCGACATATTCACATTTGTATGCACTATTGACTGCTGGCACAGTGGGATTAAAAACATTCTCACCGAAAGCTTAGCTAGGTTAGATTTAGAGACAGGCATGACATTGGCACATAATTCTACATTGTGTCCTTTTAAGACACAGTGTTACAAATTTGCTATTACCAGAATGGCAATAACAAAGTCCTAGTGCATTACTAAAGGCCCTGTGTTTTATTGTATTGTGACTTAAACTAAAGACTAAAATGTTAGACTAAAACTAGACAAAAATGTTGAGGACTTTTAGTCGACTAAATAATGACTAAACAAAAATTATTTGTGAAAGACTAAAACTAGACAAAAATGTTGAGGACTTTTAGTCGACTAAATAGTAACTAAACAAAAATGATTTCTGAAAGACTAAACGCGACTAAGACTAAGAATGGACTTTGACACAAGACTAAGACTAAGACTAAATAGAAAAATGGATGACAAAATTAACACTGGTTCGATGGGGGCGCTGTTGCGCGGCATGCGATGAGGACGTGAAACTTTTGAGCTCCCAACAGGTGTCATTTTATTTCCAAAAAAAAGACCAACACATCGGTATATTTACTTTCTCTAATCATCTCTTGACGTTTCCTAATCACCTTGGACTTATTTGTTTATCCATTTTCGTTGTTGCAATGTCGGGATCAGGGAAATCGTCGAAGCAAAGTAAGCAGCATCGTGCCGCCGCTTCTGCTAGCCAACCGCATGCTGCTGATGAGGAGGTAACGGCGACTATGCTACGAGAGATACTGGAATCATTTAAATCCGAAATATGTAATACAATTGAGTCTGCAGTTCAAGGGCTTCAAGCAGACATTGTCGCGGTTAGGTCGGAACTGGGTTCTACAACGGGGGCTATACAGGAGTCCATTAATCTACAAGAGGAGAGGCTTACTGCCGTTGAGGACTCAGCCACAAAGACTAGCGATACAGTGACCGAACTGGAAGCTACCGTGGCCGCTATGAGAGGGGAAATACAAAGGCTGCAAGATAAATGTGAGGATTTGGAAAACAGATCGAGGAGGAACAACTTGCGGATAGTTGGCATTGCTGAGGGAGAGGAGGGCAATAAGCCGACGGAGTTCATCTCAAATTTCCTAAAAGACATTTTAGACCTCGAGGAAACGCCACTCATTGACCGTGCCCACCGATTAACCCTCTCCCAGCCCAAGCCCGGTGCACCCAGACCGTTCATCATGAGGGTCCACTTCTTCCACGTCAAAGAAGAAATACTTCGCCTGACAAAAGAAAAAGGAGCCCTTGAGTACAACGAAAATGCCATCTACATATCCGGGGACCTGACTGCTGCTGAAGCCAAAAAGCGGGCTGCGTTCAGCGACGTGAGAAAGATGCTCCAAAACATCCCCGATGCTCGGTTTGGCTTCAGGTATCCTGCTACCCTCAGAATCACCCTGCGCGACAAAGAGGAACAACGCTTCAAGGATCCAAAAAAGGCTTTGAAGTATGTCCAGTTAGCCTCAAAAGCTCAGGTGCCTGGCGTGTGACGATCTTCTTATACAGGTTGCCCTTTCATTCATTTTTTTCAGTCAGGAATGTTGAAACAGTGTATCTCAGCTGTGTAGTTTGATCGACATTTAAACGGACTGACTCTCTGAACGCAAAGACAATTCTTATGTAGCGTCTTTTTTAAGTGGTTGCATAGTGGGCATAGGCTACACGTTGCCTACTCTATTCTGGTGATTGGTTAAATGTTATGTCACAAATATGCTTGGATTTTTATGTCTGAGCAGGCTACAGCAAGTTTTTTTTTTCTCTCTTTTTTTTGGTCTTACAATCATTACAGACTTTATGACACCTGGCGGCATAGGTTTTTTTTTGCCTCCTCCACTGAACAGCTGTGGTTTCACGGCTCCGAAGCTGCAGTCAAAGCTTCATGTTGGGGTATAGAGTGAGTCTTCTGCACCCATGTTGGGGGGGTGCTTGGTTGGGTGGGAATAGGGGGGTTAATGCAGTATTTTATTGTTGTTATTTTTGTATTGTTTTTATTCGTTGCTTTAACCTATTTTTTGTTTTATGGCCACAATACATTTTACAATATACACTTGCTATGGATACAAATTTACAAATATATTGCCTATGGTGATATCATGGCTTATATTAATTTTGCTAGCTGGAATGTCAAAGGACTAGGTCGTCCCACGAAACTCAACAAGGTGTTGGCACATTTAAACACCCTGCATGTTCAGATTGCATTTCTTCAAGAAACGCATCTGTCCGTCTCTGAACAGATGAAACTGAGAAGGAGTTGGGTCTCACAGAGTTTTCACTCCCTCTTCAATAGCAGGGCCAGGGGGGTTGCCATCATAATTCACAAAAATGTAATGTTTACTGCTTCAGATGTTATTGCTGATAGGGGAGGGAGATATGTAATTGTCACTGGGACTTTATTCAATACTCCTGTAATTTTGGCCAATGTGTATGCACCTAATTATGACGATGAGGGTTTTTTTGTTAAGTTTCTATCTTCTATTCCAAACCTTGACTCTCATCAGCTGATCGTAGGTGGCGACCTGAACACTTGCCTGGACTCCTCGCTGGATAGGTCATCTAAAAGACAAATAACTACATCCAGGTCAGCTAAGGTTATCAATAGTTTCCTCACAGATTACGCAGTGGTGGCTGTGTGGCGTTCTCTTAACCCAACTAGTAGGGCTTACCTCCTTTTTTTTTTCTAATGTTCACCAAACATTCTCCCGTATTGATTATTTTTCTTTTGGACAAGAAGCTCATCCATCAGTCAAGGCTTGTACATATGAAGCAATAGTCCATTTCTGATCACTCACCTCTTTCTCTTAAACTAAAATTTGATGACATACCAATGACCCATCCACGGTGGAGATTTGATACAAGTATGCTTTCAGATGAATATATGACCAGGGTTATTGCTGCTAGCCTTGACTTTTACATACATACAAACTCTACTCCAGACGTGTCCCACTGTACAATTTGGGAAGCTCTTAAAGCCTTCATGAGGGGTCGCTTGATATCTATATCATCATTCCAGAAAAAAAACAGCACTCACAGGAAATACTCGTCTGACTCAACAAATTCGTCAAATTGATGACCCAGCTAGCCAGTGATCCTTCACCTGAACTAATTAAGGACCGTCTTCTTGTCAAAGCAGAATTTGATACACTTACTACAAAGGATATTGAAAAAATGATACTTAGATCTAGGCATTTATACTATGAATCTGGTGAAAAAGCACATAGGCTCTGCTCACCAGCTTAGACAGTCATCTGCTTCTAAACATTATTTCTGAAATCAAGACACCAAATGGGCTTACACACATGACTTTTCAGAAATAAATAATGCCTTTAGGGAACATTATATATCATTATATACTTCTGAACAAAATTGTACCCCCAGTGGAGATGGAGCAGTTCTTTACAGATATTACTATCCCTCAGGTTGATGAAGCCACTGTAGACTCCTTAGACAGCCCAATATCTCTTGAAGAGGTTAAGGCAGCTATATCTGCCCTGCAAACCAACAAAAGTCCTGGACCTGACGGCTTCACAGTGGAATTTTACAAAGCATTCTCTGCTCAGTTGATACCACTGTTATTAGATATGTACAACGAGTCATTTGAATTGGGACATCTGCCCCAAACGTTATGTGAGGCATCTATTAATCTTGTTTTATTAAAGAAAAATAAGGACCCCCTTCTATGTGGCTCATATCGCCCAGTATCACTTTTGCCAGTTTGATTTTAAGATTTTAGCAAAGGTCCTGGCCACTCGTCTAGAGTCCTATACTTCCACATATTATCTCTCCAGACCAAACTGGATTTGTTAAAAACAGGTTTTCCTTTTTTCAACATTCGTCGACTTTTCAATATTATTTATCATCCATCCCAGGCTACTACATCAGAGGTAATTATTTCATTGGATGCTGAAACTGCATTTGACAGAATTAGCTGGCGATATTTGTTTTATATACATTAGAAAGATTTGGTTTTGGAAAAAACTTCATTTCATGGGTCAAATTATTATATGCAGCCCCTATGTCTTCAGTGAGGACAAATTAATGTTTCGTCTGAACCTTTCTCAGTCTCTCACGTGGCACGCGACAGGGGTGCCCTTTGTCACCCCTGTTTGTTTGCTGTTGCAATTGAGCCATGGCCTTGTTTTTAACGCCAGACAACGCAACTCACAGGGATTTTCAGGGAGGGTCAAGAACATAGAGTTTTCACTCTAAGCAGATGACCTATTATTATACCTCTCTGACTACTCTCATTCACTCCCAGCTGCACTAAATATATTGGAAAGATTTGGTAAGCTCTCAGGTTATAAAATTAACCTCTCTAAGAGCGAGCTCTTCCCAGTAAATATGTAGCTTGTTCAATGTCATTCAACACATCCCCTTTCAAAGTAACGTCTAAGTTTACATATCTGGGAATCAATGTGCCAGATAAATTCTCAAAGCTGTTTAAAGAGAATTTCACCCCTCTTGTGGCAAAAGTTGAACAGCTCTTAAAACGCTGGACTCAACTCCCCCTGTCTGTTGCAGGACGAATTAATTCTATAAAAATGTCTATACTCCCCAAGTTTACGTATCTGTTCCAGAATATCCCGGTTTTTTATCCCAAAGTCCTTTTTTACGCAAACTTGACAGCATTCTCTCATCTTTCATTTGGTACTACAAAACTGCTAGAGCAAGACAATGCACAGTGTTAGGGTGGCATGCCTCTTCCAAATTTTCCATCCTACTATTGGGCATGTAACACAAGACCTATGGTATGTAGCATAGGCTATATGAGGACCATTGTGCTGATGTAATACTTTCTTGACAGTATACTGAATCACAGTCATGTAAACCATCTTCACTAGCAGCTCTTGTATATTCACCTCTTTCATCAAACACAAATCGCACAACTAATTTCCCAGTGAAAACATCTCTGAAAATATGGACACAGATCAGGAGGCATTTTTGGCTGGCACTCCATTTCATTTAGAGCACCCGTCTAATGCTAATCATTGCTTTAAACCATCTGTTATCGACAAGGCTTTCCTAATCTGGCACAACGCAGGGATTAAGCAGTTTGAGAATTTATATCACAATAGTACTTTTGTTTCTTTCCATTATCTCCATGACACGTATAATATCCCAAAAAAAACCATTTTTTTTCCGCTTTCTTCTTCAAATTCGTAAACTATATTAGGAATATATCCCCAACATTTTCCAAGTCAACCTCCTTGTGCTCCCTATGACCATGTACTATTGAGGCCTTTGTCATTCAAGGGTATCATATCAGCCTGTTATGGCAGGGCTGATGGCACTTTCATCCTCAAACACCTCTGAATTGAAATCTCAATGGGAAGGTGAGCTTGGGGAGTCAATTATTGAAGAAACGTGGGAAGCAGCCTTGGACCGGGTTCAATAGCTCTTCAATATGTGCCAGACATGGTTCCTACAATTTAAAGTTTTACACCGTTCCCACTGGACTAAATTAAGAATGTCTAAACGTTTATCCTGATGTTGACCCTCTATGCGATCGATGTAAGTGCGCTCCTGCATCACATACCCACATGTTCTGGTCATGTCATAAACTAGCAAAATATTGGTCATCCATCTTTGACATAATATCAGGTTTCCTTGATCAACCAGTATCACCATGTCCTGTGATTGGGATATTTGGGGTGGTACCTGATCATTTAGGTCTAACTAATGCACAATCCCATAGTATTGCCTTCCTAACACTTCTGGCCAGACGGCTGATTTTGATGAAATGGAAAGACTGTAAACCCCCAACTGTAACACATTGGGTCAAGGAAGTTCTGTATTTCCTCAAATTGGAAAAAGTAAGACATTCTCTTAAGGACTTAGCAAAGGGTCCAACAACAGACACTTATAGGAAAATATGGGGACCTTTCCTAGACTATATAAAGACACACACCACACTGTCCATATAATAGGCTAGAGCAAAAAGTGTACTCCATAGCAAAGATTGTGAAAAGTCACAAAATATTTTGATGTGGTCTTTTTGTATGTCTTTTTTTTTTCTCTCTCTCTCTTCTTTTCTTTTTCTTTGTATTTGATCCTTCAATTGTCTTTGGTCATATACCTTTGGCTGTCATTATGTTAATATTAGTTTTTCTGTTATTTATTTATTTATTTTATTTTTTTTCTGGATTTTTTTGTATTGTCAGTTATTACATTTAATGCCAAAAAATACTCAGACTTGTTTTATGATGTCATGTATATTCTAAAGCGAAATAAAAAAGAATGTTAAAATTAACACTGGTTCAGAGAGTGGTTTGGTTCAATAGATAATAAAATCAATGGGACCCAGTTTGAATTATGAATGTGACACTTGACCTGTCATATTTTTGTGCCCTGCTAACGCGTACAAATGTGCAATGTGAACAGGCCATGACAGTGCATTACAGACATTATTTCATGATTTATTTAATGGATTGATGTCTTCAGCACACTGCTATTGATTGCTGCTATAGCTAAGTATTTATATCAAGTAAAAAGCCATTTTAAAATGTCCTTTAATGTAATTAAGTTATCTTCATCGGTCCCAATCTCATTCGAACAGTTTGTGGTTCTGTAGCTTCTTGTGTACTTTCCGACAATTACCTGTACAAGGAGGCCTGTGACGGAAAGTCCTGTTCTCCAGCAGGCCACCAACAGTAGCACAGACTGTGACACTAACCAGAGACGGTTGCACTGGAGGCTCTACTTGGAGATGATTTGTGCTGGGACACTGTGTCTTACACTGTAGTCTGTTTGGCTCTCAGTTGAGATCGGCATGTCTGCTCTCAGAGAGAAGTTTCCAGCATTAGTAAGCGCATCTTTGTAGCCATTCATTATGACGATATCCCCAAGATCGGCTGCTATTTTAGATTAAATACGGTAAGCGTCAAAGAGAAGATGTATTTATATAGGCCTAATTAACATGTGCCTTTAATTAAAGAAAATATGAACACAAACCCATATAAAAGTTATTTGAGTGTGCTTAGAGAAGTTCCAGTTATGGTACAGTATTCTGATGGCACAATGTTTCAGCAGGAGACGTGGCACAACTGTTAACCATGCCCAAAAACCAGGCTTTGTCCTTTAGTCTCCACAAACAATTAGCACTGCATCCGCCTGTTGGCACGGATGCTAATGACATTTTAGTGTGTGTGTTTGTGTGTGATTCATTTCTAGACAAAGACAAACAAACAGCTTCTTACTGGCCCATTCTGCCATTCAAGGTGATGGCATGAGCACCAGGCGTAGGTGAGGAGGGCGTCCAAAGGTCGCTCTGTGTGTGTGTGTGTGTGTGTGTGTGTGTGTGTGTGTGTGTGTGTGTGTGTGTGTGTGTGTGTGTGTGTGTGTGTGTGTGTGTGTGTGTGTGTGTGTGTGTGTGTGTGAGGACCTGGCACACGGTAAAGTGAGAGGTGGTACCGCTGCCAACCGGTTGTTGACTTGTGCTAAGTGGGCACAGCCAGGGCCACACACTGTGCAAACTGAAGGGGGTGGCGTCCAGTCCAGCAGGTAAACGCTGCATACAGGAGGCTGGGCACCATCCCTCTAATTTGGACAAACAGATGCCAGAGGGCATTAGCAAAGCAGCACGTAGCACAAACAGGAGAGGGCAGGATAAAAGAGGAGAGGGAAAGAGAGATGGAGGGGGATAAAGAAGGAAGGAGAAGGAAAAAACTTGAGACAAAAATGGGGTGAGAGAGAGGTGGAAAAAGCTATCCTTTTCAGATGGTATTTCTCAAGCATCTGTAACATTTTGCAAATTGCCCGCCTCCGTGAGTGACCAAGATGAATAGCCAGCTGACATAGATGGGGGGCTGCCTCTGCCAGAGCCTGTTGACCTGCTGCTACCACTGCAGCCACAGCACACTGCCTACTTTGCTCAGGAAATAGGTCGGGTCTCTTTGCCAAAACCTTTTTTGCCTTTCGGTTGCCATTTTGCACCATCAGGCTTGCTTAACCCATTTTGTCCTGGAGCGACATATATGCTACATTCAGGTTCTTGAGATTTGAGCTCTTGTGGGAATGTCAGAGCTGAATGACATTCTAATGCAAAACGAGAGTCCTTTCTTTTAAATTCAACTCATTTCATGTTTTTATGCGCTTTGAAGGCTGAGATATTTAGGTTTTAAGAGGCAGAGGGCACCTTTTTCCCTAAAAGGGCTTCTGACAAAATGGGTTACGAGATAGAGCCCTTTTGCCTACCTCTATACTGGTGCATTGGATGTAGCTGAGGAAAGGTTCATTAAGCGTAAGAGGAATTTTGCACACCCCCCGTTTCAAATTCATGCAAACACTTCCTTTCAACTGTGCAGCTTTTAAGCATCAGGTTTGAGAGACACAGAAATAAAGGTTCACATAAGATACCATTACAATACCTGAAGCTACAGTTATTTTTGTATGGAGACTTTGATGGGAACATGGTTGTTCTGTAATTTTGGGCTCTGACCCAGCAACAATAGTTTTACTTTACTGTATCGTGTGTAGAGAGAGCACAGCTTTTGTCAGGAGTGTGTGTCCCAGCAATGACAATGTAAATGCAAATGCAAAACTTTTCTTCTCAGTTTTTGTATGCAAATGGACACATTCTCTACGACATTATGTTGCAGCTTAGAATGTAGGCCTACACGCAGCTTAGAATGTACAGAAATAAGCACTGGAATGACTCAGCAGTCTATTACCTGTCAGAACCTGAACAGGTGTTGCCAATAAGAGAGCTTTGGTGGGTACATTATGTGTCAATGTTCTGCGGAGGTTACTGACATCTGTGTTGTGTTCCAGATGAGCAACGCTACACAGCAGCAGAGTGTTCATGCATGCAAGTCCTCATTAGCTCAGTATAGCTGCCACTCCCTTCTCCTCTCTCCCTACCACACAGCCTGGTCTCACGTGAGCGACTTTAGTGTTTTTATAACAGAGATTAGTCTGGCCTTAACTAGACAAACTGTCACTGGGACATGGAGGATGTTGTGGCACCAGGGCTTCGATAGCTAAACTGTCTGCTTTGTTCATGGTCATCCTTCCCCAGCCCCCACCATCCATCGTCTGCCCCCCCAACCCCCCCCCCCCCCCCCCCCCCCCCCCCCCCCCCCCAACTCCACAGTGTTTCCCATACACAGACCATTCTGTAGCACAGCACCACAAAAAAAACAAAACACAAACACCACAAATTGATCAACATCCAAACATACATCTCAATGGGGGTACACGTAGCACCACACAAAGCCATTTGGTTTGTGTGAAACACTGACCCTTCACCCCTACCATCAACCTTTTGTTGGGTCTGATGAATGTACAAACATAGCTTTTTTTTCTTTTTCTTTTTTTTTACTGTTGTTTGCTTTCATAATACGCTAGACAGGCTGATGGGCAGCCTATACACACTGTGTACAGTACCAGAGCCCAATGTCTCCATGTTGAGCTGAAAACGGAGATGTGACTGAGGCCAGTTTGCTCGCTGGGAAGAAAGAGGGCTCTCATACACTGCAGCTATTTTTTTATGTTGTGAAACAAAGCCATGATTGTGTGATAGTCGCCTCTGCAAGGGAGACAGAGAATGACAAGCGGTGAAAAGGGAGAATACACATTACAGTTTCCCTTCTCACCCCCATCCACTCTCACTCACTCTGTAATTCACCTTTACTCCTCCTTCTTCCATCTCTCTTTCGCTCCCTTCATCTATCCCTATGTCTGCTCTGGTGGCCTGTTTTCTGACACGCAAGAAAGACAGAAAATGACAGCAAGAAGCAAGACAACCTGAGGAGCAAAACAACCCCCCTCTCTCTCTCTCTCTCTCTCTCTCTCTCTCTCTCTCTCTCTCTCTCTCTCTCTCTCTCTCTTTCTCTCTCTCTCTCTCTCTCTCTCTCTCTCTCTCTCTCTCTCTCTCTCTCTCTCCTATTCCTGATGTCTACTTTGGTAGCCCATTTTCTGCCATGTGTTTTGAGTAAGTCTGGCCGGTCCCGTGTGACCCTGTAACTGGATCCCTTGGCAGGCTGAGCCATTAGCTGGGCCCTGCTGCTCTTGTGTAGGCTTTCTGACTGACATCGATCTCCTGCAGGGGCAGAGCTATTGGGGGGGAGAGTGGGGCTCTTGCCCCTGGGCCCATGGCCCTCCCGTATTGGAGGTGGAGGCTCTATCTTGACCAGGCCGTACGGGGGGGCCCTAGGGCCCTGTGTGCCATTGTTCTGCCACTGATCACTCCACATGCACCCAGACCGCTTTGGATCAATCGTACAGAGACAGACAGATGGGCAGAAACCAAGAGGGAAAAGGAGAGGGAGGGAGGGAGGGAGAGAGAAAAACGAGATGAGAGAGACCAAAGAGAGAGACCAAAGAGAGATACTACAGTATGTCTGCCATCCTGAGCCACGTGCCTCAAAACAATATTGTGTGTGTGTTGTCTGAATGTGTGTGGGTGTGGGAGCGAGAGGGAAAGTGAAAGGAAGACGGAGCGAGAGGCAAAGAGGGAGAAACTGAGAGAAAAGGCTGGCAGCACTGGTACATAGTAAAAAAAATGCAGTACTGATTCAACACTTGAGTCAATTGAACACCTTCGAGAGTTTATTTGGTCCCAGAGTATTCTCTAAGTTTTGAATGAACACAACATTGTTTTCACAGTGTAGTAGAGAGCAGTGGT
>NC_085869.1:31254845-31307345 GCF_034702125.1 Engraulis encrasicolus | reverse complement strand
CCACTTAGTGTTCACATGGTCAGAATACTATATTCCTAAACAAATAGTGGTCTCTCTCACGGCTGCCATCTTTGTTCCACCTTCAAGATAAATATTTTCCATTGTGTTTCACAATGATGTCAGCACACCCACGCAAGGTCATCCATCCATCCATTTGGTGAAAGGATGTTTTGTATAGAAGGGATAACAGGCCCAGGTGGCCATTTACTTAATGTAAATACATGGGCTTTGAGCAAAATGCACACACACAAAGGTCCTCAATTGGAAATGCATAGATTAAGGCTGTCATGTTGATGTGTGGACTTAGGCTACTTAATGTGTATGTGCTCCATATGTCTTTATTTGCTCCATTAATGACACGTATTGTACAAGCAGGTTTTATTTGTTGAGCATGTTCATGCACTTCCCAAAGGCAGACTTGATTTGACTTGCCCACTGTTGATAAAATGAAACTGAATTGAAACTGATAAATTGATTTTTCACTTCACCGCCTTTCATTCATCACAATATATCTCTTCAAAGGAAACAGAAGCATAGCACAACTACATGTAATGCCCATGCTTGTGTAGATTCCAAAGTGCACTCACTTTCTGTTTCCATCATGATTCCAGTCTAAGTTTGAGGAATGTATTTTTTCTGGCAGGTTCAAGGAAGGTTAGGAGTGATTCTCTGATTCGGCTACACTTTTAAGTCCGTGGATTTTATTTGCCAATTCCACTAACTATTAACTGCATCCAATGATGTTTTGGACATTAGAAAACATTTATCTTTCATATAATACAGAAAGTGTAGACATGGCATTATTTCCCTCAGCAAGAATGAATATTTAATACTGGTTTTGGGCGTTTTCATGCCGTCCTGTTTTCCAAATGTCAGATTCAGTCTTCATATTAGCATGTAAAGAAACTTTTTGCCCAGGACGATTGCAAATGTTGATTCACTGTAATCATCACAATATGACAAAACTGTCAGAAAGACCACTGTCCTTTCCATTATACATGAAATTTGCCATTTTGTGTGTGTCCACGAAAACTGTGTTAACCGTGTCACGGTCTGAAACCCCCTCCATAAATCAGTAATGGTTTGGTCTTAGGCCATACGAATAACATCACGTGATGTCATAACCTCTTTGGCAGGATATGGGAAGAGTTTTTGGTTAGTTTTGAGCTCCATCCTTCCATAATTTAATGCATTCTTTTTCATGTTCTCATAGCGGGAAAATTGCCTGTCAACTGTGTTATCAACATATTCATAAGAATCTGAATTATAAATCACATGTAGAAAAACACAGATAAAGCATACAGATACATAAATTGATTAAGGTGTTGTGGTGGAACTTCTGAGGTCCTCAGTTAACACAACACCATAAAAATGACTGAAATGTCAACCGTGTTACCGTCAATGGTGTTACAATTAGCGATGACAGTCAGGGTTGCCAGATGAGGCTGATGATTTCCAGCCCAAAAAATGTTAAAAATCCGCCTAGAAGCACAAAATCCCGCCCAATTCAATTGATTTCTATGGCAAGAAGTGGGCAGGTTTTTCTGATAGTTGCCATTTTTACCCGCACACGGCCATCCTAAGCAGCCCAATTGGGCGGGAACCAGCCCAATCTGGCAACACTGATGACAGTTGAGGAGGAGTATGTTTTTGCCACTTTATGTCCATATTGACAGACAAACAAAATAATTTGTGTTCTAGGGAACTGTTTGTCTGCTCTGTTTTTTCCTCCTAAAAAAGTGCCGACTTGTTCCTCTGCACTGTTGACCGTAACACAGTTGAGTAACACGGTTGAGTAACACGGTTGACTGTTTTGAAAGTGTTTTTGAGCTATTGATCCCTTATGTGTTGGACAAATCCTATGAACAGACACTAGGGATTATCTCTGGAGAAGGAAGTCTTGTGTAAGGAGGGTGACTAAATTCAAATCAGACGTTACAGGGATTTATAATGAAAAATGTGAATCATAAAATCCTACTTATGAAGCTCAACAATCACATTTTCTATATCAGTTGCACAGATTAATGACAACATTATTGCTAAGGGACATAAGCACTTTCAAACGTATATTGTTTCAACTCTGTAGCATTTTTATATATGTTTGAAATGACATAGTATTTGACCATAACACTGTTGACAAAATAATTAAGCAAATGTTCGCTTTCATTAGAGTATTTATCAAATGATTTAAGATTAAGCTTGGCAATTTGTTTGTTTGGAAACTTAAATATATACACTATGTAAACTCTAGGGGCCTCATTTATAACGGGTGCGTACGCACAAAAGACTGCGCACGCCAAGTTCACCGCAAGGTTTGGTATTTATAGAAAAAGAACTTGGCGGTAAACATGCGCAGCTCCACGCAAAGTTTTACCCATGCGTACGCCCTAAACAAAAGACCAAACGCGGAAAGCGCGACCTCGGGAGGTAGCTGGAAGAACGACCCGAAATTGGTAGGGGGGGAAACGGAGGTCACGTATCACGATAGCCACTTTAACATTAATCCAGCTCGCAACGAAAAACGTGATTGTTTGTTGTTTGTTTGGTAATGGTGGAAAATAATTAGTAGGCCTATCTGGCCTATTCACATGCATGTTTTGTAAGGAAGTAACCGACGCTTCAAATTTTATATTTAGGGTACATTACATTTGGAAATACCCAAATCACTCACGGACCTTTCCAGTATATCTGTGGGCTATAATCGTTTGTGCGTTCCGACTCTGCAAGGAATTACGCCAACATTTAAGCCAGTTGCAGAATCACCTGCTCGAGTCCCACGTGCAGCTGTACTAATAGAAAGATAATGGTTGATTTTCTCAGCCATTCGGCATACAGACAAGCATACAGCCAAGTGCCATACTGATTGACAGCTTCGTTTCTGTTGTTGCATGCCATTTCTTTTTCATGCGGTTCGTCAGCAAATGAGCAGAGAGGTGTGCATTTTTAATACTGCTGGCCTTATAGACTGATAATGCACGTTTATAATACACACATTAAATAAATACAGACTAGAAAATGCCCATAGATGCTATGCTGTCTGTGGATGTGTAGATCGACAGTTGGGGCGTCGCTTTGAACTGAAAGCAGACAGCTGCGCGCAGTGACCAACGGTAAACCCGGTGCATATGGTGCCATGAGACAGCGAATAGATTTTCTACCGGTGAATTTCACATGGGAACATGACCACATGAGATGTTTCCTTGACGCAGCTATACCCTTGTGCACGACTTAATTAATACTACATGTCCATGACTTGGCAGGTTCATGTCCATGCATCCTTATTTTATTTATTTTTACTTCTGGTATAGCGTGACTTGTGAACATAACCATCCACATGCTGCAATTCGAGGGATTTTGTTTTTTGTACGACTTCCCAAACGTTCTCTAGGCCTATCTAATAAAACTGTTTGCTCCACATGTGATAAATAGGCTATCTCGTCTGCTTTCCGCACGCCGTCCACGGATATAAATATTCATTTTGGGCGTTTCACTGAATATTCATAGATAATTATGGGTGTGTCCACAGGTGCGCACATGTGCCGCAACTTCAGAGTCAGTTGGGATTTATAAAGGGAAATCGACGTGGAACGTGCGTGCGCCATGCTTTATAAATCTGAATATTTTCTTGCGCACGCACATCCTGAGTTTCGTGCGTGCGCCATCTTTTGGCGCATTTCTTCCGCAACGTTTTAGAAATGAGGCCCTAGGTCATTTAGTTGAAAAAAAAAATACTGATAATTGACATTTTGCTTTTGCCAAAAGCGTAGGGGAATCGTAGAATCACTCTTATATAAACGGTCTGTCTGACCTGTCTGAGTTTGTATCACTTGTGTGTGCTCTTCTTAGGTGCTGCAGTGACGTTCCGTGGGATTGGAATGGCCTCCCTCGTTATCCTGCTCCTCTTCGCTCTGATTCAGGCCCTGGTCGGACAGAATGAGGACAAGAGTGAGCACCTGACCTCTTCCTGCATTCATCTTTTTCTCTTTCTACCTTTAATCTTCCTACCATTTTTTCCTACACTTTCTCGTCCTCCTCTCCATCCTTTGTTTTGTCTGTGTCTTCTTCTCTCTTCTCTCTGTCTTCTCAGCCTTTCTGCCCTCTACTCCTGTCACTTCACTTCTTCTCCCTCTCCTTCTTCTTCCCTCCCTCCCTGCCTCTGCCTCTTCCTTTCCTCTCCATCCTCCCTCTGCCTCTCCTGTTTTTCTCTCCTCTTTTCTCTCACTTCTCCCTGTCTGTCTGTATCCACATCTCACCATCATCCATACCTCCCTCCATCTCTCTCTCTGTCTCATCCATATGCATTTCCCCCCTCCATCTTTCGCCACCTCTCTTCCATCCATATGCATTTCCCCTCCATCCATCTCCACCTGCTGTCTCCCAGTGAAGGTCATTAGTTGGTTGATGTCTCCCCCTCTCTGTCATGTGTCATGTTATGTAAGTGCCCTGAGACGGCCCACTTTCTAAAAACCACCCTAGGAGTAGGCTGTAGGAATGATAAATATGGTTCTGTTTGTTTATTTCACTTTCACACCACCCGTTGTTTCCTTTTCTCTTCTCTTGCCTGCTCACTTAATCACTTGTCGCCTCCCTCTGCTTGCCCTCCTTCTGCCGGCCTTAATTGTCTCTCCCTCGGTCTCCCTCTCTGTCTGCCTCTCCCTCTCTCTCTCTCTCTCTCCCCCTCTCTCTCTCTCTCTCTCTCTCTCTCTCTCTCTCTCTCTCTCTCTCTGTCTCTCTCTCTCTCTCTCTCTCTCTCTCTCTCTCTCTCTCTCTCTCTCTCTCTCTCTGTCTCTCTCCCTGTCTGCCTCTCTCACTCTATGTGTTATCTCCTCTCCTATCTCTTCCAAGGAGAGGACCAGATCCTGGCTGACAACATCCCGGTGCCGTCCAGCCCTGTCCCCATCGCCACCATAGACCTGGTACCCAACCAGGCCACCTCATCCTCTTCCTCTTCCTCCTCCAGCCGCACTGGCACCAGAACCTCCACCACCAGGGCGGCGACAGCAGCCACAGACTCCAAGCCCCCGCCCAAGAAGACAAAGCACCAGGAGGAGCAGGAGGACGTGGGCAAGCCGGCCTGGGTGGTGTCCACGTCCCCCTGGGTCACGCTGGCCTTTGCCATCTGCCAGCTGAAGGAGATGGTGGCCCTGGAGAAGAGCCGCCCAGACCAGCAGGCTGACCAACAGCAGCAGCAGGTACGCTGGTACCCCATGTGAAGAGAGCCGCATCTGGGCTGCTTACCCACATGTGAGGTGGGCCCTGTGGAGTGTGGGGTGGTTCCATAGTAGTGATAATGGTGGTACCCCAAGCAAAATAGGGTTCCATTGTAGTGGGAATGGCGGTACCCCATGTGAAAATCATGGAGTGGCATGGTTGTGGAAGTGAGGGTATTATGGATATGGTTGTAAGGGCAGGGTGGTACAATGGTATCGGAGAGGTTCGTGCTACAGAATTTCTAGCATGAGAAAGATTCTGAAGGAATCCTTGTGTGATTCTGAAGGGTAAGGTGGTGGAGATGGAGTGCCTCTGATAGGGATTGGTGGGATATGATGGTGGAGATGACACCCCATAAAGACTTTAGACGCCCAGTGGGGAAGGGAGGAGGGTGCATGGTGATGGCGGTGGGTAGGGATGGATACTCAGCCATGAGTGTTTAATTCTGCTACTGTATGCCTGTCTCTGGCCATGCCTGTCTCTGGCCATGCTCCAGTGGCCTGCTTTTGGGTTTAAGAGGGAATGTTTTGTGGACTGCTTGCTTTTCTTTTCTTGCTTCTTTTCTTTTTCTCTTTTATTTTTTATTTATTGATTTTATTTTTATTTGATTCAACAATTCCTCCATTTAATTCAATTAATTGATCTTTTTTTTCTTTTTCATATTTATATTTTTACTTTTTTGCTATTTGTTTTACAAATCATGAAGCTGTATTCATGTGTGTATATTTGTGATTCCTGTTGATCCTTCTCTGTCTGCAACTTTTCGTTAACTATTATTACTGTTGACACTGTTATAACAGTAACCAGATTGCTTAAAATGCTTTAATGAAATAATGGCAATTAAAAGACCTTTTGTTTATTTCATGCTTTCAATGATCTCAGGATAAAGGTGAGCGTGAACTTGTAAATGCATGTATATAGAATTTATAGTATGCATGGTCTATATGCATATGTGCATGTAAATCTGTACATGAATGACTGAATGTGCATTTATCATCAGGAGTTGAAGATGATGAATGTGAAAAATGCATGGCTGCCAAAAAGCACAATTGTGGCATTATTAAACCAAATATGTCCTTTAATTGTGTTGTGGTATTTTATGTCCATCACTGTTTGCTTAGATTGCTTCACATTACTTTTTATTATTTGCATAGTGTCTCCAGTAAAATGAATGTACTATTTTATCAAAGATAACGAACGAAGAATACATGAGTAAAACATTCCAATAGAATATAATTATTAAAATGAGTAACTATTTGATTACAAACCATGAGCACCCCACACATACTGTGGGCTGTGATAAAGCAACTGACATTCAGTCATATTTGCATGCATGTGCAATGACGTAGCATTTAGTGTATGCAGACATGTCGAACAGTAAAAACTGAACGGAGACCTTTGCCATTCACAAGCTTCACAGTATATTTCTGTGCCATATTTTATATAGCAAGTGAAAAAAGAAACCCATGCAAGCATCAACACATTACAGCATGACTCATATAGGCCAACTGGAAGTGTAATAAGTAACGAGTTAATAAGTAGGCAAGGAAATGGTTTATGGTAGTATGTTAGTTATTTCTGAAGTTCGGAAGTTATTTCAGAAGATATTTTTTATCCTACTCTTATTAGGCTCAAAATACACACATAGCCACAGATAGTAGGTCTGCAATGTATGGAATCACCTGTAAAAAACTGAATGAACTTCCTAAAAGACAGGTGATTGTACGGCTGCAAAGACCACTTCTATTTTTTTATTATTATTATGAGGCACATTTGGTAAAATGGAGGAAAAGTTGACACAAAAAAATGAGACAATATCATCTGCTTCTCTGTACACTTACAGGACGCAAATGAATCAACTTCACCTCCTCCTCCACCCCAAGACACACCATCCCAGCCCCACATGGAAGGTGTGCCCACACCGGAGCGGGCCCCCACATCCACCACCACCACCCATGCAGGTCAGGGGGCTGCAGAGGGCAGCAGACCACTCCCCAGTCTCCCAGAGCCCCCAGAGAAGCCTCCACGCTCCACAAACAACTGTGAGGTTGCGGGGCACCCCAAGTTCTCCACACCCATTGCCCCAGCTTCAGTTGATGAAGTGCAGCACGCAGCATCACCCCAGAGTCCATCTGGAGATCAGTAGCAAGAGGATATGCTACCAGAGCTGGTTTTACCAATAAGCATAGGTAGTTGCCTAAGGCTCCACCAAATTTGCCCATTGCAGGGGGCACCCAACATTCAGCCCCGCCCATGGTAAATACCAGCGGAAGTCATTCAAAAGGGCCCCATGTCTACATTTTGCCTAGGGTCCCCAGATGGGTAGAACCGCTGCTGCCTGCTAACTGTCCAGGGCATCAGGACTCTTTCCTGTGTGTATGGAGAGTGGGAAGATGATTTGAGGATGCCTGACCTAAAGGAAGGAGTAATAATGGCTGAATAGGCCAAAGGACAAAACTGAAGGATATGTATGTCTTGGACAAACTTCATATCTTAAGAGTGACTGACAAGACGTGTCTTACGATCTTTTGGGGACATTTTGGTGGCCTGTTCCCATTATCGCTACACAAAAAAGACCAAGTAGTTTCTTTCACATCTATTCCACTAGTTTTTTTGAAGTAAAACAGTAATGATGGGCATAAGATGATCAATAATATAAATAATGCCCCCCCCTCCCCCGAGAAATAATGGCTGACTATGAAATGACTGAAGGACCTATGCGTATATGCATCTTCTTCCTTTGTTTACATTAGTACTCACTGTAGCTGTCTTCCCGTTTCCTTTTTGTGTTCTGCCTCATACTGCCGTTAGACCTTTTGCCTTCAATTACTAAAGTATGTGCCTGTCTGCTTCGTAATGCTCAATGTCGGAGCTGAATGAAAAAAAATAGCAGAGGTGGACAAGCCTGGGAAAAGGTAAAAGTTCTGCCATGCTGTCATTCTGGTGGTGCTGCAGTGCCACCACAGGTCATTTCACCTGCTGGTTTATCTAGCCAGGGAGCTGGATGGGTGAATTGGCAGGGAAGTAAATGTGGCATGGCTTTTATTTCCTCAACCCAGGATGTCCACCTCAGTGGAAAAAAGCTCTTGGGGTACAAATGAATGACTTCCTCTAGTACAGTGGTTCTCAAGCTTTCTTGAACAAACACCCCCTTGACCTCAGCATAGCCCTGCCCAATGCCCCTTCACCTCATCATGAGCCTGCCAATGCCTCCCGTTTGCATTAAAATTATATGTAGACTAATTGCAATTGAGCGCCCCCATCTCAGGGCTCCCTAACTCCATGGGAGGAGAGGCAGCACCAAGGCGCGAGGACGGCAGGTGAAGGACACGACCAAGGGAATGATATTGAAATTAACCCTTGGAGTGTGTTCCAAGGAGATTCGCTGGAGGTGAGCTCCACTTACTGACCAGCGTTGGAGGGTTCTTGTTTGTATTGACTTTTTCTGACCGTGAGGGCTATTTTGAAGCACAGTGTGAATGTTGTCTGGTATGTTTTGGAGAAACATGTTTGGTGTTGGGGGGGAGGGGTGGTAGTGGGGGGCGGAAGTAAGACTTGACATGAGACAGGGAGGGCCAGACTAGGTCAACAGGAAGACCGGTAAGCAACCAGACCCCGATGTAGACTTGACTCCCCATACCTGCCTTGTTTTGGCAAGATGGAGGAGGTAAGACTTTGGCACTAACCTGCCATCTCCATATCTGAAAAATACACAAGGTACTGTGAGCAGGAGCTGCTGTTTGAACTTCAAAACTGAAATTGTTTTGGTTCTTTATGTCCAGTCGCAGTAACCGCAGTCCATTTATTCGCCTTGAACCCACATTACGATTCGCATTAGCATAAGGCACCTTGCAGGCCGGTGTGAAAGTGCTTACGTGGAAGCTCTGGTATGCGGCCAAATTCACAGACCTCTGTAACCTATGCTTTCACTGCCTGCCACTGACGACAGAGCGTACATGCGCACATTAGAGCCTCCACATATAACCATTGCCGCTGACATTGCCGCTTTGGCCAGGCCCAGAACAAAGTCATCTGAAAGGGCCCCACACCCCAATACACGCAATATAATGGAAAACAATTCTGGGTCCCCTCGTCTCACTGGGACCGGAGCAACTGACCCGTTTGCTTTCCTGCATATACCACCAGAGCAGGCCCATCTGTCTTCATGTCACAGTTTAAACACAACAGAAATAGTCTATATGCCATTTCCACTGACAGCAATAGCTTAGTGCCTACTTGTGTGTGTGATAGGGTGCATACCAAATAAGCACCAAGGATCCTCAGTGAAGAGGAGTCTTGTTTGGTGTGCTTCCTTTAGGGCTTTATTCGTGCATCTGTACTGTAGTGTGTGTGTGTGTGTATGTGCGTGCGTGTGCCTTTTTTGGTTTTGAACTGCACTTCAATTGTGAGTCATTTCCTGATCGGTTTGTTTACATGTAATAAGATCATGAAAAGTGGACATACAAATCTACAATAAAAAATAAGGCTGTATTTATTTAAAAATCAATGAAACATTGTGAAATTGTTGGATTCTTACTTCCTCTATAAAAGTTTTGTCATTGAAAAGACTTTTTTTGCGACAGCATGCCATTCAAAGGAGAAAAATTCTTCATCACATACTTATAATTTAAGGAACAGTTATGAATTAAAAAACGCTAAAACTGGCACTGTCATGATTTTGAAACCGTTAACAACACAGCAAACCTCAAGCCAATTAGCTTGTTTACAGACAGAGTGGACATAAAAATGTAGAATAGAATAAGGCTTTTTCTATGAAACACACAAGACACAATGTTAGATTTTAACAGTCAGCTGATGACTTCAAACAGGGTTTTGGACTGATACTTATGATTCTCTTGCAGAACAAATGTTTTTAAAACCATTTCTAATTTATGTTCAAATAATGTTACCTGACAGATGATTTTACAGACAAATATGCAGTTAATTGGACAAAGAAAAAGCTGCCAAGACGCAAACCGACATATCAGAACCGTATTTCTATTTTTTTTTCTCAAAAGTCCATGCACACTGTGGTGGCAGTCCCTGAGAATGCCATGACTACAGATTGACACTAGAGGGCAGGAGCTCCCCAAAGTCTTTGAGCACCAGCACAGTACAGTACAGCATAGCTTCTTTTCTGCAGTGCTTGAATTTAGTGTATGATCAGAGTGAAAAAAAGACACTTCACTATGCAGAGAAAAAAACAAACAGTTGACTCGCTCAGTGGATTTGCCACAGGCACTTGGTGTAGGAGATGAGGGAAAGAAAAAAAACACAAAATGTTCCAGAATCTTTGCTAATGATGAATCCGATCCACCTGAGAGCTGTAAACAATCACTTCAGTGTCATCACGCTAATTTTCTTCCACTGTTGGCGAGAGACAGCAGGCCCGATAGACACGTTCGGCTCGGATATGTTTGGGAGTGAGTGGGAGGCGCATTGTTTAAAAAACAACAAACAAACAAAAATGAGGAGCACAAAACAGAGAAAAAAATTGTTTCAAACTACATTCAACTGAACATTTAAAAAAAAGATTGCTGTAATGTACTTTAAAAGTAATGAAACGAAAACCTAAAAAGGAAAAATTAAGAGAACAGATACCAATAATATTTCAAATGTTCACAACGGTTCTTACATATAGTGTCCTCTCTATCCAGTTTTGGCTGATGACACCTGGGGGCAAGGGGAAGGGGCTACCACATCTACTGGCGGACAAGTCAGTGCACTGGGCTGGGTTTCTCAAAAGCGTAGTTGTTAGCCAGTTAGCAACTGAGGTAGTTGCCAATCGGCAATTGCATTGCAACCTACAAAGGAACTAGGATTGTTAGCAACTATGGTTGAGAAATGCACCCCTGAACTCCAAATGTATTCATTCTCTCAACTCTTAAGCATTTACGTCCATGGCTTTGGTAGGTAGTAGCCAGGTGAGGTGTGAGGTATCTCCTCTGATAGTGGTCCTATGAGCTAGGCCTAGACAGCAAGGCCCCAAAGCACTGTTGGTTCAGCATGTCATCCAAGTAGTAAGTAAACATTCCAAACACCGTCCATTAGATTTGCAATGTTATTGCTCATAACGCTCTGGTCGTTCTGACCTTCATGTGAATTTAACTCTTGGGTCTAAACCAGTGTTTCCCAACCTTTTTAACTTCTTTTTCTTGTATACCCCCTAAGCCTTTTTGTCATACCATGAGTATCCCCTCAGTCATGTTCTATATCCCAATGTGACTGTGCTCCATACATCTGTTCATTTTTCCACGCGTGCAGTGTGTTGGGCGTACCCCTAGTGGTGCACGTACCCCTGGTTGGGAAACACTGATCTAAATGACCGAAACGTTCTGAGCAATAAAATCGCAAGTGTAATTAGACGGTGTACAAAATATTTACTTACTACCACTTTGAACCATTGGTTACATCCAACGCACCCGTTCGAACTGAGTGTCCTGCGGTGTCGGGTGAGCAGTGCCTCCCCCTAGAAAAGGTCCTCATCCTCATCCTCCACCTCCATGGGCTCGGGGTAGAGCGCGGAGGCCGGGGCCGGGGGGTAGGGGCAGAACATGAACTGGGTGGGTGGTGGCGATGGAGGTGCACAGTGCGGCGGCATGTAGGGGGGCAGGAAGCTGTTGGAGGAGGCCGCCGTGTGCATGCTGGGGCTGGGGCTGGGGGCCGGGGGTGAAGGGCTCCGGGGAGGAGGCGCGTGGGAGTACACGGGCTCTGGTTCGTCCTCACTGATGTCACCTCCGTCTATGACACGTCCTCCTGCTCCTCCACCTCCTCCTGCGGTGTAGAGGTTGTCTCCGAGGCCGTGGTGGAGGCCCCAGCCGCGCTCCCGTTCTCCGTTGAAGAGCACGTTCTCGTAGTAGGCTCCTCCCAGACCGTAGTGCACCTCGTGCGAGTCCTGCTCTGCATTGTTCACGTGCGAGCCACCCCGCAGGAACTCTGCAAACCTACAGGACAAAGCAGACAAACAGAGATTCCGTTTAGTCAAGCAGTAAGGAAGTGTAAAGACAAAGTGCAGACAAGACCAATTGTAGGTCCTGCTCCGCCACGCTGACATGGGAGGCAGAAACTCAGCAAAACTACATGACACAGAGATAGACATTTAGTTAGCCAGCCAGTAAGGACGCATGAAAGAACAAAAGAAAGAAAGAAAGAAAGAAAGAAAGAAAGAAAGAAAGAAAGAAAGAAAGAAAGAAAGAAAGAAAGAAAGAAAGAAAGAAAGAAAGAAAGAAAGAAAGAAAGAAAGAAAGAAAGAAAGAAAGGAAGAAAGGAAGGAAGGAAGGAAGGAAGAAAGGAAGGAAGAGGGAAAGTAGTACAAGACAAAGCATGAAAAAGGACTAGAGAAATAAATCAAAATATAAATAATACATTTTGTGCAAAATTAAAGAAAGAAGTTGTGGCCATATTTCCCTTGCTCATCTACCAAAGCCCGAGCAAGCCCAGCCTTTAGGCTAAAAATGGTCTCTCTGTCTCTCTCTGACGCGCAGCTGCAGAGCTAATGTGGTCTCCTCCAGTCCTGCCGGTGTGGCACTAGTGGACCTGGATGGGGACTAGAGCAGCAGGCTATTCTGGGAGACACAGGCACAGGCAGGGCCAGCGCATCAGCATCAGCATCAGCATCAGCATCAGCATCAGCATCAGCAGCAGCATCAGCATCAGCATCAGCAGCAACACACAGGTTACAGCAGGATACTGGGAACCCGGCAGCACTGATGACAACAGGACACTGACATGGGGAAAGGAAGTAGAGGAAAGGAGAGGAGAGGAGAGGAAAGGAGGGAAGAAGAGGAGAGAGTATGAAGACATAAAATAGGGAAAGAGGGGAAGAGGAAGAAAGGAAAGAGGATGTGAGGTGAGGAGAGGGGAGGAGGGAAGAAAGGAAAAAAGGGTAGAGGAGAGCAATGAAAAGAGGAGGATTGGAGAAGAGGAAGAGAGGACAGAGGGGAGTAGAGGATAGCAGAGAAAAGAGGAGAAGAAGAAGAGGCGAGGAGAGGACAGGAGAGGAGGAAGCAAGGAAAGAAGAGAGAGGACAGGACAAGAAAGGGCAGGAGAGAAGCGGAAGCAAAAATGGAAGGAATGAAAGAAGGGGAGGATAGGAGAGGGGTGCAGTGCAGAGAGGAGGAGGAAAACAGGTGAAGAGAGGAGAGCAGAGGAGGAATGGAGAGGAGATTGAGATTGGAAGAGGAGGAGGGAAGTGGAGAGGAGGAGAGAGAATATAGAGAAGGAATAAGATGGAAAGTAGAGAAGTGAAGAAAATCGAAAGGAGAAAAGACGGGATGCAAAGGAAGAGGACAGGAGAAGAGAAAAGAGGGGATGGGAGGGGAAGGGAGGAGAGAATAGGAGTGGAGCACAGCTCAGCACAGCTCTCGTCACCACATTTACAGTCCCCATATCTCCCCCTGTGGGGGAATGACTCATGAGGATGGTGGAGGCTAAAATATCCTCCTGTCTAGTCTGCCCATCCACTGGCCATGAGTTACGTCAGCACACAGGGGGGAGTGAGGTCTCCTACAAGACAGGCCACGCCCTCCTAGTGACGCAACGCCTTCCGTGTTGGAACTAGTCAGGCCAAGAGCAATGCAAGTACTTTCTGAGTTCCTGAAAATACGGGAACTCCTTTCACTTTGTCGTGAAGCAAACAAACATAAGCAAACCAAGGGAGGCCGGTCAACCATGCCGTTTGGGAAATGTTAATTGTTATGCTCTTGGTCAGACCAAGTCTCGAAGAGATTTGAACGTTGATGATAATCAGGCTAACGTCAGCACAGAGAGGGAGTATGGTCTTCTACAGCTCCGCCTCCAGAGCTGAGGAATCGCTTTGGAAGAACTTGCATTGCAGTGCATTATGAATTGGGGTAACATGTTTCCAGCGATCAAAACTGCATTTTGGATGACGGTCCCAAAACAAGTCCAGTTATTCGCAACTTTCGTCATTTCGACTATCATGACGCTAGAGGAAGACTGAGAATTTTCCATTTTTAACTTCCTTCAGGATGTATACAATCTACTTTGCGGTCTTCAAAAGAGACACAGACTGTAACACTGTGCTAAATACTCATCGTAGCCGTGTTTCCTTTACGTGTGCAGAATGTAAGCGGTGTGTGTAAACATCTGTGGCTCCTGTTGTCCAAACACAGCGAGAGGAGAAGGAAGCCAGCTGTGTCCTAAAGGGGCTCTGGTCCAGAGAGAAGAGCATGCACTATTCCTCCATGCACAGGAGGTAGCCTATTCAAACTAAAATAGTGTGCTGAGTGAACTTTAAAATAAACTATACAAAAAAATCCATACCTGAAACAAAGAAAAGTTCTCAAAGTCATTACGGAAACGCCATCAACACTATGCACCGTGTGTGTGTGTGTGTGTGTGTGTGTGTGTGTGTGTGTGTGTGTGTGTGTGTGTGTGTGTGTGTGTGTGTGTGTGTGTGTGTGTGTGTGTGTGTGTGCGTGCGTGTGTGTTTATCTCTGTGGGTAGCTGAGTTTGAGGAGTGTCCCAAGCACAGTAACCCTTCTGTGTGTGTGTGTGTGTCTATGTCAGTATACCCCCTGCCCTCACCTCTGTGGGTTGCTGAGTTTGAGCACGGTGTCCCAGGCGGGGAAGCCAGGTGTCCTGCAGGACTCCCTCAGCTGCTCCAGGGAGGCGCGCGTCTGCACCTCCCCCTGCTCACGGTACTCCTCCTCCGTCAGGAAGCGCCGCGCTGCCGGCCGACCACTACTACTACTACTGGGCCTACGCCGGAACAGGCCCACCAGGCCGCACAGGAGGCCCCAGATGCCCCTGGACATGAAGCAAGCAGAGAGGAGAAAGGTCATCCATACAGCACATGCTGGAAGAAGCACTCACAAAAAAAATATGTAGCCACGTTTACATGATATTTTTAACTCCGAAATTAATAATTCCGGATTGTCAAGTGTTTTAAAGAGGAATTGAGTTTAATTCGGAAATTAAATGTCCCATGTAACCATTGCTAATGCCAATGTCAATGCCAATTGTGACATTTCAAATAGTGAGAACAACTTGAACAAATCAGTTCATTTGTGGCCATGGATAGCTCATTTGTAACATGGGTAAGGATTACTGTAGAAAAATAGAAAATAAGGATAGTCAATGAAACTAATTACAATACATAATATGTTAATACACATTGTTATTATGCAATTGGGAAAAGAATGGAAAGAAAATTGAATTTCAAAAATGTTCACAACTATTTTGCAGGATGTGGCAGGATGAAAAAAAATCTACTCATCCCTTCGCCCCCTGGTGGACAGAAACACACACGCACCGCAAACACCAACAAACTCGGATGAGCACATAACCTCCTTGGCGGCGGTGAATAGGACTTACTAAATACATAATGTTATTATGCAATTGGGAAAAGAATGGAAAGAAATGCTTAAAATCTTATTTTCGGAAATGTTCACAAATATTTTGCAGGACATCGCAGGATGAAAAAATGACTCAAACAAACAGGCGTACCTGCAGATGGCGAAGAGCAGTGCAGCCAGCAGTGGCAGCAGCTTGAGGCTCAGTAGCGCCCCCAGCAGGGTGTAGGCGGCGGGCGGGTAGGAGATGCCGGCCCACAGCAGGGCCAGGGCCGCCCCCTGCACACACCACGTCATCAGCGACAGCGTCCGTTCGCATGAGATGGGGCCGCGCTTGTAGCACATGGCGAAACTGATCAGGCACGTCACCGCCAGGTAGCCTGAGAGAGGGGAGGGAAGGGGAGAGGAAAAGTGGGATAACTTTACATCACATAGCATAACATAGCATATCATAAGCATAGTGTTTCTCAGCAGGGGCTCTACAATGGCCTGGCATGACATAACATAACATTGAACTATTAGCTGAATGCTGTTATTTAGGTATAGGGTACTGGTTACAGTCCCTGGTGCAATGTGGAGTTGGATGCCTTTCTGGAGGGCAGCCATTTCAGATACCCAGGTGAAAAAGTGGTTCAATTTAGTACAATAAAAGCACAACTGAAGTGTACTTAGCATGTTAAAAGCGCACTCACACTTTTTGTGCTAAGAAAAAGTATGTTTACAATATGCTTATTTAAAGTGTACTTAAAATTAGATGTAATTAAGTTGCTCTCAAAGAAAGTACACTTTGCGAACCATACATAAAGTGCACTTAGAAGATGTTTGGCTAAAGTGTATTTAGAGGAATATACTAATAGTGTTCTAATAGTGAACTTACTAAAAGTGTATTTTTTAATAACATATTGCAATTGCACTTTTTTAAGTGCACTTTGATTATACTTCACCCAAGTGACTTCGAAGTGTGATTTTCTATAGTGCGCTTTAAAGTAAATCACTTTAACATATTGGAAGTATACTTTTTCTAAGTGCACCATGATTGTGCTTCATCCAAATATATTCAAAGTGTGCTTACACAAAGTGCATTTACCCATCATGCATCATCATGCATGTACCATCATGTAATGCACTTCTTGGAGCTCAATTTCTCAAACAGAAAGCCATTGACCTCTAAGAAATATCTTTGGTTTGCACGAAAATATAACTCATTGTTATATTCTGCGTTTATTGTAGGAGTTTTAAAATTTTAAAGTGGTACACAAAAAATGACCATGTTCCCACCGTCATTATGATGGTCACGTATATGTTCTGGTATATATAGGCTCACACTTCACATGACATCATGGCGAGAGGTAAGTTGGAACTAGTTGTTCAAACAAAGAATCAAGGGTCACCATTCGTGATCAATTCAAATGATGAATTGCAGCACGGTGGAACAAGAATGAAATAAAGTGAAATGTGTATCTGAAATCTCTGTAACAATGCAATGATTGTAAATGTCAGTCGTGCTAGGCATGCATACTGTATCACTACTGTGACATGTGGCTGTGTGTAATGTACAAGCTCTGAGGACCAGCATGGATTGTACTATTACATTTATATTATTTCATGTACTTGGGAGTGTACTGTAAATATACTTCAAGCATACCTGTTATATATTTACAATACTTAATATGATATACTTTTTACAGACTTAAAATGTTCCAATGTAGTCCAAAGAAGCATGAAGTTAATATACTTTTATTGTACTTCTAGTAACAATAAAATGTTATAGAAGTGTACTCAAGCACACTATTAATGCCATACGAATGCATGAAAAGCGTGTTTGGAGCATACTTTCAAAAGTATGCTTGTAGTGCACTTAAAGTTGTCCAAAAGCGGTGCCAATTTAGCATCCTCAGTGTGCTGCAAGTGTGCTGAAGCACTGCTTTAGTAGTGCTTCAGCGCACTAATAGTGCAATGAAGCGCACTTTAAATCGCCGAAAATAGTATACTTTGTACTAAGTACGGTCAAAAAAAGTACACTTTAAGTATATGGGTTTTTCACCTGGGTATGGATGGAGGTGTAAGGAGAGGTCAGGTCAAGGGAGAAGAGGGAGGAAGAGTGTACCAGGAGAGGAAGATGATGGTGGGAGATTACGATGATTGGTGGAGGAAGAGGGTGATCAGAGTGGGAGGGAAGAGGACGTGAGAAAAAAGGAGGAGATGAGAGATAAAGAGATGAAGAGAATGAGAAGATGTGGATGGAGGAGGATGAGGGTGATGGTGAGGCGGAGAGAAGTTGATGGGGAGTCCAGGGTGAAAGATATGAGGGGGTAGGGGAAGAGCATGGGCAGACAGATAAGAGGAGGATGATGAGCGGAGGACGATGAGCAGAGGATGAAAAGGAGGGATGGAGAGATATGGAGGGGAGGAGGGAGGGAGGGTTTAGGAGGAGACAGATAGGGAATAGGATGGGAGAGGAAGGCGGGGGAGTTGGAGACAGAACATCAATGTCTACACACCTACACTCAAGGCTGAGGTGAGAAGGTGAGAGTTGAACAGCAGGTTATGTCTATTTAAAGGCTGTGTGTGAAGAAAAATGAGAGATAGAGAGAGAAGGAAAGAGAGAGAGAGAGAGAGAGAGAGAGAGAGAGAGAGAGAGAGAGAGAGAGAGAGAGAGAGAGAGAGAGAGAGAGAGAGAGAGAGAGAGAAAGCGCAAGCGAACACAGCTGATCCAGAGAGAAAAAAAATGAGAGCTTGGAGACAGATAAAGAGAAGAGAGCGCGAGAGACAGAGAAAGAAAAGCAGTGTCACATCTAAATTGTAATCCCCTGAGCATGTGTGTTTTTTCCTCCCTCCTGTTGTAGAAAGCATGGCAATCAATGTTCCAGCTTCGTTTGTTGCTTGTCACTTTTGCTCTTAATCCTAATATGGTTCTCAAATCTCCAGTCAGCCGCGCGTTTGGAAGAGGAGAGAGAGCTAGAGGCGAACTCACAATCTGGTTCTCAATGCGGTTTTACTATATATACTGTACTATGTTATGTTTTCTATACAGAGAAACCAAAGAGAAATTTCATGCAGGCGTGACACATGAGGTGCACTGCATTCTATTCCATGATTCTACTCTATTCTCTCCTAAATTTCCACAGCCGCACGTTGGCTAAATTTCAACAGCCACAATACGAGAGAGCTAGGGGCGAACGGTAAGCCGAGGCGAGGGGAGCAAATTGATTCGGCACTGAACACATTTTTTTTGCACCCTGTCGAAAAAGTGTAGAGGCAGTCACTCCATACCGCCACTTGAAACACTTGGCCCTCTTCATCGTTGGCGAGCTGGGAGTGAGTGAGGGGATGTGTAGACTAGAGCAGTAGTTTTCAACGTGGGGGCCTGGGACCCTTGGGGGGGCCGTGTGGTCATTGTTAGGGAGGACTGTGGCAGGCTGGATGTGGGAATCCACTGGTAAATTGTGTGTGTGTGTGGTGGGGGGGCTTGTCATGGTAAAGTTGGACTAGAGTGAGTGGCTGCAGTTGTGTGAGATAACTGAGTGAAGAACACAGTGCAGAGTCTGTCTCTCTCTCTCTCTCTCTCTCTCTCTCTCTCTCTCTCTCTCTCTCTCTCTCTCTCTCTCTCTCTCTCTCTCTCTCTCTCTCTCTCTCTCTCTCTCTCTCTCTCTCTCTCTCTCTCTCTTTCTCTCTAAAAAACAGCAAAGGACAAATTTTATAGTGTACTTCATAAATGCACACAGACCTCATAATCTAAATAAATTACACATACAAACAGTTTGGAAAGAGGCTGGCAAAAATGGCTACCAAAAGTGAGACCACCTTTCACCAAAGATTGGCCGTTCAGCACTAGTCAAACACCAACAGTGACAACAACACCTGCATCCCTCTTCTGCCTTCTACCCTAAACATCATGTCACAGAGGCCCAGGAATATAGCTATAAAGAGCTGTCAAACTACAACAGTTGAAATAAACTCTCCATCAGTCAAACAGGGGGACACTGACACCACCACAGCATGGTGTTAAATGATTTATCCGGAGTTGGAACAAGTTTGCCTGATTTTTGCATGTTTGGGATGAAATACAGTCACTCTAGAGCAAAATCAAGGCAAAAGGATGCGTTTTGAGAAAGTTTGATAATATCACGTTAGCCTCGTTAGCCATATCAGCTATGTAATATGAAAGATGCGGGCATCGTTTTTCGGCGGTTACACACATTTCAAAAACACAACATTTTAAAGTCTTGCACAGCTCAAAACAACGTCACACTTACCTCGTAATATGTTGAGGGTATCCACACATAAACCAAAGTGTCCAAAGTCCTTCATGTATCCTTGAAAGGTCTGCAGAATGTGTTTTGTGAAGCTACCACCTTGAGAATATCTAAATTACGGTCAAGACAACTATTTGACACTAAAGCCCACCAAGTAGATTGCCGAGTGCGTCGCACCATCAGCTATGATTATTTCCATAGCGAGTAACCACAGCTGATGGTGCGACGCACTCGGCAATCTACTTGGTGGACTTTAGTGTCAAATAGTTGTCTTGACCGTAATTTAGATATTCTCAAGGTAGTAGCTTCACAAAACACATTCTGCAGACCTTTCAAGAATACATGAAGGACTTTGGACACTTTGGTTTATGTGTGGATACCCTCAACATATTACGAGGTAAGTGTGACGTTGTTTTGAGCTGTGCAAGACTTTAAAATGTTGTGTTTTTGAAATGTGTGTAACCGCCGAAAAACGATGCCCGCATCTTTCATATTACATAGCTGATATGGCTAACGAGGCTAATGTGATATTATCAAACTTTCTCAAAACGCATCCTTTTGCCTTGATTTTGCTCTAGAGTGACTGTATTTCATCCCAAACATGCAAAAATCAGGCAAACTTGTTCCAACTCCGGATAAATCCTTTAAGGGCCTCTGCACCTCTGCTTCATACACAGGTCCAGCATTGTGTGTGTGTGTGTGTGTGTGAGTGTGAGTGTGAGTGTGAGTGTGAGTGTGAGTGTGAGTGTGAGTGTGTGTGTGTGTGTGTGTGTGTGTGTGTGTGTGTGTGTGTGTGTGTGTTGCAGCGTCAAACGTGTGTGTGTGTGTGTGCGTCCCTCTGATTGACACACAGGCCCAACAGTATGTGTGTGTGTGTGTGTGTGTGTGTGTGTGTGTGTGTGTGTGTGTGTGTGTGTGTGTGTGTGTGTGTGTGTGTGTGTGTGTAGTAGTTGGTTGTTTACGTACCGAGCATCTCTCTCCAGTAGTGTTTAGTGATGTCCTCCCACGCCAGCATCACTCTCTGCAGGCCCAGATAGGAGACGCCCGAGCTGACGCCAAAAAACATCAGGAAAACTCCTCTCTACAGTCAGGCCAACACACACACAGACACAGTGAGTGAAAGCAATAGACAGGCTAAAAAAAAGACATACGTGAAGACAGATGCATTCAGTAATTCACACACACATACACAGCACTAGTGTGTGTTGAGAGCAAGCTAGAAGTCAAAAGAAAATAAACAAGAAAAAGATCAAATACATACATAGTCAGAAGAGAAAATCACACACACACACACACATACACATGCACATACATACACAGTGAAAAACTCCAGGTAAGGGTCCGTGCTGTGAAGGCTCTGAGTAGGTCCAGGTGCAGGGTGCCGAATTGTCAGGTGATACAAGAGACCCAATATATAAGCCCCCCAAACCCACCAACCATGATAGGCCCCACCCTTCCCAAAACACCACACCCCAATCCAACCCATTCTACCCCCCACCCGTCCCTCACATTAGGGCACAGCACTCAAACATGCTCTGGCTGGGACATCAGACAAAACTAATCATGCGAGACGCGAGTGGCGCGCACGCGCACACCCACACCCACACCCACACCCACACACACACACCCACACACACACACACACACACACACACACACACACACACACACACACACACACACACACACACACACACACACACACACACACACACACACACACACACACACACACCAAGCCTCTCTTCAACCATCACCATCACCATCACAGTCTCAACTTTTACTTCATCAGGATGTTGTGTGGGAGTGTGAAGGTGGCTGAGCTGGATTGGAGGGATAGGGAGAGGGGCTTTGGTGTGTGTGTGTGTGTGTGTGTGGGGGGGGGGGGGGGGGTCATTATCAAGGATTGCTGGGGGATAGGTGAGGGGGCGAGACTGCTGAGAGACGGAGTGAGGGGAAGGATGAATGTGTGTGTGTGTGTGTGTGTTTGAGAGTGTGTGTGTGTGTGTGTGTGTTTGAGAGTGTGTGTGTGTGTGTGTGTGTGTGTGTTTGAGAGTGTGTGTGTGTGTGTGTGTGTGTGTGTGTGTGTGTGTGTGTGTGTGTGTGTGTGTGTGTGTGTGTGTGTGTGTGTGTGTGTGTGTGTGTGTGTGTGTACAGTGTTGGGGATGATTGGGGGGGCATGCTTGCTGCTGCTGTACGTGCGGGGGTGGGTGGGTAAGCTAAGCTAGCTTCACACTGACTGTTTGAGTTAATAGTCAAAAGCCTCCCTCCGCCCACACCCTGATGCTAAAATTATCTGCATCCTGCGTTCGTTCCCAAGGGAACAATACAGCTGAAAAACAAGGCTTCTTGAAACACTTAAGGTGTTGAAAATGCTGAAATGAGGCACCGGTAGCAGGTTCATTAGGAACAAAACGCACCCAATTAGCATTACAATGGCAGCTAAGTTGTTCATCAATGACAGCTGACATAAACTAATCAACTGGGTTAAATTTGACGCCTGCGACCTCGCTGTGGATCAGTGGAGGTCAAATGTTGTTGATCATCCCTCAATCTAAAGGGTGAGGAGCTTTAGAAACCTCATCTTCGACTTGTTATCCCATCAGAAAATAAAGACGTCACATATCTTCTGTCTGGAGAATCCATGTCACACTTTTCTGGATTAACCCCAGATGTATTCATTTGTTGTCATTGTTTTCATTTTTGGCAAATGAACTGCTTTGCTGATGTGTGGCTGATTTATTTGGCATTGCAGGGCCTTTAACAGAAATCTACATTTCACCAACACCACTGAATCACAGTCGAGAATTTAAGCGTTTCAAGGGATCTCATCATGAATAAATCAAATGCATTTGACTTTGACAAAGGGCAAAAAAGCGCAGACATCCGAGTAAAAAAAAAGAAACACTTTGCTGGTCTTACTTTTGGAATGAAGTTCTTCAAGACAAAGAGCAACAAAAGTAGAATGGAGACAGTTCCAAGCGACACCCCAAGAGTGTAATAGAAGATGGAACTCCTGTGAAGAAGAAAAACATAGGGAAAAGAAACTCTTACGTGAGACACTGATTTGTGCACATGAACTGCAAATGAACTGTTTGTGAGTCATATGATTAAGTTTGAATAAATCAGATTTTAGAATCAGACAGGTAGACAGTTTCTTATGAAGATAATGCTGACAATATCATAGTTTGTGCAATGTACTATACAAGCTGATGCAGTCCATCACTAGGCTACCTGCAAATGCTCCCAGCCAGGAAGAACAGCGCCAGTCCACCGAGGAAGAGACCAAACCGCATTTTATTAATTCCTGTAATAAACAGACAAACACAGTATGACCATGTCATTACCATGTCTCTGGAGCAGAGAGGCAAAGCCTTCACTTTAACAACTTGTGACTGACACTACTGCTCTACATGGAATCAGACTAAGGCCGGCCGCACACTGGCTCCGACAGCACTGCGGCACACTTTTGCTTCCGACAGAATTCGGACCCCCAAACCCAATTTCACACGAACATTGCATTGATAGTCAATGGGCGGCGCCGACAAAATAGAACTTGTCTCTAATTGCTATCCGACATCGGCGAATGTCCGCGGACATCGGCGCCAGTGTGCGTGGTTCTATTGAAAACAATGAAATCGAATTTTAGCTGAGCAGTGCTCAGCACTTTGTCGGAGCCGGTGTGCGGAAGCCCTAAGACCTAATTTTCTTGCAGATGTGTACAGTGCAATCTATAAAACACAGTCACTACTTTTGGCAAGGAACTGAATGCTGAGGAAATATTTTGGTTCCCAATTAATTGGTGCACGTGTTGTATTACAAAAGAATGTAAACTCAGCCATGACTAAACAAGTCACCAAACTGAAAGAAAAACTTCTGGGACTGATACCTGGAGGCATGACTACTATTTACTGTCAAAGTGATGAGGCTGTCTGAGAAGGTTCTCATTCATCCATTTCACTATATTACACTTAGCTGACGCTTTTATCAAAAGCGTCTCACACTTATTATTTTTCAGGGAATTGGTTATAGTCCCTGAAGCAATGTGGAGTTAAGTGCCTTGCTCAAGGGCACTTCAGCCATGAATGGAGGTGTAGGGAGAGGTGAGATTTGAATCTACAACCCCTTGATTGAAAGGCTAACTCCCTAACCACTAGGCCATGGCTGCTCATCCAGAACATCATGCCCTACGGAAAAGTGCAGTAACTACGCCAACATGGAAACTAAGAAAAATGCCTTCAAAGACTTGGTGTTAGGTTGGATATTGTAGTTGTAACTGCAAATATGGCATAGCAATATCTCTAAAACAGTACACAGGACACAGGCTTTGTCATAAGATCATGGAGGTGTAATGAAGACCATTTTCAGCCTAAACGCAAGTTTGACTAAATATTTAGTTACTGCGCTTTGCCTTTGTAATTTACTGATGTCTGTTTTTCTAGTAAACGGACAACTGTTCCTTACAAAAGAAGCAATAAGGATCAATAAGCAATGAGTAGTAATAAGTAATGAAAAATAAAAAAAATAAGCAGCCCAATTGCTTACACTAATTACACTACGGTAATACTCTGCTCACTTGTAGAACTGTAGAGGAAAAATCCAGAGCGACAAAGATGCAGGTGCACAACAAAGTAGAGGGACTACAGTTTGGGGTCAAGCCAACTTCGTCAGCCCCTGACATCCCAACAGTTAGTCCATCTATAGTGAAGAGAGCTGCATGTGTCATTCTGGATTTTTCTCTTCGGTGTTAAGAACATTAAGTCCATTCTCCAATGAACACAGAAGCATGTGGAATTACTGTTCACTCTAGAATTGCTCACGTTTGCCAGAGAGTTGTAGGTTGTAGGAGGCGCTGGCCCGGGGGCTCTTGACCATGAAGCAGACGTCCTCCTCCACCAGGGGGATGTCCAGGGTCTTCCCTCGCTGCACCGCGGGGGGCCAGTAGTGCTCCACCGTGCACTTGGCCAGCATCAGCAGGTCCGCAGGGTCGTGGCAGTTCCTCGTCTCCATCGGGTACACCGCCACGATGTCGTCGTTGTCCGTTTCCGTTATGCGGACCTGAAAGAATTAAGCATATCAGGGCTTTTATGGAGCTAGGTAGATTGGTGTCCAATAGCGCTTAAAAGGTCCAGATATAAGACAGTTAGGTGTCGCAACCAAAATGTTGTTGCTGTCGGCTTCCGTTATGAAAACCGAAGAACACAGAAACAATGTGGATGAAATGACCACACACTGTTGATTTGATGTGTCCACGAGTTTGCGGTGGTGATTCATCTATTTTGTTTTCTGCATTACCTATGGCTGTGCATAGGAACTGTATTCCTTTTGAGTACCCAAGTCAAGTCAAGTCAGCTTTTATTGTCACTTTCTTCATATGCACAAGTCATACAAGGAAAATTGAAATTACGGTTTCTCTCTATACCATGCCAAGACATAGACATACAAAAGACTGACATTCTAAAGACAGACATAACGTGCAAGACAGGACAGGTAACAGTGATGGACTGGTAACAATAAGAACTGTACCCTACTGTAAGAATACAGCATTTCAGTGATATCATAGAGCTAGGTGGTGTCGAAAGTAGCGTAATTAAAGGTGCTGTGTGCGAAATAGCTATGTGTCCATGGTCGAAATTGCCGTCTTTTAAAAAAATTATATTTACAACCTCCATCAATTTCAAGAGTTGTCCTTATGGGGTTTTCAACGTTTACATTCGTTTGTATGTGGCCTACATACAATATGTATGCAGCCTAAATGCAATATGCATGTATGCATGTCTGTATGTATGTAAGCAAGAACTACCTTACATTTGTTAACTGCTTTACATTCTCATGGCCCTACATCAGGGGTGTACAACCTACAGTATGTCTTGAGGGCCGTTTATGGCCCTTGAGGCAGTCTTATCCGGCCCCCGACATGATTTTAATGTTATGCAGTTTCACATGAAATATGATGTTTTGTAAAGAAATGTTAGAAATTACACTTGCAATACAATCAAGTTGTATTTCCAGGGGACGTAGTGAAGGTGGGGCCCGTTGTAAAGGTGGGCCTAAAGTGCACGAGGAAATACTCGAGTTCATTGTATGGCCCTTGGAGGAGTTTATCAAATTTGAAGTAGCCCCTCGAATGAAAAAGGTTTCTCACCCCTGGCTTACTGGGTAACGAATGCCTTCTATTTTTTCGCTAGAACACAATAATAAACAAACCACAGATGTATAAAGTAGAAGGGTCAAAGACGTGCAAAATGAAATTGTCATTCAGTGTAACGAATACCTTCTGCTGACTGTAACTGTTAAAAAAAAAATCATGATTTTTAAATTGTTTCAAGTGAATGGATGACAGCAGAGGCTTTCATGAATTCACTGGGAAAAAATAATAATAAAAAGAGTCATGTTTGTTACAGCAACAGTCAGCAGAAGGTATCCGTTACACTGAATGACATCTTTGACCCAGAAGTAGAAGTGCTCTTACAAATATAATTACAACAGGGATATATTACATGGTTTCCACTTTATAATAGCATACTACGAGTGTTGTAATCTGTAAAAGTACTTTTATACTTCTACTTAATACAACTCTGCATGAACTCCCAAAGCTATAGTGTCATAAAAAGGGAAGGGCAATATGACCTTTAAGCCCATATAGAGCAACCATGGGCGCATCACCTGTCGAAGGCCTGTCTGGCTATATTTAGACCTGCACCACATGCAAATACACTGCCTGCCTACCTACTACCAAAACAGTCGTTTACATGACTTTGTTGAAGAAAAATGAAAATGCTGTATTAGACACCAACATGTGGGAGCAAAACAGAATGTTGCTGTTGGTACTGCGTCATACCTGGAATGTGGACCAGATGTCCTTCCATTTTATGCCTCTGCCTGAGTTATAGCAAAAACATCGACGTCCATACTGGGTAGTCTCCTGATTTCCTTGCAGATACGTGCAGTCTGGAAAACAGAAAGGTTGGCGCTATTGGAAAGGAACTGCATGTTCAAGGAGTTTTTGGTTTCGCTTTAGAGTTCTAGCTGACGGCGCCTGTGGTTACAAAAATGTAGCCTCAGTCAAGACAAAACAGGTGACTGAATAAGCCGAAAGTTAAACTATTGGTTAGCATGCATGCCACAATTCAGTGTGAAGTGATGGGTGATTTGGGTGAACCAAATCATTTGATATCGGGTGCGGTTCATGCACTACCAGTTCTCCAAGATCATGCACAATTGCATAAACATAACACTGTACAGATAAAGAGCTGATTTTATTTAAACCTCCAATAACTGTAACAATAAACAGCTAATCTGACTTAGCTGGCTAGTTCTAAATATGCTAACGTGCTAGTCAATAACATAAACAGGTACCTGCATACGAATATCCATCTCTGCTTTCTACATTTGGACAGAACATAAAACCCCATAAAATAAAAACCATTAAATATTTCACATTGTCCATGCTGTCGTCTGAACCCTGTATAGGAAATGTATATTTCGCTTAAAACTAATGTTAGCTGCGAAAGCTAACGTGTATGCTTTACTCCACTGTTCTGTGTGGTGCTCTGACAGTACTTTCAAAATCGGTGGATCTTGGTGTGCCAGGCATAATTAGACGAACTGTTATCGGACTTGCTAGAAACTCCTCGACAACAGCCCATGCAATGCAAAGAAATTATACAGCACACGGTGACAAGTATTAACATTGCAAAACTGCATTTTATTTGCGTTTTGAAACATGTCCCCAGTGATTTGAATATCTGTACTGCCTTTTAGCCACTAGTAATGCCTTGGGTCCAAATAAGGAAGCCCTTTCAAAAGTAAATAGACGTACAGGTCGAGCCATAGAACACATCTATGGGGGTCAAGCCCCCATAACCTCTTAATCCATTTAATTTGGGTAATGTTCAGCTGCGGAATGTATGAAAACATTAATGTTTTTTTTTATTATTATTTTTTAACTAAAATAACTGATCAACGACAGGTTTAAATGCCAGTCAAAATGTAATGATGCATTTAGGCTATGCTGTTTGTTGGGGTAATCCTACCAGCCAATCCCTTCATTAACCCAATTTTTATTCAGAGGTATCCAACATGGGCTACACACTCCTGATTAAAAGAGTTGGGTAATTTAGTGTGAGTAATATGTGTCACCATTTAGCAGGCTTGGCTTTGCATTGTTTGTTTCATGTTCAGATGATGGGGGACAGTTCATCAATGCCAATCTGTAGGCCAGGGGTAGGTATTCAATTAAATGTCATTGAGGGCCAGTTTTTCAAATTCCTCCAAGTAAAGGGGCCGAAGTTCGAACATACAGTAGAATACATATATGTAACCACATGCAGCACGATGTTCCAAGGCTTGGAACATAATCCAAGGTGAGGGTGCGAAACAAGCAGATAACCGTCGAAACAGAACAGATATTAGCTTCTTCTCTGTTTAGTATGGTCTATTGTGAGAGTATTTCAGATAAGATTTCACTCTCATGTGAATGCATCGGAAAAATATCAATTAACCTGAAGTGTTAGTGATCGCTTATTCACGGACACTGATTGCGCACATATTTTTCATTTTATTCCGACCTCTTTGGTGGGCCAGAACCTTACTGTCCAAGGGCCGCATCTGGCCCCAGGGCCGCCATTTCAATAGCCCTGCTGTAGGCCATAGACCTAACCCTGCAGTCAGGCCTCCTCCTTTGATCTCATAGGTAGGCTACATTAACATACCCGATGTCTCTCTTCATTATGAGACAGAGACAGAGACAGACGAACTTGAGAGTGGGTGAAAAAAAAGAAAAGAAAAGAAAATGTGCAAAAACAAAACTTTTGCCGAGGCCAGATGAAAATGTCATTTTATGAAACATTCTCTTTTGCGCCCTTTGAAATGGAAGAGGGATTTTTGGCGGTGGGCGTTAAAGCTCAGCAGGCAGGCGGCAGCTTTCTCATTTCTTCTCCGGGATGCTGAGACGACAGCGGCTTTTCCTGACAGGCACGCCCACGCACTCGCACTCGCGGCTCCGGGCCTACTGTCACAGTTCCACAGCACACACAGCACAGGCAGCCTGGGTGTGGAGTCGAGTCAGCCCCTGCATGCCTGATGCAAAATGTTTTCAAAGACCCCCCCCCCCCTCTCTCTCTCTCTCTCTCTCTCTCTCTCTCTCTCTCTCTCTCTCTCTGTCTCTCTCTCTCTGTCTATCTGTCTGAGCAATGAGCTCAAGGATGGATAAATGGGTTTTCTCTCCTTTGACTTCAACTATGATAATGTTACTCTTTTTAGAGGTAGTCTCAAGTAAGCATGCCTATTTCATCACTGATGTTATCATCTTTATGCCATTAAATTGTAAAATGAAAATGCTTAAAAAATGCTTTATCATTACAATTAATTGTACAATTTTTAGGCCTTTATTCATAGCAGAGACTATCTGGTTCCCTATAGGTAAACTTGCACTATCCTGACTGCCATCATGAGAGGGCGAGAGAGTAGAGAAGTAGAAAGAAAGAGAGAGTGATGTGTGAACTAAACGCTACAGCCATGTGTCGCAAATTAAATGGTTTGAGGGAGAGAAAAAAATCTAGTGACAGTTGAAGAGAGGTTTTTGTGGTTTTCTCTGATGACAAGAGACTGTCCCCTTCTCTTCCTCTACGAGGCAGTTCAGCAGCTTGCATGGCTGTTGCATCAGGCACTTTTGCATAATTAGAGAAAGAATTTCAGGTCTCAACTTTTAAAAAGTGGATACTGACTTATTAATCATGCACAAATTCACATCTAGAAAAAGTCACACAGTTTATGAATGTTTATTGTGTGGGTTTGTTCCCTGTCTAGATTGACTAGTTTTATCAAAGAGGAATAATTTTAGTTGTCGGTGGTTTTGCCAGTAGGCTATACGTGTACGTTAGGTCAATTTCACCACAGAGTGATTACTCAGTACATTCAAATGACATCATGTCACTCTGTGATCATCTTTTTTTTTGACTCAGTTGTACTCACACAGACAGGAATTTACACAAGCGTACACTTACAACCCCTCCCCCCCCTACTCACACGCACACACATGCAGAGGCAGGCCTACATGAGTGTACTGTATACAGGGCCGTAACTAGACATTTTCAAATAGAGAGGTCAAATACTACAGTATGTGCTGTACTGCATACTGTACATTTAGAATGCTTCAAACGCTTCAGTCAAACTCTGAAGTTTGTTTTCATTAATCACTGCCTTGACGATAAATGGGAGTGGTGTATACAGACTGAATTTATCATTGATTTTCACTAGATAACTTACATTTTACATTCCTGAAAAAGAATACAGAGGACATGACTTCTGTGTCCTCAATGGTAGTTACGGCCATGACTGTATATACACAGAAACATATGCAATACATGTGTTCCATACGCCAAGCCACCCACACACCACCCACATCTCTCGTCACAGTATGTAGAGGATATGCTAAGAGTCGTGCACAGGCACAGACCTGCATGCATTAAAAACCACACTTCTACATCCACTCCCCCTCAAAGTTCCATCTGCCACAACACATTAGGCCAAAGGTACCTTTCAAGTTTTGCCTTCACGTCACTCTTCACTTCACATAGAATTTGTTTTTTAATTGGTGTATTTTTTCTTGAACACCACTACATTTCCCCTCAGAGTAATTCAGATTCTGTCTTTCAACTCAGTAGCAGGAATTGCCTGAAGTAAATGTAATGCTTGTTTGACCTCTTATTTGTTATGAAGTAACAGAGGAAGCGAGGCTCTTATTGACAAATTTGGTTTAATTATGACAATGTGGTTTAATTATGAGTATGACCAACAGCTTTCTTTTTGAGCATTGTGTATACATTGATGGCCTCGTGCTGTCTTTCACAAGTTTAGTCAAAATGTAGGCTACATATACGTATGACCAGAACAGGCAACAAATCTTTCGAGGAGTGCCGCTTTTTGCAGCATTTTAGGGATACCATCGATATGATGTGTGTTGTTTGTGTTGGAACTAAACAGGATAGGTTTAATAAGGCAAACGCACACCAGACAGTTAGCTGGAATCTAAGGTCATTCAGAGTATAGGCTGCACAATATATCGAAAATGTATCGAAATCACGATATCAAGAGTAGCGAGAACGACAAATAGTGACAAAAGACTCGGCTATATTTCTAAATATTTTTATCGAGGTATTGCATGCTGTTATTGAGTATCGTTTTTTTCTGATATCGTGCAGCCCTAATTCAGAGCAAGGTCATGTCAAAAATGCCCGGGCCATTCTTTTTGGTCCCATTTCAGCCCTGCCTGAGATGAGAGGTCTCTGTTTGACAGTGATAAAAAAAAAACCCTATATCTACTACCAACTAGTCCAACTCATACAACAATCCCCCCATCATCCAAAGCAATCAAGTGCAGCACAAAACCAACTATTGTTAACTATCGCATTTACATGATGTGAGGAAAAAAAAAACATGAAGAAAAGAAAGTTAGCCAAAAAATTGGGGTAAAAAACATCTGTGTTTGTGAGTTTGGAGGAGGAGGAGGAGGAGGGAGCAGGTTAGGTTTGAGGGCTTGTTATGGTTGCGTTTGATGGGGGAAGATCAAGCCATGCGTTTTCTGTGAGGGGAGGCAGGCAGGCAGGCTGAGGAGAAGAGAGGAGAGGTGAGGAGAGGAGAGGAGAGGAGAGAAGCAGGGGTTGGTGATTGACACCACGACGTCTTAGAGGCAGGCAGGCAGGAGGCATCAGCCACCTCCACTCCTCTTGTGCGCTGCAACTGCTCAGCTCTGGGCAGGTGGGTGGATGAGTGGTGGGGCACCAATCCTCTGCAGAGTCGAGCGCAGCGCGTTTTTAATTGCCGTCTGGTAAACATCAAAAAGCCAGAGGGACCGGCTTCCAAACGCATGCAAAGATATACTGTGTGTTGGTGTATGAGTGTGTGTTTCTGTTCAAATGTGTGTGTGTGTGTGTGTGTGTGTGTGTGTGTGTGTGTGTGTGTGTGTGTGTGTGTGTGTGTGTGTGTGTGTGTGTGTGTGTGTGTGTGTGTGTGTGTGTGTGTGTGTGTGTGTGTGTGTACGTGCGTGTGTGTGTGGTTTTTCAGAAATGAAACATTTTGCCTGCTTTGTGAACATTTTGCGAGTTTTACGGTACAAGTGCTGTGCATTCATCTCTGGGGTCATGCAGTAGACAAAGATGATTCTTGTTCCTTAGTTTTCTTTCCGTTGCTGTTGTTTTTTCTTTTTTTTTCTTCATCTTGTAGCCTTCCTTTGTTTCTGGCACTCATACATTTTGTATATAGTAGGCTTTTGTCAATCTGGAAATGAATCCTGTAAGACTGTGATTTTAAATGTGTTTTTTTAAGTCTCGATGGCACAAAACAAGTTTTACTTCATTGAGCGCACAGATGTTCACTAACTCTCAAAACACCCCTGAAACCCCTTGCCTTAAAGGACTATTATTGTGAAGATTCGCTGTAAACGAATGTGCACTGTATATACCACCAATAGTTTCTGTACTTCTGCAAAAAAATATTGTTTCATGCGTGTTTAGTCTAGCATGACAACCACACAGATGGCTGAACTTTGCTGCACTTTCCTCATTTCCCTACAACCCAACTGTCAGACGGAGACAGGATGCATGACCTTTACTGTCTGCGAGGCTCTAAATACCACACGCATGGAATGAAAAACACAAGATTGTTTGCGAGAAAGTTCATATCCCTGGCTTCTTTTATTTGACAGGTAGATGGGGACAGGAAGTGAGTGTGAGAGAGAGAGAGAGATGGGGGTGGAATGGGACATGTCCTTGAGCCAGAATCGAACCCGAGTCCCCAGCGTAACCAAATGCCCCAACCCCATTGAGCCACGGCCCAGGTCAGTCACTTCATTCTGTAATGCAGGGGTGCCCAAACTTTTTTCTCTGGGGGCCACATTATCATTCCTGACCGTGATCAGGGGCCGAGATCAATCATGGGGTCTGTATACTAGGCCATTGCCTGTTATAGCCATAATTTATAGCACAAAATAGTTCATCATTACAAGTGATTTGCAAAAGAAGTGAGTGCTTCACATGTTTTTCAATTTGAAATACCACATTGAGCCGAGGTCAGTCACTTCATTCTCTAATGTATCATGCATCTTTCTACATCTTCATGACAGCCTTGATAAACATACTCCAGACAAAACAACCAGCATAACACCTTCATCCAAAATCTTATAATACCATATATCAACAAACCCATAAAAGAAGAAAAAAACACAGCAACATTAATATGATGAGGAGGTCTTCTGAGGTGGAGGCACATTAGCAGTTCATAAAAAAACATAACCTCACCAATCACTGCACCCCATCCCCACCCTACCCCATCCACCCACCTCGACCTCCACCTTCATCCAGACTCGGATCTCTGATTGGCTGGGGCTGGTGGTCTAATGTCTAATTCACCCCAGCGGAGCAGGAAGTGGCGAGTAGGAGGTGCAATCAGACTCCTGCAAGCGAGTGGGAGACTCACCCTCCTACACACAGCACGTACACACACACACACACACACACACACACACACACACACACACACACACACACACACACTGGAAGATCCATCAGGGGCTCCAGGGATCACACACACACGCACGGTCGTCACACGCGCATGCATGTGCGCGCGCACGCACACACACACACACACACACACACACACACACACACACACACACACACACACACACACAGCATAATGGCCGGTGTCCCGCCCACAACCGGCACACACACCACGCTAATGAGAGGATAATCGCATCCCGCGGCCCCCTGACGGATCTGGCTCTGTGCGTGTGTGTGTGTGTGTGTGTGTGTGTGTGTGTGTGTGTGTGTGTGTGTGTGTGTGTGTGTGTGTGTGTGTGTGTGTGTGTGTGTGTGTGTGTGTGTGTGTGTGTGTGTGTGTGTGTGGGCAGGACACCGGCCATTATGCTGCCCACATGTAGCCCTATAGCTGCTGCTGCTGATGCTCAGAAAGGCAGGCACACAGGAAGCCGTGGGAAGCTGTAGTGTGTGTGTGTGTGTGTGTGTGTGTGTGTGTGTGTGTGTGTGTGTGTGTGTGTGTGTGTGTGTGTGTGTGTGTGTGTGTGTGTGTGTGTGTGTGTGTGTGTGTGTGTGTGTGTGTGTGTGTGTGTGTGTGCATAAAGCTGTGGGTAGCTATAAGAGCAGGCGGTGGGGGAGCAGGAGCGAGAGCAGGAGCGGTGAGGTAAGGGCGGTGGCGGCAGCAAACCTTACTATTCCAGGGAGCCACTTCACTAGACAAGCTCTCTCTCTCTCTCTCTCTCTCTCTCTCTCTCTCTCTCTCTCTCTCTCTCTATCTCACACACACACACACACCCTCTCTCTCTCACACACACACACAAACTCGCTCTCAGTCACTCTTTCTCAAAATCACACACATTTCAGACACAGCATGCTGTGCGTAATTGATTCAAAACTTCCTCGGAGTTTCTGTTACCTGTGGGGTGCTTTTGTTTTCTTTTCACTTTTGTTTTCTTTTTTTTTCTTTTTGTTTGGGTATATTTCTCCTCATCAGTGTCAGAATCTGTAGTGGTGAGCAGCAGGAGGATATACAGTACAGGAATGATACATGAGCGACAGCAGCAACAATACCTGATTTGTTCTCCTTCCTCCTCCTCTTCCTCCTCCTCCTCCTCCTCCACCTGTTCCAATGTCACATGTCCATTATCCTACATAGAGATACAGTATATTGACATCCCACTGCTGCAAAAAGAGACATTATATGGTCATTTTATACTTTTGGAGCAGTTTCTTTTCATTATTTAGGCTGCAGCAAAATGCCAAAAACTGACTTTATCGCTGTAGACCAGAGTTTGTGTTTTACAGAGGAGCAGTATTGACATTCCACTCTATAACAGTAGACTGCATATGGGCATTTCACAGTCTCTGTTCATTGTGTACAGGACAAGATGCCAAAACCCGACAGATGTCATCTTGTAGACCAGTGTCTCCATTCAATTCTTTCAAAATGCTGTACATTGGTGTTGGCAATGCATTGGACACATACACATACTCCTCCCAATGGTCTGTCATTCAAAATATACAGTACATACAGACAATCCAGAAAGTATTCACAGCGCTTCACTTTTTTCACATTTGAAAAAGTGAAGCGCTGTGAATACTTTCCGGATTGACTGTATTACACTGACATGGGAGCAGTGTCTTCATTCAAAACAGTAAAATACTGTGTATGCTTATACTGACAGCCAGTGTCAGAGAAAACATCCATCAGAAAAATAAATACAATAGGCACATATCCACACCATTCTAGCCATAAGTGAATTCTTTTGCAGACCTGCCATCGGCAGACACGAACGTCGTCCCCTCAATGCTATTAGAGACATTTAGTATAACATACTGTATCGACATACTGACACCTTATAATTTCAGTACAGTGGAATACAACATACAGTACTGCCAGAGATCACTGTATTACACGCATTTGCACGTGGCCGTGGATTTTGGGCACATACGGCATTATAAATCCTCTGCTAACTGCAGTCATTCATAAATATGCTATTAATTTAGCCCATGGTGTGGCTCTGGCATCAGGGGGCTGTGGCACTGCTCCATTGGCACTGTCATCTGTGGAGGCACACACATGCTGTAGCCTACACACCCACGTAGCTCTGTCTGACAGGGGAGCCAACCTGTCACCAGTCAAGGCTAAGTGACTGGCATGGAATGTCAGACATGTCATGCAGAGTGTGTTTATGGGGGGCTTGTGTGTGTGTGTGTGTGTGTGTGTGTGTGTGTGTGTGTGTGTGTGTGTGTGTGTGTGTGTGTGTGTGTGTGTGTGTGTGTGTGTGTGTGTGTGTGTGTGTGTGTGTGTGTGTGTGTGTGTGTGTGTGTGTGTGTCTTCTTTATGAGGGTTGATGTGTGAGTGGCACAGGCCTCCCGGCGACCCCCTTTAGCAGTGCAATCGGATTGGGGAGAGAGCTGCCTGGATTACGCTGCTCAATCTCCGTAGCAAATACAGGAATTAGGATGAAATTTAATCAGCTACACACTCCCCACAGCTGCGCCGTGGGCTCCTGAGTTAGGGTATGTGCAGTGCAGCTATCTGTCCCACCCAGTACAGTAGTGTGTGTGTGTGTGTGTGCTATATAACTATACTATTCACTATTTAACCCAATTAATTGTTTTAAATATTGTTTCACTAATTAGACCTACCCCAATTTCTCCCAATTAAGAGGCCTGCTGTTGGTTGACACACTGCCGCTTCCCATTTTTGGTCTGACTAGTATGTATTGTGTCAATTTCAGTGTGTGTACTTCTTAAAGTAGATAACAGAGAAAAGAGATAAATCAAAAAAGACAAAATGCATGCTTTTACACAAACCAATGCTGTTTTATGAGGCACTGAGTAGTAGATTTTTAGACCTCAACTTGCAGACATGAAACCTGCAAAACTTAACTTGCAAAAAATGAAAATAAAAAAAATGTGAGTTTGTCAGTTTTGTCCAAGCCTACTTGTTCATGCATCCTTACCTTACCTCAAGTAAGGGTACAGTGAACAGTCATATTCACATAAATTAATAAAAACACAAAATACTCACTGTCTAAAGTCCAGAAACAGACACACACACGCGCACACACGCGCACACACACACACACACACACACACACACACACACACACGCGCGCACACACGCGCACACACACACACACACACACACACACACACACACACACACATTCACATATTACCTCCAACCCCTCATCCCCTTTCTACATTCTTGCAAGCGTATTATTCAACCTTGATGTTGTTAACATATTTATTGGCCTGGCTGATGACTGGAACATCTGGTGAAATCCTACACAGCGCGCCCGGGGGGAGCCGCTAACACAATTAGCGTCGCTACTGGCGCATGCAGGGCCACTGCGTACAACTCATCTCAACAGAAGCCATTTGCCACTCGTTCCCCTCGCTGTAAATGACAAGTGTACTTTCACTCTCTCTCTGTTGCTCTCCGTTGAAAGGCCTGTTTACAAAACAAGCGATCAATGAGATGCAAATAGATGGGGAGATAATAAAGCACATCACAACGGCATGTGCGAAACTAGATGTTGCGGCCCCCACTCCAACATGACTCTGTCCAGATGAACGTAGAGTTCTACAATGGTATCTGATTGGACAATAAATGAGCCAATCCAGATCACCAAAAGGGATTTTCCAGTGTTTCCACTGTTCAGGTGTTGATTTCAGAGACAGTGACAGCTTTGGCTGGGCCCAGGACAAAGTAATTTAAATGCCCCAACTCAGTGCATACAATGTAATGAAAATCCAATTCTGGGCTACCCATCTCCCTGGGCACGTGACAACTGACCCCTTTGCCTCTCCTTGTCAGCTTCCCTTGTTTAATACTGCATATTCATTCTTTAAAAATTTAACAGAGAACAGTGTTCAAGGCAGTTGTTGGTGGCAAGGATGTTTTTGCTATTTTCCCGACTGGACAAGTCCCCATCTTCTAAAATAGTTTTCTCAACGGGGGCTCTACAGCCCTCCAGGGGGCGTTAGAGAGCCTTAGGGGGCGCTGAAAAGGATACAGCTGAGAGGAGGCGGTGCTTAGTTGCCATTGGGGGCATATTCCATTTTATTTTTTATTGTCATGGGGGCGTTGGCAGGCTTATGATGAAGCCAAGGGGTTGTTTATTTATTTGTATTTAAAAAAAAAAAAAAAAAGGTTTAGAACCACTGGTCTAAAATATTGGTATGTTGTAGTCCATTGGTGAACCCACCCCTGTGAAGCTCTAACCTGCATTGCCCTGATCCACCAACCCCCACACGCACGCAGGCACGCATGCATGCACGCACACACACACACACACATGCACACTCACAGACACAGACACAGACACAGACACAGACACAGACACACACAGACAGACACACACACACACACACACACACACACACACACACACACACACACACACACACACACACACACACACACACACACACACACACACACACACACACACACACACACACACACACACACACACACACACCCTGCAACCCTGGCTGCTGTGATAGTGAGGGCGCCTGTTGTAGGGTAGCCTCGAGGCCAGGAGAAATTCAGCAATGCAGTGACACAAAAATTAAGGGGTGAAAAAATGATGGGTTTTTATTTAACCAAAGTCCCAAAAAGGTGCAGAAACTATTTACAAAAAATGTAAGAGAGAAACAAAGCAAACATAGAAAAGTAAGCTAGTAAAAAAGAAAAGAAATGGTGGAGTCAAACATATGACTTACGAGAGCCACCACAATAAACCCAACACCTCATATCAGGTGGGGCCAACAGCACACATGTGCTTCAAACAAAGAATGAGCCTCCCGAGTTCCCTACACTGGGATTTACATAGACAAGATACTCAAGGCATCGGCCAATCACATGGCACTACCAATTAGGCTATTGTAATTGGAAATCAGGCTAACATAGCCAATTGAGGGCACCTCGTTAAACCAGCCCACTAAGGGCACATGCGCATTCCACCTTAACACAAAGGAAAGTAAATTAGGCCTATTCTTAAACATACAAACAAATCAAGAAAAACAAAAAGCAGTACAAAACAAAAAGCAGTACAGCACCTATGTGCACCTAGGACACTGACTTTTAAACAAACATGAAAAACAAGCAAATAAATCATCAGNAAATAAGTAAAACTAGTGCGGTGGGGTTCACACCGTCACACACCCCCAACCATATGTCAAGGCGTGCCGGCTCGCCGAAGACACGGAAGAGGCACAACTAAATCATGCAGATTTTACGCATATGCTTACCCCACTAAAAATACATCACAAACAGGAAAGAAAAATAAAGACAGTAGACCATTAGTCGGTCAAAAAAGAAATACTGGGACAACCCCATTCAGAGGACACAAAACCAAAACAAAAATAAAACCACCCCAAGTACAAACAAAGAACACAGACAATACCACAACAGGCACAAAAGGGATAAACTGTGGACCACAATGAGGCAGATGCCCCCAGTTCGATGCATATGGCTTAAAAGCCGCTTCGGGTGGAATCACAAGTCCACGCAATGGCCCCATAGCCACATAAAGTACAGTAGACCGCACTTGCTTTTCAGAAGTCACTGGACCAAAGTCATTTGCAGGTGGTGTCGGTTTGTGCTGGTAATGCCTCTTTGCAAGAGACGCACGCCTTTTGTGTCTCTGTCGCGAATGTACATGTGTCTTAGAAAACGGACTCACGTGTATGTGGGCCTCTGCAGGCCCGACTGTTGAGCCACATGGTGAAGGCTCTGGTGCTGCACAAGCCAACACTGGCTTCACAGCTGGAGATGGATCAGGAACTGTTGATGGTGCTGCTGCACCGGGCTCTGTAGACTCAGCCACAGATATCTGCGGCCCTGCAGCTGCTGAAGGGGGCTCAGTTGGCGAAGCTTGTTCAGGCTCCGCTAGAACGCAAGCCTCCATAGGCCCCAGTGCTTGAGCAACGGATGTGCTGGCCTCTGTGCTTTCCAGCACCCATGGCTGGTGGAGCACACACATGGCCAGACTATGGCCATAGCTTCTGCAATGGCCACACCATCTCTCCGGACGATCTGGGCAGGAAGTTGAGTGGTGGTCGCTCATGGAACAGTGGAAGCAGCAGGATTCCGCTCGGCTCTCCGGACGGCAGGGACACAGCTCCTTCCCTGGCTGGATGCCTCCGCCTAGCTGGTTGAGAAGGAAGCGTTGGGTGGTGAAGATAGTCTCCAGCGTGGTCGCAGCCGGGTATTGTTGTAGCCATTTGGCCCACTGCTCAGGAAAACGGTCTTCAAGAGCCTCCACCAGGAGAGGGGTAGCCTCCTCCCACTCATCTTCGAGCTCCAGCCACTCTAACAACTGCTCAGCAGCAAGTCTCTTTTCCAGCTCTTCATCCATGGTGATGAAAAAAATCTCAATGGAAAAAGAAGGATATGCTAATTTAAAAAAATGTCACTGCAATTTCTCCACGGCACACTGGCATCCCAAACCGCTGCCACCAAATGTTGTAGAGTAGCCTCGTGGCCAGGAGAAATTGAGCAATGCAGTGACACAAAAATTAAGGGGTGAAAAAATGATGGGTTTTTATTTAACCAAAGTCCAAAAAAAGGTGCAGAAACTATTTACAAAAAATGTAAGAGAGAAACAAAGCAAACATAGAAAAGTAAGCTAGTAAAAAAGAAAAGAAATGGTGGAGTCAAACATATGACTTACGAGAGCCACCACAATAAACCCAACACCTCATATCAGGTGGGGCCAACAGCACACATGTGCTTCAAACAAAGAATGAGCCTCCCGAGTTCCCTACACTGGGATTTACATAGACAAGATACTCAAGGCATCGGCCAATCACATGGCACTACCAATTAGGCTATTGTAATTGGAAATCAGGCTAACATAGCCAATTGAGGGCACCTCGTTAAACCAGCCCACTAAGGGCACATGCGCATTCCACCTTAACACAAAGGAAAGTAAATTAGGCCTATTCTTAAACATACAAACAAATCAAGAAAAACAAAAAGCAGTACAAAACAAAAAGCAGTACAGCACCTATGTGCACCTAGGACACTGACTTTTACACAAACGTGAAAAACAAGCAAATAATCATCAGAAAATAAGTAAAACTAGTGCGGTGGGGTTCACACCGTCACACACCCCCACCCATATGTCAAGGTGTGCCGGCTCGCCGAAGACACGGAAGAGGCACAACTAAATCATGCAGATTTTACGCATAAGCTTACCCCCCTAAAAACAAATCATAAATAGGAAAGACAAATAAAGACAGTAGACCATTGGTCGGTCAAAAAAATACTGGGACAACCCAATTCAGAGGACACAAAACCAAAGGCAAAACGAAAATCAAACCACCCCAAGTACAGACAAAGAACACAGACAATACCACAACAGGCACAAAAGAGATAAACTGTGGACCACAATGAGGCAGATGCCCCCAGTTCGATGCATATGGCTTAAAAGCCGCTTCGGGTGGAATCACAAGTCCACGCAATGGCCCCATAGCCACATAAAGTACAGTAGACCGCACTTGCTTTTCAGAAGACACTGGACCAAAGTCATTTGCAGGTGGTGTCGGTTTGTGCTGGTAATGCCTCTTTGCAAGAGACGTACGCCTTTTGTGTCTTTGTCGCGAATGTACATGTGTCTTAGAAAAATGACTCACGTGTGTGTGGGCCTCTGCAGGCCCAGCTATTGAGCCACATGGTGAAGGCTCTGGTGCTGCACAAGCCAACACTGGCTTCACAGCTGGAGATGGATCAGGAACTGTTGATGGTGCTGCTGCACCGGGCTCTGTAGACTCAGCCACAGATATCTGCGGCCCTGCAGCTGCTGAAGGGGGCTCAGTTGGCGAAGCTTGTTCAGGCTCCGCTAGAACGCAAGCCTCCATAGGCCCCAGTGCTTGAGCAACGGATGTGCTGGCCTCTGTGCTTTCCAGCACCCATGGCTGGTGGAGCACACACATGGCCAGACTATGGCCATAGCTTCTGCAATGGCCACACCATCTCTCCGGACGATCTGGGCAGGAAGTTGAGTGGTGGTCGCTCATGGAACAGTGGAAGCAGCAGGATTCCGCTCGGCTCTCCGGACGGCAGGGACACAGCTCCTTCCCTGGCTGGATGCCTCCGCCTAGCTGGTTGAGAAGGAAGCGTTGGGTGGTGAAGATAGTCTCCAGCGTGGTCGCAGCCGGGTATTGTTGTAGCCATTTGGCCCACTGCTCAGGAAAACGGTCTTCAAGAGCCTCCACCAGGAGAGGGGTAGCCTCCACCCAATCATCTTCGAGCTCCAGCCACTCTAACAACTGCTCAGCAGCCAGTCTCTTTTCCAGCTCTTCATCCATGGTGAGGCAAAAAATCTCAATGGAAAAAGAAGGATATGCTAATTTAAAAAAATGTCACTGCAATTTCTCCACGGCACACTGGCATCCCAAACCGCTGCCACCAAATGTTGTAGAGTAGCCTCGTGGCCAGGAGAAATTGAGCAATGCAGTGACACAAAAATTAAGGGGTGAAAAAATGATGGGTTTTTATTTAACCAAAGTCCCAAAAAGGTGCAGAAACTATTTACAAAAATGTAAGAGAGAAACAAAACAAACATAGAAAAGTAAGCTAGTAAAAAAGAAAAGAAATGGTGGAGTCAAACATATGACTTACGAGAGCCACCACAATAAACCCAACACCTCATATCAGGTGGGGCCAACAGCACACATGTGCTTCAAACAAAGAATGAGCCTCCCGAGTTCCCTACACTGGGATTTACATAGACAAGATACTCAAGGCATTGGCCAATCACATGGCACTACCAATTAGGCTATTCTAATTGGAAATCAGGCTAACATAGCCAATTGAGGGCACCTCGTTAAACCAGCCCATTAAGGGCACATGCGCATTCCACCTTAACACAAAGGAAAGTAAATTAGGCCTATTCTTAAACATACAAATAAATCAAGAAAAACAAAAAGCAGTACAAAACAAAAAGCAGTACAGCACCTATGTGCACCTAGGACACTGACTTTTACACAAACGTGAAAAACAAGCAAATAAAGAACTCAGAAAATGAATGAAATTAGTGCGGTGGGGTTCACACCGTCACAGCCCCTATGTGAGAGATCATTAGCCACATGCAGGCAGGCCCTTTGTCACCTTCCCCATGACACCTGCTCAGGTACTAATGTCAACAGGACAACAGGAAGACAGCTAGGCTAGCAGTGCCATCATTACACAGATGTGCCAAAATAAGGTTTCCAGGGAGGCTGCCAGCAGGGAGACAAAGGGGTCAGTTGTCCTCCTGGGCTTCAAGAGAGAGGGGGCCCGAAATTATTCCTCATTAGATTGTATGTATTGGGTGGGGGGCCCTTTCAGATGACTTTGCTCTGTACCTGGCCACAGCTATCAGCAGCCCTGAAGGCCACTACAACATATAGGCGATCATGGGTCAGAAAGCCAATTCGTCCATTCTTAATCCATAATTAGTCGCATCACCTGTCTTGGGAGCACAGGAGGAAGGAAGAATGCATGGCATGACAAGGACTTTTTCTATTTCTTTTCACTTTTTCCTTGCAACACATACAGGATGCACCATGAAAGTTTGTACGTCCTGTGAGGTCAAGATTGGTCTACTTTTATTTCAGGTTTCCCGTTTGATCTATCCCTGCCAGACAGTGCAGCTCTCATGCCTTTTCCCCCAATGGAACAAACTTTCTGTTTTTCTTATACCAAACTGCTGAATCTGTTAACATGTCTTGGCTTCACCACATCATTTTTCCCTCTCACATTTTTCATTTTTTTCAACTACACAATGTGTTATTCTCTCTTTCTCACAGTCTTGTATCTGCATAAATTTCAAAGGAATACTCTCTTCTCACTAACTCTTCTCACAGTATATAGGCTACCTGTATAATAGTCTGTACGTACTCCTCTCTGCAGCCCACCTGCCCTGTCACCTTTTCTCTCCTTCTCTCGCTACCACTGTCTGTCCTCCTCCTTCCTCCCTCCCTCTCTCTTTCTCTCTCTCTCTCTCTCTCTCTCTCTCTCTCTCTCTCTCTCTCTCTCTCTTTTTCTCTCTCTCTCTCTCGCTCTCTCCCACACTCTCTCCTCCCTCCCTCTGTTCCTACCCACCCTTGCCACACTGTGGGGTTTGTGTGTGTGCGTGTGCGTTGGAAGGACCTGTGGGTGTGTTTGTGTGTGTGTGTGTTAGCTCAGCGTGGATCTGTTTGCCTTCGCATTGGACAACATTTCCCCCGAAAATGTGCTGCAAAAGCAAACACAGATAGCAAACACGCAGACAAATTCACAGGAATAGGCCTATCTGTTATTTACTATTGGCCGGCCTCCTGAACTTTTCTCAAGGAGACTGTGAGGTAAGCGTGTGGCAAACAGGTAATATATATATAATAGGCCAACATAGATAAATTAACTCAAACTATTGTTTACTGCATGTTCTTTACAAAACACCTGTTTTCAAATTCACTTACTGTTGTCATAGTTGCTATGCAAAAGTTATGCAACTATCTCATATTGGCAAGGCAAGATAATTATATTTCAAAAGACTCTCTTTCTCCGGAAATATTTTTATTGCGCCAACAATTTCCAGAGCAGCCGAGGAGTAATGCAATGTCTCATTTACCTACGTAGGTGAGAAAAATGCACAACTATAAACTCAATTTGAAACAATAACAATCTTTAAGAAACAACTGAAACAAAAAGATGACTAAATCTCTGCATTGAAACTGGTCTGAAGCTTATTTAATATTTCCCTTATTCATTTGGCAGACTTTGTCAGCCAACACCCATTACTACGGTGGCCCAGTAGTGCAATCAATGTTTACATTATACAACACAAATAAACAACTTTGAAAACAAAATTACATTGAGAATACACACTTACATATTGAAAACAAGTTGACATTTCACAAAACACATTAACAAATGTAAAAACAACTCTACAAAACACATAGGGCAACTGACATTAACAAGTTTGAAAACAAAATTACATTTGCATTATACACTTACATCTTTAAAAAACTCATTCCTATTTCATAAAACACATTAATAAATGTACAACAAACAAAACAAAAAAACAAATCTAAAATACATTACAAATAATCTAAAATACATTTCAATGATCTGACAAAAAAACCTTTGATACAAATCACATTGACAAGTTTGGAAACAAAATTAGCCTACATTTACAATATCTTACTTGAAAAAAAAAAAAAACATTTCATTAAACACATTTGCAAATGTGAAAGCAAATTACCATTTCATTAAACACATTTGCAAATGTGAAAGCAAATGAACAAAACACAAAAGCAAACTGCGAGACACATTTACATTTCACGAAACACAAAGCAAATTAACAAAACACAAAACACAAAAGCAAACTGCGAGACACATTTACATTTCACGAAACACAAACGCAAACTCCAAAAACACATTACATTAACGAAATTTCTTACGGAAGTACGAAATTTCTTACGGAAGTAAGAAATTTCTTACGGAAGTGGTGTAGGTGCCCAACGCGTTCCTCCTGCCTGATCCGTTCCCTAATGGGGCGTCAGGAAAGCGGACGTGACGAAACAGGAAATAGTGAGGAATAATTACATACTTTCAGCGAGTGGATGAGACGGTCGATGCGGCGAGTGAAGAGCATTCATTTTTTAGCATTTATTTGATCGTTCTGAGAAAAATTGTCCGGTAACATACACACACACATGTATTGCCCGTCTTGTGGCGTTTGTTTATTCGCCTTATTCACCCGGAACGTTCTAAAGACGTTGAGGGGTACACTTCAGGGGTACATTCGGTAACGCACCAGCTGTCATAGCGCCTCACTGTTGTGTGCCCAAATGTTCGTCCTCAAAGAGAAAAAATCCTACCGTGGACAGACTTTCCACCGTTTCCACAAAGAGCAGGCACTTCGCCGTGAATGTATAAATCAAATCAAGAGGGATCTTGGTCCATATTTCAAGGTAAGATGCAAAATTATGTTCAATCATACGCATTAGCTAGCACAAATAAGCTAGCTCGCCAAACTTGTCATGACTCATGTAGCCTAATGAAGCGAATGCCTCGGTGAAATAATAAAAAAAAATGAATGTGTAATTACACAACGCTACATTTATATGATTGTTGTACCTGTACAATGACAATAAAGTTTCATTCATTCATTCAGATCGCTATTTCAAGATTATGCTTTTAATTGTGTGGTAAGCGATCCGATGGCCACTGATTTTGTGCTACAAGAACCAGTATAGGCCTACGTGTGCCAAAATCAAGTTGTTTTGCTAACGAACTAAAATGCATACCCTGGTATTTATGGTTACAGATCAACGCTGAGACCAAAGTTTGCTCTGAGCACTTTGAGAAGCAGTGTTTTGTAAAGACCGCCTGTGGTATAAAGCTTATAAAGGATGCTGTGCCTTCTGAGCTCTAGGAAGAGCATTACTCAGGTGAGCTTCAATCGAGCTATGTGTAAAATGTAACACCACAAAAAAAGCGTTTTTGTTTATTACGGCATCTGTGAGGCACGGGTGTGCATGTGAATGTCAACTGCTTCCTACATGTTTAGATCTGATACACTTCCCCTGTCTATAGGCCTAATATCAGCACCACGCGTTTAACATGGCGTTAAGTTATGGTGATTAAACATGTTGCATGTCAAATAGTATAACCAGACAGGGCAAAGTGTTGATGGTCCTATCGCAGTTGCTCAGATCAAAGAGCATTGACAGAGGTTGTCGAGGAAAACGCTGTTCCCTAAACGCACAACATTGGCTACGGTAAACGTCGAGGGGGGGAGGGGGGGGGGGGGGGAGAATCAGAGATGGCCATGTATGGTGAGGTGATAAGAAAGTAAGCATAGCAGACAAAATAATTCCAAAATGGCAAAATATACCGGTACTCTGGGACTTGTTGCTGTATTGGAAACAGTTTTTCAAGCGGTGTTCCTCTACCCTCTGTCAGTTTCGGTACACTGAGTGTCCATGATTACTGTACTGTGTTTGTAGGCTACTGAAGTCATGGTGCCTTTGGAGTTAGTTACTCTAGTTATTACCAGTGTTGGGAAAGTTACTCAAAAACTGTAATGCATTACTGATCACATGTTACTGTCTTTTCAAAATAATCCTGTACACTACAATATTACTATGTTTAAAATGCATGGCATTACACTACTGTTACATAAATTACTTTCAAAAAGGACTTAGGCCTAAATATGAATCTGGCCATGTATTACAAACATATCAGTATCAGGGTGGTACATTTCAAATTAAGTAATTCAAATAATTTTATACAATATGGTACTAGCTGAGATATCACCTGACCTGCCACAAAAAATGTCATCGACCCATATGCTGTACACAACATTTTTCTAATGTTTTGTATTCTGATCTATTACAGCTGGAGCTTTCCCATGGTCAAGAGATGAACGCTAAACTTGATAGTTTTTTTTCCTCCTCCTTCCTGCCTGCACTGTACAAAAAGTCAGTAAACAAAAACAAATGATTGCATTTCACAGGTTTGTTTATTATAATTTCAAAGAGAAATGATGTATGAATAATACAAGACATTATTATATAACAACAACATTTAGTATAAGAACATTTCGTATAATATGATGATATATCATGAATATCATGTACATTTGAAGCATGAGAGATTTGTACAAATAAACATCAATTCAATGTATGTTTCCTGTTTCACTTGTGACTGAATTTTTCAGAATTTCAGAATAATGGGCCTTAGAAGTTTAACATTGCACTCACTGCCCACATCTGGTTAACAGAGCCTACTAGTGTCATGGGTATGACGCCATAAAATTTTGCTAGGATGCCGGACAATTCTGTAATCTCCTTCTCGGATATGAAGCCTGTGTACAGGTCACTAACGAATGACACCTCACCAGACGGGGCAATTCCAATCAGGCCTTTGAAATTTGGGTTGCCCTTGTAATGGGAATAGATTTTGGAGTTAAGTACCTGCAAACTAAGCATTTGCACATATATTTCTGTACAGTCTAGAATGACTCTGGTGTCTGGGTAAGTGTTTTGAAAACAAGTAGGCATACATTCATCTACTGTGGCTTTTGAAGGCCAAATGGGGAGAGATCCTAACATGAAGTATCGATAATTAGCCCAGGTGACAGATTCTGCTCACAGTTGACTGTGACACACCAAAGCGCACCGCAAGGTCCTGCTCAGCAAACCCCTGTCTGAGGCAACAGAGAAAGAGAAAGAACTGGTCCATAGTTGCTAGTTTGGAGATATTAAATGCCTGTCTAATGACCTGTACCTCTGTTTGTCTAAGCCTTTGAGCCTGACTCCATCCTACCATGCTTGTGGCTGTGGGCTGTAGAGCCATATATACAGCTTTAAAGGTGGCATAGTCTGGGAATCCTGTGTAAAATGACATCGGACTATCATCACACTGGAATCTTGACACACTGAACACTTTATCTTTGAGTTGTGCTATTAACTTGTCTTGCTCAATGATGTGCTTGCGAGCCGCCTCAAGTTGTTCCTCTGGTGTCAGCGGTGGAACAGCATAATCATGGTACGGGTGTGGAGGAGGTACATCTGTGCTGGAGGGGCAAAAAGACAACACTACTAGTTGTGATCAAACTGTCAATTCCTAACCGGTATAAAACTGAATGCAGTAATGAGTTACAAACTATGGCACAACTAAATACAATTCATTAACTTACCTCAAGGCATCCCTTCTCACATCAGGTTGGTTCTCATCAGGCTGGTTTTCATCCACCTCCATGGAATCCGTACTGAAAAAGAAACACACAGGACAGGAGTCACAACATACACAGGGCAGCCGTGGCCTAGTGGTGGGGCAGCCGTGGCCTAGTGCAATGTTTCCCAACCTTTTTTGTCTTGTGTACCCCCAAGCCTTTTCATTGTGCCATGAGTACCCCTAAATCAAGTTCTATATCGCTTTCTCCATCCCAATGTAACTAAGCTCCATATGTTTGTTAAAATTAAATTTTTCCAAGTACCCCCTGCTGTGTGCTCGCGTACCCCTAGTGGTACACGTACCCCTGGTTGGGAAACACTGGCCTAGTGGTTAGAGAGTTGGTCTTTTAATCTGGGGGTTGCAGGTTCGAATACCCCTGACCTCTCCATGGCTTAAGTGCCATTGAGAAAGGCACATAACATTGCTCACTGACACATTGCTCCAGGGACTGTAACCATACCCTGACAAATATGGTAATAACTAAGTCAACAATGCAAACAAATATATCTCCAGCACATATATTAATTCCCCAGTATTTTGTCTAAATTTAAATGTATTCCTATGGCAAACTATTCTCCGTTTTTCATTAATTATTATTAAAGAGGTTTGGTACACACATGTCAGTATAACAATATAACAGCTGTAGGGCTACTTAATCAAACCATAAAAGCAAAGAATGTATTTGTATACCCTGGCTAACCATTTTTCATTCAAATGTCAATTTGTTAGGCCGCACCCACCAAGCAACCATACCAAATGGAATCACATAATCAAGGGCCGTCAAACTTATCGCAGCACGGCACCAGTTTGAAAATGCATTGTCTGAAGGGCTAATTTTAGGTTATGCCAGACACCGTTTAAAATAATGCAAATATTCAAACACTTGGGCTGCGCAGTCACAATGTATGATTAGGCTACGACTTCCAGGTCTACTTCCAGTAACCGGGGTACGATAGAACACAGCCTGCATTCGTTTGATGAAATTAAGCAAGTTAAAGGAATCCTACTGCACAGTGCTACTGGTGTTGTGCTCTAAAGCGACTGCCTGCAATAAAACAAATTACTCATGGACTGCTCTCCTGTAACTCTAGACGACAGAGGGTTAGCTCCATGAAATTCACTACCTGGCACCCTACATTTTGGTGAGTAATGCCCTTAGCAATCCAGACATACAGGGGGCAGACACATTCTCGCAAACCCCGTAGTTATAAGGCATTGCAAGACGGTGATTATCCCCTGTAAAGTCAGGATTGTGAAGGGCATTACTCACCAAAATGTATGGGTGATGATAGTGGAAGGTGCCAGGTGTATGTGCAGTGAATTTGATGGAGCTAACCCTCTGTAGTCCAAACAGAGTTACAGGGGGGCAGTCCATGAAGTCCTCCGTTTTATGGCAGGCAGTCGCTTTAGAGCACAACACAGGCAATCATGCATCCAGAATGGGAGATAGAAATTTCTTTCTAGGCCCCCTTCATATTGGCGTACATCAGTTCCATCACATACCAAGCAGGTGGAAGAAATATGTGGTCAGCAGCACACTGGCCTATGCCAGAGCAGTCTAATATGAGAGTTACGTCACTCCCATAGACCTCTATGGTCCAATCTTTCCACAGCAATGGTGGCTCTCAAGGAGCCTCATGGAGCGTTTTTTACACAAAAATCTCCATTGACTTGAGTTCCAATAGAAGTAGGCTAGTTACTTTTAGCTCTGGGCGGTGGCCGTAGCACACAGACAATGTGGTAAACATTCTTTGTTTGTTATGTAATGGTTCTGTGTTGGTCTACAGCGAACACATAGTTGCTGTTTAGAAATATTTTAATCTAAGTGAATCACATCACCAACTGACTTCCTGGTCCCCGGGTTGGCACAAACTCTCCTAATGGACGGCTCTGGACCTATGCCATTAAGAGTATTACTGCAAAAGAGGAAAAGCGGAATGCACCAAAAAGTGCGCCTCTTGAGAGAAAAGAAAAGTGAAAGTGAAAGCCCATTGGGAAAACTCCAACTCCATTGTCATTGTGACACAGCCATGGCCGTAGCCAGGAATTTGAAATAAGGGAGGTCCATAGTGCACGCGCAGCGCACCACACATTTTTAAAGGTGCACTGTGTAGGATGTTGCCCAGAGTATCTATTGTAACTATGTTGCTCATTGAAACTATGCTGTTTTTTTTGTGTGCCAATTTTGGTCTTTTCATGAATATTTGCTAAATAATGAACTAATATTTACTAGTATGACCACAGTTTACAGTATGTTTTGCAGCTGAAAAGATTTCTGGAGAAGATCCCCTTTTCATGTATGAAAAATATTATTTTTCTCTAAAAATAAGGGAGGTACCTCATATGTGGCTACGGCCATGGACACAGCACTCCACAGCACACAAGTGAACACTGCACACTGCACACAACGAAATTGCATTCATGCCTCACCCTTGCAAGGTGGCAGCCCTCAGTGGCACCCCATGGGGAGCAGTGCGGTAGGACGGTACCATGGAGGATGGGGGAGAGCACTGGTTGATTACTCCCCCCACCAACCTGGCGGGTCGGGAGTCGAACCGGCAACCTCTGGGATGCAAGTCTGACGCCCTAACCGCTCACCCATGACTGCCCTGCTCTTGTCTCCCTGTCTGGGATCATAACTCTACTATAGGGCCTAATCCTCTAGCTTGAATAAAATGAAAGTGTCAGCTAAGTGAAATGTAATGCAATGTAATAACATCACAGTTTGAAATCTTTGGCTCATGACTCAGGAGGACATGATCAATGCAAACAAATATATCTCCAGCACATACATAAATTCTCCAGTTCTTTTTGTCTGAATTTAAATGTAGGCTATTCCTATGGCTAACTATTCTCAGTTTATTATTATTATTAGAGGGTTGGTAAACACATGTCAGTTGAATATTGACTGAACAAACTAACCTCGGTCTGCGAATGATGATTCTCCTCTTTGGCCTCTCTTAAGTCCAGGCGAACAAAGTTGGCACAGCATCCTTTATAAACTTTGTGAATTCAACGGGCGGTCTTTACAAAACACTGCTTCTCAAAGTGCTCAGAGCAAACCTTGGTCTCAGCGTTGATCTGTAACCATAAATACCAGGGTATGCATTTTAGTTCGTTAGCAAAACAACTTGATTTTGGCACACGTAGGACTATGCTACTGGTTCTGGTAGCACAAAATCAGTGGCCATCGGATCGCTTACCACACAGTTAAAAGCATAATCTTGAAATAGCGATCTGGAAACATCATATAAATGTAGCGTTGTGTAATTACACATTCATATTTTTTTTTTTATTTCACCGAGGCATTCGCTTCATTAGGCTACATGAGTCATGACAAGTTTGGCGAGCTAGCTTATTTGTGCTAGCTAATGCGTATGATTGAACATAATTTTGCCTCTTACCTTGAAATATGGACCAGGATCCCTCTTGCTTTGATTTATACATTCACGGCGAAGTGCCTGCTCTTTGTGGAAACGGTGGAAAGTCTGTCCACGGTAGGATTTTTTCTCTTTGAGGACGAACATTTGGGCACACAACAGTGAGGCGCTATGACAGCTGGTGCGTTGCCGAATGTACCCCTGAAGTGTACCCCTCAACGTCTTTAGAACGTTCCGGGTGAATAAGGCGAATGAAGCAAAGGCCACAAGACGGGCAATACATGTGTGTGTGTATGTTACCGGACACTTTTTCTCAGAACGATCAAATAAATGCTAAAAAATGAATGCTCTTCACTCGCCGCATCGACCGTCTCATCCACTCGCTGAAAGTATGTAATTATTCCTCACTATTTCCTGTTTCGTCACGTCCGCTTTCCTGACGCCCCATTAGGGAACGGATCAGGCAGGAGGAACGCGTTGGGCACCTACACCACTTCCGTAAGAAATTTCTCACTTCCGTAAGAAATTTCTTACTTCCGTAAGAAATTTCGTTAATGTAATGTGTTTTTGGAGTTTGCGTTTGTGTTTCGTGAAATGTTAATGTGTCTCGCAGTTTGTTTTTGTGTTTTGTTAATTTGCTTTGTGTTTCGTGAAATGTAAATGTGTCTCGCAGTTTGCTTTTGTGTTTTGTTCATTTGCTTTCACATTTGCAAATGTGTTTAATGAAATGTTTTCTTTTTTTTTTTTCAAGTAAGATATTGTAAATGTAGGCTAATTTTGTTTCCAAACTTGTTAATGTGATTTGTATCAAAGGTTTTTTTTTGTCAGATCATTGAAATGTATTTTAGATTATTTGTAATGTATTTTAGATTTGTTTTTTGTTTTGTTTGTTGTACATTTATTAATGTGTTTTATGAAATAGTAATTCGTTTTTTAAAGATGAAAGTGTGTAATGCAAATGTAATTTTGTTTTCAAACTTGTTAATGTCAGTTGCCCTATGTGTTTTGTAGAGTTGTTTTTACATTTGTTAATGTGTTTTGTGAAATGTCAACTTGTTTTCAATATGTAAG
>NC_085869.1:31229845-31249845 GCF_034702125.1 Engraulis encrasicolus | reverse complement strand
CTAATCCTTTCTAACACCACATCATGAGTCATAGACTTGTGTCATTCGTACGTCAAACGTATAGAGGTGGCTCTTCACAAGGACTATGTGGTTTTTGAAACAGTTGTGGGTGTGGGTGTGTGTGTCACTCTACAACTCTAGGCCTGAATGATAAAGACACATTTCTCTGGAAGTGTATAACTCAGTTCTACTCGTCTACTCTCAGTTCACACTCAGTTCTACTCGCCCATTCTACTCATTGCCTCATTCCATCAGTCCTGTAGTGAAAAAAAAACAGAAATAAAAACTTCATGGTGAAGGCAAAACAATGAAGCACCTAAGGCACTTGTGTTTTTATATATTTTTCTCGCAAAAGATCCATGCACAGCTTCTAGGCGCTGGTAAATGCAGGAGTGTTCAATACTTCAAAAGAAAGAAGTTTATCGCACACAGTGTTTGCTCATTTATTCAGAGCGAATAAAACAATTAAAACAAAAAAAAAGTGTGCGATAAACTTCTTTCTTTTGAAGCATATGTTTCAAATCCATTTGGGTCTGTGGTTTACATCTTACAATTGTAAGAAAATGGCCCTCCAAGTAGAGATTCAGTATCAATGTACAAAACTTTCTATAGCATTCTAAACAAGACCCAATGCCCAAACAGGACCCACACGTGTCTGACTAATAAATACATGTGTGTCATTATTTTCTTTTTTTCTTCCGAAACACAAAAAGGAAGCATTCAGGTGGTAAAGGCAAAATATAAAGGGCAAAAGAAAGAGGGACAAAATAGTTAGATAGAGAGAGGGGTAGAGAGAAATCTACAAAAAGAATGAAAAAGAGAGAAGAGGAAATACAGAAGGACAGAGAAAGAAAAGAGTGAAAAAGAGAGAGAAACAGATAGAGAAAGACAGAGAAAGTAAACACAAGAAAGAGATAAAGATAGAAAGTGGAGGATGAGAGAGACAAACTTCTCACTGAAAGTGTCGACAGGAGGGCAGAGCAGAGCAGAGCAGAGCCCAGTTTGACAAATGGAGAAGGAGCAATACTAGGGGCAGGTCAGGGCCTTGCCAAGTGTACACTCACTCACACACACGCATTCGCATGCACACACAGACACACACAAATGTGCATACACACGCAAAAACAGATACACATGCGCACACGCACGCACACACACACACACACACACACACACACACACACACACACACACACACACACACACACACACACACACACACACACACACACACACACACACACACACACACACACACACACACACTCACACTCACACTCACACACATACACACACACACACACACACTTTCGCACTCTCTGTCCATTCCTAATACGCACACACACAAACGCAAACGCACACACACACACACACACACACACACACACACACACACACACACACACACACACACACACACACACACAAACACAAACAAACACATACACACACACACTGCACGTAAACTCCCACGCATGCCTGGTGCCCAGCCTGGCTAGCTAGCTGTCCTCTTGGTGTGCGTGAGAGAGGTCACGAGGAGGTCGGCCCAGGGAGAGTGGGCGAGAGAGAGAGAGAGAGAGAGAGAGAGAGAGAGAGAGAGAGAGAGAGAGAGAGAGAGAGAGAGAGAGAGAGTGTGTGTGTGTGTGTGTGTGTGTGTGTGTGTGTGTGTGTGTGTGTGTGTGTGTGTGTGGTGTGAGTGTGAGTGTGTGTGTGTGTGTGTGTGTGTGTGTGTGTGTGTGTGTGTGTGTGTGTGTGTGTGTGAGGAGGTCGGCCCAGGGAGAGTGGGCGTTGGAAGTGCGTGGGCCCAACACTGCTGAGCTGGGCCCTGTCACGGGGGGGAGGACTGCCTGGGAGCAGGCAGGGCAGGGCAGGCAGAGGGCTGGGCCAGGAGAGGAGTGGGCCGGAGAGGGAGAACGGAGAGGAGGGAGAGGGAGATGGGTGGGGAGGGAGAGAGGACTGGGGAGGGAGGGCCGAGAAGCCCGTGTCAAGGAGTGGGCCGAAGAGGGAGAGGGCTATGCTGGCCTGGGGACGAAGAATGTTGCGCTGAGCAGGAGAGTAGAGAGTAGAGTACAGTATCCTTTATTAATAATTAAGAGAAAGATAGGGGGTTTTTTTTTGGGGGGGGGGGTATTAGATGGATGTGGTGGCCTGGGGAGGGAGAGGACTGTACTGGGCTGGGGAGAGTTGGGGAGGGAGAATGGTGTGCTGTTCCAGGCTGCACGAGGGAGGCCAACCGGGCAGGGTTGTGGAGGGAGAGGACTGGGCGAGGAGTGGGCCGGGCGGGGAGGGAGAGGGAGAAGGCTGGGCAGGGCAGGGCAGGCAGAGGGCTGGGGAGGGAGGAGAACACTGTGGTCGGCTGGGGAGGGAGAGGGCTGTGCTGATCTAGGCAGCATGGGGGTGGGCTGTAGAGTTGCGCTGGGCAGGATTGGGTTGGGGAGATGCACCGTACAAGGCTGTGCTGTTCTAGGCAGTACGTAGGAGGGCTGTGGAGCGAGAGGGTTGGGCAGGCCTGCAGTCAGGCTGAGCAGGGGAGGGCAGGGGAGCACCAGGCCATGGCTGACCTGACATCTGCTGTACAGAAATGTAGCACTGGTGCGAAGAGAGAGAGAGAGAGAGAGAGACAGAGGCAGAGGCAGAGGCAGAGAGAAAGAGACCGAGAGAGAGAGAAAGATACAGAGAAAGAGACAGAGAAAGAGAAAGAGAAAGAGACACAGAGAGATACATGGAGAAAGAGAGATAAGCACACACAGCTCTAAGTTACGAAGACAGCACTGTAGAGAAAGAAACTCACTCAAAAGAACAAGTTAAATATGTTTTACCTTATTTTTTTAGCTCTGCCAAGTACATCAATCTGACACTTGTGTTTGAGTTTTATTTTGTTCTCGTCCTATGCATACATTCAACTTTTACTGTACAGTAATGCACCTTCAGAATGTAATGCTTTAGCAACTCTTCGCAGTTATTCTGAGTGGTATAGGCTGAAGTGACAGTCTACCTAGGAAACTCCCATTGTAATTGTGACACAGCACGCAACAAAATTGCATGATTAGGGCACTTCAGCTATGGAGGAGGATGGGGGAGAGCACTGGTTGATTACTCCCCCCACCCACCTGGTGAGTCGGGGATCAACCTTTGGACTCCAAGCCTCACACCCCAATCACTTACACATGACAGCCCTCTGCATTAAGTCTTCTGAGTCTTTCTGTCTTGACCATTGGCTCTCAGTCTTTTTTGAATAAATGCCCCCTGATACTCATCATAGGCCTCTCAATGACCCCTTGACCTCATCATAAGCCGGCCAACATGTCCCTTAGTGTTAAAAAATAAAACAGCTGTAGAGACAAACATGAGTCTAGACTGCTGCTCTGTGTCATGCTACATAACTATCATGTCAGAGAAGTATAACAGTGAATAATTTTCTACTGTTGCACAATTAAGGTGACTAACAGTGTTAACACTTGCTGCATGTCACTGCGCCCAACACCCCCCCAGCCCCTCACACACTCACACACACACTTGCCCACACTCACACGCAACACCAACAAACACCATTTCTTTTCGTGACATCCAACACGTACAGCCGTGAACGGGGTGCACATATTGTACATCACACATCATATATCACATACTGCATACATTGCACTAACGGTCATTTTTTTGTGGTTCCTGGTTGTCAAAGGAGGCATTTCCAATGATAATGTCATGACCTTGAGAAGACAAAATAACAACATTTGTATCATGAAATCGTTTGATAACAACCACACTCAGCAACCACACACATCAACCCTCTATCACATACTCATTACGTAAGGCATTCAAACAATGCCATTGTTGAGGTTTTTTGTTTTCTTTAACTTTTGTGGACTTGGTTGCCGTTTGCAATGGTAAGGTCATGATCTTGACTGGGCTGATTGAAAATCTTTATTTTTTGTTTTATCCTTTCCACTTTCCACCACCATTACGGATGTGGTCTGTAATCTATATAATTGGTGATAATGGCTGAGGTGGATACATTTCTGGCACCAAGTGTTAAAAAGACCCCAAAAACATGTATTAAACAACATCAGCATTTGTACATGGTGTGTAGTATACTGTAAATCAGGTGAGTTGACGATTATGCTAACTAGCCACAACAGCATCTTAGTTTTTCCATAACCTGCTTCACGTCCTCCTCCTCTTCTCCTCCTCCAGTTTTTCTTTGCGTTCATTTCTCCTCCTTCTCCGCTCTCCTCCTTCTCCTCCCCTCCTCTCCTCCTCCTTCTCTCTCTCTCTCCAGCCTAGACCCAGCGTGCTGTGGCACGACTCGGCATCTTAACGTGACAGTGTGCAGCATTTGCACATCACAACAGGTGCATTAGCATTTCAAATGGTGAGATTAGAAGAGTGCTCGCCTCGCCTCCCCCGGACCTCCCTTCACCTCCCTTCGCCTTCCTTCCCCTCCTCCTTCCTCTCTCCACTTTCTCTCCCCTCCCTGGCCCAGAGAGCTTGTCCGCCTCCTCCACACCATCCAGACCACCCTCAAATCTCCCATCCCTTCACCTCCGCTCCTCTCCTCCTTTCACCTCGCCCCCCTCCTTAGGCCCTCCTTTCCTCTGCCTTCCCCCAGATCTCTCCTCCTCCTCCTTGTCTCTCTGATCCTCCTCTCTTCTCCTTTCTCCCCTCCTCCTCTCCGTATACGGTGAGAGTTCATCCACCCACTCTACAGCATCCAGACCACTCCCAGACCTCTCTTCACCTCCCTTCCTTCACTACCCCATCCACATTTCTCCTCCCCTCCCTCTCCTCCTCCCCTCCCTGCCCTGAGACCTCATGCAGCTCCCCTAGAGCATTCAGACCACCCCCATTCTCTTTTCTTTTTTTCCCTTATTTTCGTCCTCCCCCTCTTTCTCCTCCTCCTCCACCTCCACCTTTTTGTATTCAGCAAAGTGGGGCCGATTGTCTCCGACTGTGTCGGACTACAGGCCGGACGTGTCCTGTCACTGTTGTTCCCTTTCACAGGGGTGGACGTCACGTGAGGTAAACACACAGCTGTGTTTGAGAGAGCAACGACGGGTTTATCATGGGAATAGAAGAAGAAGAAGAAGAAGAAGAAGAAGAAGAAGAAGAAGAAGAAGAAGAAGAAAAAGAGAAAGAAGAAGAAGAAAAAGTGGTTAATCAGACTTTTAAAGCAGGCAAGAGAGAGGGGGAAGAATGTTAACAGACAACAGGTTTTGTGTATGTGCGTGTGTGTGTGTGTGTGTGTGTGTGTGTGTGTGTGTGTGCGTGCGCGTGTCTTTGTATGTATGTGTGTGTGTGTGTGTGTGTGTGTGTGTGTGTGTGTGTGTGTGTGTGTGGTGTGTGTGTATGTGTGTGTGTGTGTGCGTGCGTGCGTGCGTGCGTGCGTGCGTGTGTGTGTGTGTGTGTGTGTGTGTGTGTGTGTGTGTGTGTAATAGTATATGTGTGCCGTACGTGTCTGTTTGTGTGTGTTGGTTGCAGCAGGATTGGAAATAAACTTTATCCTACAGAATCAAACTGCCACTTTCATACATAACCGACAGGTTGGCTGGTAAATTTCCATGCACTGATGATCATTGCATGTGCAAGCACACTGGGCTGTGATGATCAAACTAGCTTTAAAGACTTCAATGCGAAATCATTTATCCAATCTCACCTGCTTCTCTACCTGTGGATTTACACTGTTCTTGACTTTGCATTACAAGTACTGAGGTGATCAATTGTAGCCTACAAAGGTATGTAATATATTAGTGTAGTAGTGTTTCTTAACTGGTGGACCGTTACCCAAAAGTGGGTTTGTGGAGGGGGTCCTGGGTGTGTTGCGGAGCTGTGGTGTAAAAATAAAAAAAATGACTGAAACAAGATGTATTGAATAAATGAATGTGATGTTGAAGGAAGAATGAAAATGTGTTAATACTTCTCTCCACTTGTTGTATGTCAGCATACATGTACTGATACACATTATCAAATGCGTGATTTTTTTATGATTGGCTAATTATTTGAAGATTCTGACTGTGACAAAAAATTGGGTCACAATGGAACAGAACCATGGAAAATTGTGAGTCCCTCCTGATGCTTAAAACCCTTTGAGGAGTAAGGAATTTCTAGAGGTTCTTCTAGAATTTTACTGGAACACTCTACAGCTCCCATAGACGTCTGTGTTAAAAATCTTGCAAAGACATTATGACATCATAATGAGAACTCAAAATTTGGGCATAATTCTAATCACATATTTGTGATGGTACTCCTCAAAGGGTTAAGAACCATTGGTGTAGCAGCCTACGTGTATACTGTAAGGGTTTTTATGTACAGTGTATCCTGAAAGAAACAATGAGTAGTACAGTAAATGAAACACTGTGTGGTCATATGACCGACTCATTCTAGATCCACACAGCATCTCTCTAGACTATGACTCCACTATGAACAATAAAAGAAATGCTAATGAATTCATGGTTGGTGTGATGCTTACTCCAGGCAGAGGTTTCACGACATCACATTTACTGAAACCTGCTGTGCTTGGGCAGCATTTGCCGGAACCGATGACTCATTAGTATTAATGATGTTGTACTATTATTATTTAACAAGCTCTTCATATCTCATCTCACTTAGCCTACGTCTGAAGCCCTCTTAAGGAAACACGATAACAATATATTGACAACAGCTAGGCCCTAATCGTTCAGAGAAAAAAAATACAAGGAAAAGATGTTTGATCTGAAAAAAAAGACATAATGGAATAATTCAAATAATGAATGCATGGCAAATGTGCTATTTATTAAGCTTTTGTCGTCGGTATTTACGTAAGACAAAAAAGGAGATGCATATGCATCCAACTGGCAGTGGACAAGCGGAAGTGGAGATTAAAGCATAATACAGTGTGTGTGTGAATCCCTTTAAGGCGGTTTGGGGCCTTTACAAAAAAGGCAGTTGGTGTTCAACGGGAGGTGAAAACGGATTATGATCCACTCTTCACTAGAGAGAGAGAGAGAGAGAGAGAGAGAGAGAGAGAGATGCCATGCCTGACACTAGGCCTACCTGAACATTCCAATCAACACCATGGGAGCCAGGCAGTCTCTTTCTGCAGATGGGCCTGTCGACGGGCCTATTCAGTCTTTGCTGAAAACACTCAACTTCATCAACAACATTGCTATGACAATGCAGAGAGTCTTAACTCTCCTGTTATCCTCAGATGTAGGTTACATCCGTGATCCTTGGGGTCATTTTGACCCCCGCCACTTAAATGTCTACAAAATCTGTAGAAGCAAAAACTTTTGCACCAGTTTATGCCGCAGATATTTACTGTTGCTCTATCATCATAAAAAGCCCTTTAGATAAGTCATAGCACCCCACACACCAAACTAACTAATATATGACTAGGCAAAAATGTGCAACAACTGCCCAAAAGTTGCCTTGAATTAGTTTTGGCCCTCATTCTTCACATCATACCAATGATACAGTAAGGAATGTAGACCCATACAGATTGTTAGTTATGAGAGCCCTAAATAAAGCAAAATGTTCTGTTCTAAATAACGTATGTTCATGTATTTTACATAATCTGGACAGATTGGAACATGTATTAGCAAAATGTGGTTGTTCCATTTATGTTTAATACACTCAAAATAATTTGGGGTCAAATTGACCCCAATGAACACAGATGTAACCAAAACGTGTACAGCACTTAGGGAAAACATTTTTTTGTGGAAATTTCACTTTTTTCACGTTGACCCCATATATTTAGGAAAAGTCATCAAAGATGAAGCAAAAGAATTATGTACTTCATGTATTTTTCAGACGTTAAACATTGAATGGGGTCAAATAGACCCCAAGGATAACAGGAGTCTTAAGTAACCGATAAAGACTCAGTCAAACCATTTTGGTGACAATATGGCTCTGTGGTAAGGGGGTAACCATAGGCTTTGGCACTCTCTCTTTGGACCCTGAAGATATGGAAAATATCGAGACCTTAGTCGGGTGTTTACGCCTAATTAAATGTTTAAATCTTTAAGCTGCTGTGTGCTTCTGGCTTCAATTGGTGTTAGTCCCACTGTGATGCACCTGCAAGCTGAGGGATGATGTGTAGAGTCCCAAATCAGCTTTGTCTCTCTGTCCTATATTCTGATTCGGGAATCCTGCATGCTATGATGGTAATTAACTGTCAGCTCCCTCTTCACACCCTGCCCAAGGAATTCTCAGCACAAGAACGCCTGAAGTGCAACTGGGAAAATGTATGGGTGGGAATGAAACCTAAATTTGCAAAGTGGCAAAATAATAACCAAAAAAAACTGTTCGGGAATTGATGTTTTGGTTCTGTAATAAAGTTAATAGGCCTACGTACCAATAATATATACCAATTGATATGTGCCTCTTTGTCTGATGACAAAGCCTGCTGCTTGTCTGACTGCCTACTGCCACCCCCCACCCCCCTCCTTCAGACTTCATATTTTACTGGTATGGATGTACACTCCTGGTCCTGACCCCAGCCACCACCCCTCCTTTTAGGTGACAGTTCAGCCCCCTCATTACACCCCTCTATCCCAGTGCCATCCTCTACTCCCTCATCATCTAGCGACAGAAACAAAGCAATGCATGCATCTCAACACACTGCTCCCTTCCCCTCCCCTCCCCTCCGCTCCTTCCCCAGGCTGCTCCCCATAGATGGCCTACTTCCTAAAAATAGCATGTGGTACTGAGGCAGACTCAGAGTTTTAAACGGTACCCACCCTCCCTCTCTCTCTATTCCTCTCTCTATTTCTCTACCCCACCCTCTCTCTCTCTTTCTGTCTCTGTTTCTCTCACTCTGTCTCCCTCTCTCTCTGTCTTTCCCTCTTTCACACACTGCTTCTCCGTCACTCCCTCTCTCACTCACTCTGCCCATACATTCTCTGTCTAGCACACAAGCACACATGTATGCCCGCACACGCACACACACACACACCACACATACACACACGCACGCACACACACACACACACACACACACACACACACACACACACACACACACACACACACACACACACACACACACACACACACACACACACACACACACACACACACACACACACACACACACACACACACACACCTTCTTACTCACCGCTCCGCCCCCACTCCCATCTCCTCTGTTTTTCATCCCATCTGAAGTCTCTCATTGAGACAGGTGTAGTCCACTGGATAATCCAGACGGAACACTTCTCTCTCCTGTGGTTCCCTGCTGTGCTCTAATCTGCCTCTGTGTAAAGCATTTAGGTTCTTGAGAGAAGCTAGCTAGCTATCTATACTTTTTCCTCTGGAGTATTTTGTTTCTCATCTGAATAATCTTTTGTCATTCAGTCATTGAGGCGTTTAGTTATGTCATTTAGTTCTATCTAAAATGTTTTCTCTGGCCGTCTCTGCAGGGTTATAATTTGGTCATGTTTAAAATAGTGCTCTAATCTGGCATGTGTTGGTTCGGTTCTCTTTGTAGTATTCTATTCTTGTAATGTTTGGAGTGCACTGGTTATTAATCAAATGATCTAGTTCTCTCAAGAGATATCATGCGTAGTTCTGGTTCTCTGGAGTGTTCTCTCCACTCTCAGAATGCCAGGAGTTTTTTTTCTTTTTTTGCAGGGGTCTGCTGGTTTATTTGAAGTTTTAATCTAAAGAATGTAGCCTACTTTGCATTCCCTGTCTAGCAAAAATACACATGCTTGCTACTTAATGCACCTATACATCTACATTGAAATCAGTTTCGGATAACCTTGTGAAAGCAGAAAAAATGTATTGATTTACTTGGCCTTTGTATGGAGCTTTAGAGACAGAGAGAGAGAGAGAGAGAGAGAGAGAGAGAGAGGGAGAGAGAGAGAGAGAGAGAGAGAGAGAGAGAGAGAGAGAGAGAGAGAGAGAGAGAGAGAGAGAGAGAGAGAGAGAGGGCTTACTGTATGTAAGTGGAACAGCTCCAATTCAGTCCATTTCAATTCAGTTTAATTCACAGTGGACCTGTAATGCAGATGGATGAAAGGACAATGGGGCTGCTAAGCTTGCCAAGTAAAACATCCCATCGCAATTGACAGCGAACTTGTAGTACAGCTGGCTGCAGTGACAGTAGATTAGCTCGGCTTGCTACCTACGTTTTACTAGATTAACTGGCAAGAGAACAGATGTAGGGAGGCACAGAGAAGGAAAAATAGAAAGCAAAAATAAGACCCTGAGATGAAGAGAAAGAGTGTGAGGGGTGGGGGGGGTAAAAAAGAGAGAGAGAGAGAGTGCAAGAGGGATAGAAAGAGAGAGAGGGGAGGGTGAGAGAGAGGTGAGAAAGATGAAAGAGAGTGAGAGAAAGCAAGAGAGAGAAAGAGATGGGAAAAAGAGGGAGAGAGAGGGAAAGAGAGAGATGGGAGTGAAAGAGAGGAAGAGAAAGGTAGTGGTATAAAGAGAGAGGAAGAGAGATAGAGAGAGAAAGAAAGACAAGAAAGAAATAAGGAAAGAAAAGAAGAGAGAGAGAGCGAGCGAGCGGTGTGGATATGGACGTCGGCTGATGTAGTGTGGTATAATCCAGGGGCTGTGTTTGGAGAGGCTTAGTGCCAGCTGAATCACGGTGCGTGGGCGTGTAAATATCCTGAAAGAGGAGTCTGTGGAGAGCGGCATGTGGGACCCAGGCCCCTCCCAGCTCCCAGCCTGCCTCCTTTGTGCACCCCCCACCCATCTCCACACATACAGTACACACACGCACACAGGAACATGGTACAGTACAGATATAAACACACACACACACTCATGCCCGCACACTAGTGCACACAGAAGCACACACAAACCCTCATGCGCACTAGGCACATGGATGTATACATGCATGAACGCACACAGACACAGACACAGACACAGACACGCACGCACACACACACACACACACACACACACACACACACACACACACACACCACACTACACACACCACCACTCAGCACTCATCCTCTACACCGACTTCTACACCACCTGTCTTCCACAGATCCCAAACAACGAGTGTACACCTCTGTATTTTTATTTTCTCCTCTCTCATTCTCATACAGTATTGCCAAGCGACATACTGTATACTATTATGTTTACGGTGCAAGGTGTGTGTGTGTGTGTGTGTGTGTGTGTGTTTGTGTTTGTGTTTGTGTTTGTGCTTGTGTGTGTGTTTATGAAGAATGTTGATCATTTATGCTTTTTTTTTAGTAAAGACAAAAATGAACCGTGATCTATGGAAGGGCTCAAAACTTCAGCTAAATTATAAACACAATAATGCTCACATACACATTTCGCTGTTATTTTCCCTTGTATGTGTTTTTTTGGTTTTCGGACTATGAATACTTCCTGATCACCAGGGGTAACACACCCACATACACCCACATCCACACCCCACATAAATACCCCCCCCCACACACACACACACAGACACACAGACACACACACACACACACACACAGACACACACACACACACACACACACACACACACACACACACACACACACACACACACACACACACACACACACACACACACACACACACACACACACACACACAGAAGCATGCATGCAGGTGCGTCTGTGCATCCTCTCCACCACATTTCACCTTTTGTTTACACACACACGCTCATGCATGCACGCACACATACACACACGCATGAACACACACACACGCACGCACGTGCACGCACACACACACAAACACACATGCACATACACACACATACACATGCGGGTAGATGACGTGACGTGTAAATTTTGCTGTCGCAGGCTCTTAAAATTAAGTAAATTCATGCTTTCAAAATTGTCAATGCTTTAAATGATTAAACTAATGTCGTTGTTGTGAAAAAGTAATGTGTAATAAATCCAGAGCTTAAATAAGTATACTTAATTTTGAGTCAAATGTCACATTTGTCCTATGGTGTGACTGAGGCAAGCCTGGTTCTCCATATTAAAACATTTTTGAATAAATAATCAAAGCTCAGTCATTTGTCTAAACAACCCTGGCATGTTTTTCAAGGTGTCTATTTTAGCAAGTGGCAATGCTTAATTTTTTCCCTGTTTTTCTGAGACCGTATGGACTTATGAAACTTCGTCGCAGAAAACAATGTCCTGTGGTGTGACATCATATTTTTGGTTAATTCTGTGGATAATTATCTATTGTTGAAGCTCCAGCGGTACATAAATTGTGACTTTAGACCCTTAAGAAGCCAATGGCAAGGGTGGATTTTAGATTTTTCTCTCAGAGTTCTTCAGTCAATCAATTATGTTTCGCTACCACAAGATGTATTAGTTTTGTAGTCCTTTGGTGTGACAGCCATAAAATACATTTTGACAATAGTGTATATTTTTCATATTTTTTTCTTATGTAGATGTATGAAAATGCATCTTACTAAAGGTGAAATTGTATTTCAGTTGGCAACGACATGGCTTTAAATTAACTCAAAAGCTCAAAAGTCCTATGGTGTGATAGTAAAAGTCCTATGGTGTGATGGTAAAAGTCCTATGGTGTGACACTTTGGAGTATCACACCAAAGGACAAACAGGTCACACCAATGGACTACTGTAGATATTTGAGAAATAGCTTTTAAAACAACTGGTAGTACATCTTTTTTTGTTTTGTTGTTCGACTAGATAAATATTGTGTATTCAAATTACTTATTCCTTTATTGGCCTTTGGAATTTATACTTTGATGCATTGTTGATGAATATTTGCTGTTGATTTTAGATACTGTCAAATGATATAAAATGTCATTAATGGTGCTTTGAAACCATAAAATATAACGGTAACAGTGAAGGAAAGATCAGTGAGAGAGTATATAGAGGAGTATAGATGAATAAAGTATGCTGTGGAGAGCTCAATATACAGCATAAATGTGCTGTCCAGCTTGAGATACCAAACAGGCACTGGCCACTACACACTACAGGTTCAATGGTGTGACAGTCATAGCATACACGTACCTACAAAAGTGTGATGGTCATGCCAAGGTCACACTTCAGTATGAGTCTTATGAGCTCTGCAGGTTACATTCAATGACCGCATGGCTGTCATTAAGAGTTACGATAGGCTGATAATCGACGATTCAAAGACTTATAAGTGTAAAGTGTAGGTCCATATTGACTACAACATTATACTATGATCAAAAGACAAAATAATCATGTTGATATATTTGTTTCTGGCTCAGTTTTGCATTTCTGTCCTTTAGCGTGACATGAATGTCCTACGGTTTTAAACGCTCAAATATTTGTTTGAGCTAAACAATATGTTTGATAAACACTGAATATTGCATTAGGGAAGAACAAATTATCGTCCCTGAAAAGTTAGTATAAATTCGGACAATTTTGAACATTTAAAAGAAAGATATCCCTGTTTTTCCTCGAAGGTTTCTAATAATCTCACATCTAATGGGAAAAAAATACTTAAATGGTAATTTCTCATTAAATTAAGACTTTAAAAAATTGCAATAAATATGAAGAGTGTAACAATGTTCATTAAACTCCATCAAGCCATTTCTACATTACTTAATATATTTATTTCTTAACGTCACACCAAAGGACATATTTTCAGCAAATTGCTTTATCAACGTAAATAAATAATAAATGAATAGACCAACATTGTGACCACTTGGATTTTTTGAAAGATTAATTGCTGCACTACGTAGACATATACTTTTCCCCCTCATAAACAATGTTTTGTGAAAAAAATGTTTTTTGCTGCCTATCCGTCATCTACCCATGCACAAATGCACACACGCACACACGCGCACACACACACACACACACACACACACACACACACACACACACACACACACACACACACACACACACACACACACACACACACACACACACACACACAGCTTTTGGGGTGATGTGTACATGGAGACACAATGCACACATACTTCGTGTTGTGGCAGGCCAGACTGCCCTGTGCTGGCAGAGTTCACCTGTCTTCTTTTCGGCATGACGCACTCAGATCTATTACATACCCCTTTTGTTCCAACAGCCCTGAAAGAAAACCATTAACCAGGTCTAATTTGTCATACGTTAGTACATTATTTATTACACAGAGAGACATTAGTAATGCAACGGCTTTGATGGCATGTTTTGAAAAGGAAGAAAAAAGCAAAAGTGACAGCTCGATTGAATGTGTTGTTGTGTGTGATGCATAACTTGGGCTTAAAGGTGGGATTTTCTTCTAGAAACCTTGGCACCGAGTCTTTGTCAATGATTAGATCTCACTTTCTTAGTGACATAAACGTTAATAAAAAAAACTGTGTGTGTGTGTGTGTGTGTGTGTGTGTGTGTGTGTGTGTGTGTGTGTGTGTGTGTGTGTGCACGCACGCAGGGGGGGCATGCACATGTAGTAAGTGTGCACATGTAGCCTATACTATGTATCTTTGTGAGAGAGTTTAAAATATAATAGTTGCAACCAATTCACACTGTACAAAAACTACAACTATTTCACTTAAGTGGTGAAATCAGAGTTGTGAATGTGGAGGGAAGGAGGACAGAATTGCACAGTGTGTGCATTGGCTGGCTGGGGTAGCAAGCAGGCAGGCAGGAGGGTGGAGTGTGCGTGGGAGTAACCAACATTTATATGAGAAAACCAAGCTTTTCCAAAACAGGAAGCATGAGAATAGCCAAACAAGGTGGAAATCCACTTTGAGACAATAAACAAAGCTATCTAAAGCTATCAGTACAGACGGTTTGGAGAGCGAAGTGTGGAAGTGACAAAAAAAACTCCACGCAGAGAGAAGCAAGTGTGTGTGTGCACCCGTGCGTGTGTTTGTGTGTGTTCGTCCGCGCGCGCGAGCGCAAAATGTACTTTTGCTCGCTTTTGCGCGCCAAGCGTGTCTGTCTCTACTAGGCGGTGAGTGGGTGGGTGGACCGTGCAGGCACAGGTGTGGGAGTGCGCCGGAGGAATTCACGCCACAGTTCGACGCTAATTAGTCCGGCGAGGTGTGTGTTCAGAAAGGTCATCGGGTAGTTTTTAAATGTCCATTTACGTGTGGCGGGAGGGCAGACAGCTAGCGAGGCGCTCGCAGTTTTTTTTTTTTTTGCCACCCCTGTTGGCCAGCCACTGCCGCGTCTGTGTGTGTGTGTGTGTGTGATATGATGCTTGGTATTCCATGCAGCAGCCTCCCACGCCCCACAGCCGCCCACGCCAGGATCTGCGTCACGTAGCCGCGTGGGAGTGAGAGAGCAATGTAGCAAGCACGGAATATCCCAATTCTGGCAGTAGGGGAGGATACGGCGAACACTCGCTCGTAGGTTCTCAGTATTGAATCTTAATACGATCTCGATTGACTGCGCGGAGTCTCCGGCGACTCAATGGCAAAGAGCGGACCGACGTCTGCATGAGCGGCGCCCGTTGATTCGCCAAGTCTGCGTGCGTGCTGAATATCATCTCCCCGTAGGAAAGCGTTACTTTTTAACTGACAGGATAATTATCTACTTTTACTTCAGACTTGACACCAGTACACTAAACTCGTTGAACTCAATTAAACAGCAAGGAGTGCGCCAACAAAAGAAACGCTGGTAAGTTATTCCCCCCTTTGCAGTGCCTTACCGCGCATTTTGAAGTTTTGTGGGATTTTAGTTGTGAGCGCTGGAAAGTTTTGCTAGGTGTTGTGATTGTACATGTGCTTCCTTCTTCACACTTCACAAGTTCAGTTCAGCACTTGGCTACTCGTACGGCACGGAATTTTGTCTCCGTGTGGGAGACTCGGGTTCTTCTGAATCCCAGGCGCAGGCGAAACGCCGGTGGGCGTCGTTCGGCAGCTGTGTAAAGAAAGAAAGTATCCTTTGCTTTTTTCTCCCCTCGCCTTTCATGTGTTGATTCCTTCTTATTCTCTGGTAAGAGATCTCTTGGGTTGCACATGATATTTGTCCCTGTGGAAGTCGTTTGGGACTTTTGAACCGCATGCGTTGTCTGATTGCAAGTGATCCATATAGCCTAATCAAACCAAAACGTGCTCTCATTCTGCTGGGATTCTCATGTTTGTCAAATAAATCCTATCGTTTGTTGTCAATACAGATAGGCTAGGCCTCAATGACGGCTGTATTACAACGTAATTAAACATCTATAAACTGCCTTAAATTAAAGTATGTGTGGTAAAAGACCTATGGATATTATAGTCTAACATAACAACTTTTTAGGAACATTGCCTCAACATCTTTTGTAGATCTATGCCCTGCTCTTAACGGCAGATGGTAACAGTGTTTCATAGGATTGGTTTCATAGTTGTGGTCACAGTACCTTAGACTGTGAGAGGTGGGCACATAATATAGGAGCAGTCAGCTTGCTATGGTTCAACTCCTATCCTGATGGATGGTGCTGTTGCAACGCTGGGTGAGATGACTATTGTCACTCTTGGGTAGGACAATGGCATCTGTTCTTGCTCAGTGGAGAGCTGGGGAAGTTTTGAGTTGATGGATGAGTGCTCCAAACCAAAATACAGGTTGACCATGCAGACAAAACCGCTGCTTTTGGAAGAAGCTGAGACTTGGTTTACTTTACACTTCAAGTGAGACCAGTCCAGAGCAGTTCATGTGGTCTCTTCAATGTGAATGTTATGTGTGTTTTGAATGGTTATTTTGCCTACTGTATGTTGCGCATAGTCTGGAGGCACTCACCCACTGTGTGTGTGTGTGTGTGTGTGTGTGTGTGTGTGTGTGTGTGTGTGTGTGTGTGTGTGTGTGTGTGTGTGTGTGTGTGTGTGTGTGTGTGTGTGTGTGTGTGTGTGTGTGTGTGTGTGTGTGTGAGTGAGACGTAATTTTCAGTGTTGCATGTTGTGGTATTTCACACTTCTCACCTCTTATAGTATCAATACATATCTGCATTTCCTGTGCACCACCAACACTTTTCTTGAACTGCCTGCCTGCCATGTGCCATGTCTTTTCTGGCATCAAAAACAATACTTGGGGGAGAGTTTTGCATACAATCAGGGCAATTGAAACATGTCTGTAATTACTAACTTGCTGTGTGTGAGTGCAATATCATTATACAGTTGGCTAGATGTGTTAGAGCAGTGTTTCCCAACCTTTTTTTTTGTGTACCCCTAAGCCTTTTCGTTGCGCCATGAGTACCCCCTAAGTCAAGTTCTATACCGCTTTCTCTATCCCAATGTAACTGAGCTACATGTATTTGATAAAATTACATGTTTCCAAGTACCCCCTGCAGTGTGCTCGCGTACCCCTAGTGGTACACGTACCCCTGGTTGGGAAACACTGTGTTAGAGGAATTGGAGTTTGAGTCACTCTTAGCAGAAACTGTAGTATGTGTATGTCAATGCCAATAATATTGCCCCATTACAGGCAATGTTACTGAACCAAAGTGCTGTAATGATATAATAATAAACATATTGCGGGCAGCCGAGGGCAGCCGTGGCCTAGTGGTAAGAGAGTTGGTTTCTCAATCCAGGGGTTGCAGGTTCGAATCCCCCTTGACCTCTCCCTACATCTCCATCCATGGCTGAAGTGCCCTTGAGCAAGGCACCTAACCCCACATTGCTCCAGGGACTGTAACCAATACCCTGACAAATAATAACTGTAAGTCGCTTTGAATAAATGAAAGCGTCAGCTAAGTGCAATGTAATGTAATGTAATATTGCAGTGCAGACACATAAATGCATGCCCGCAAAATAGTCTGCAGTTAATTCGGAGAACGTTTTCACAGCATATAGCATTCACACCAGGATAGTATTCAAATTTATTTACGACTCTGGCGAAAACAAAAGAGAAGAAAAAAGAAACAGACAGAAAATAAAACTCAAAAGGGATATAAAACGCTAAATGTGGCCATTGGTAGTTGAACCCCCTGTGAGCTCCCATCGCCATGGTTTCCCCTCTCCTCTCCGCTTGAGGGCTTCTTTTATCCGCTCTTATATTATTCATTAAAATTGATAAGGGCCCCGGCACCACCATTACGCAATCTGAGTGCCTGTGTGGCCCGGACATACACACACACACACACACACACACACACACACACACACACACACACACACACACACAAACACACACACACACACACACACACACGCAAGTTCTCTCACACACATTCACGCACAAACACACGCACTCTCTCTCTCTCTCTCTCTCTCTCTCTCTCTCTCTCTCTCTCTCTCTCTCTCACACACACACACAGACACACACACTCTCAGAAGTGCTTTCAGCAGCGGCAGAGAAGAAAGGGCTGGCTCAGAGGCTTCCCACTGCTATCAGAGAGAGAGAGCAAAACGGAGGGAAAGAGGCGTACAGGAGAGTGTGTTAGATAGACAGAAAAAGACAGAAGGGGTGATGGAAGGGACAAATAGGACAAGGAAAGTGACTGAAAGAGACAACACATTGGAGAGAGGGGTGGGGGGGGTGTGGAGGAGAGTTTTTTTCTGTAGAGAGGCAGAAAAGAGAGATGGAAGGGACACATAGGAGAAGGAAAATGCAGAGAGACAAAACATTGGAGAGGGAGAGGGAGAGGGAGAGAGAGGGAACTGGTGAGTGCATGTAGCTGAAAGAGGCAGCCAAGTGCCCTCTGCGCCACTCTGTGAATGGGATTTCAACGAGCACCCTTCTCCCTGGGCCTCGGCCTACCCATCCAGTGGAGAGCAGGGGTGGCATAACCCACTCATGGGCCTCTCTCTCTCTTTCTCTCTCTGTCTCTCTCTGTCTCTCCTTTACTATTCATTTGCTCTCTATCGTCTCTTGCTCGCTTTCCCACTTTCTCTCATTCTATTTCTGTCTATCTCTCTCACTCTCTCTCTCTCTCTCTCTCTCTCTCTCTCTCTCTCTCTCTTCAATCCCGTCATTCCCTTTGCGTTTCCTCCCCTCTCTTTCTGATGTTCAGCATCGGACATATTTCTGTCTCGGCCCAGTCTCTCTTGTTTGTCTTTCCTTTTTCTCTCTGTCGTTGTCTCTCTGTCTCTCTGTCTTCATCTGTTTCTCTCCCTGTCTCGTTTTCTCTCTTGTCTCTTCAATGCTTTTCGTCTGATGCTGATGTGCAGGGCCGCTGACAGTTTTGGTCGGACCCGAGACAACATCATCTGAAAGGGCCCCCGTCTCAATACATACTATGTGTAACGGGGTCCCAATTTTGGTCTCTCCCTTTCCCTGGGCACGGGACCTGTTTGTCCCCCCTCCCTGTCGGCGGGACGGCTGACGTGTTTAGTGTGGGGACTTACCATCAGGACTGTGGTGGTTTTGGGGGGTTGTTGGAAGTGGCTTTGATTTGCCCAAAGGGTCCATGTTGTTATGATAACATTTCATGCATATGTGAGTGCATGTCTACAGCATGTCTGTGTGTGTGTGTGTGTGTGTGTGTGTGTGTGTGTGTGTGTGTGTGTGTGTGTGTGTGTGTGTGTGTGTGTGTGTGTGTGTGTGTGTGTGTGTGTGTGTGTGTGTGTGTGTGTGTGTTTTCCATTTGTCTCCTGGTCAGTGTTTGTTTCTAGGCCAACATGACGTTCACTTAGGTCATCTGAATCTCTCTCTTTCTCTCTCTCTCTCTCTCTCTCTCTCTCTCTCTCTCTCTCTCTCTCTCTCTCTCTCTCTCTCTCTCTCTCTCTGTCCCTCTTGTGGCTTTTAAGTGTGACAGGGTGGTCCCATTCTGCACTTTGATCCTCACCACCTTTTCCATGACCACAGCACGCACATGACTCTTCAAGTGGTCACGCCATTTTTGTCACAGACGAGTCCATGTTTATATTTCACTCTGCGATAGGGGAAAACATAACAGAAATTAAATCCTTAAATAACTATCGACGCAAATGCAAGGGCTCAGTCTCCATACATGCGTTGTGAGTGGATGCATAGTTTGCAGTGCGTCATGACTTGGGTGGGTATCGCAGTCTGAGGTGGGTGGGAGGCCACACTATGTAGGGCAGGTGATAAGCCACACACACTGTCAGGACTATGGCGTGGGCGGGTGTGAGAGTGTGTTCATGTGTGTGTGTGTTCATGTGTGTGTGTGTGTGTGTGTGTGTGTGTGTGTGTGTGTGTGTGTGTGTGTGTGTGTGTGTG
>NC_085869.1:31217345-31224845 GCF_034702125.1 Engraulis encrasicolus | reverse complement strand
TGTTTTCTCTCTCTCTCACTCTCTCTCTCTCTCTCTCTCTCTCTCTCTCTCTCTCCCTCTCACTGTCTGTCTGTCTGAGTGAGATTGAAACAATCATGTTGGGCGAAAATAGGCAGAATCAATTTGTGGTGCTCTGTGTTCATTATGAACTGTATGGGAAACACTACATGGACCAGAGTGATCAGACTGAAATTGAGATTGATCAGTGTGAGATTCTTTTGCTTTTGATTGAGACTTGTGGGCTCTTTCAGTACTCTGAATGAGCCTGAACCATAGACAGGGTTGTGCACAGGTACACTTATGGATTCTGGATACATGTACTTCTTTTAATTCTTGACTTTAAATCCTCATGGTCTATCCTAATACAGTAATGGTGGTGTCCTCTTTTTCTGTCATCCTCAATTCCTTTCACCCCCCCTTCCCAATATTGAAGGATCAAAAGCATTATCACAATTATAAGATTTTGAGAGATCAGTCTTATACGTAGAGTATCATATATCCCTCTCTGTGTCTTCTTTCGCTGTCACCCTCCTCTCCTTGCATCTCACACCCAATCTCCGGGAACTATGCTGGAGTGATGCTTATTGAAATGAGTCATCTGTATATTAGGCCTATATATTCTTTATTTTATTTAAAACAAGGCTCTTCCGCTCCCCTCAGGCTCCAGTGTGCTTCCGTCTCATGGCCTGTATGCCTCAAGGGCATGATGGCAGTCGCAGTGAATCTATGTGTCGTGCCTCCTATTCTATTCTTTTCTTTTCTTTTTTTTCTTGTTTTTTTTTCCTTTCCGACTTGGCATCCTGACTCTCTTACTCTGTCTCTCTCTCTCTCTCTCTCTCCTTCTCTTGTTCTTCACTGACTCAGCTAAAAGTTTTACTCTCCTGTGTTCCTTCCTGCTCCTTCAGCTCCGCATGTGTGATACAGTGCTGTTGTTGTTCCTCCCTCCTCCCCCGCTTTATGCCTTGAGTTTTTATTTTATTTTTTATGTATGCCACTGTCGCTGTTTAGTTGTTCCTCTACCTCCTTATGCCTCATGCCATGTATGGGCCATCAACAGCAGTCCTTATAGGACTTCCCTGAGTGCTGTTGTGTCAGCTCCAGGGTCGGATCAAGAAGGCCTGGGGAACCTAGGCTACAGGTTGCTGTAGGCCCCTGCGGAAGAGAAATTTTGTAACCAAATGACATAGACCAGTGTTTCTCAACCTTTTTTAGGCGAGGCACCCTCTCAATTCATGAAAAATTTCGAGGCACCCCAAACCAACAAGCCGTAACATGGCACCGCATCCGATACCACACAAGCTTAGAAAAGTAATACATTTGGAGACATCACACGACCTACGTTCGAAGCTTCAGCTGACTGGGGCGACCTATATTTCCTTTATTGTGTGTAAATGGCAGATGAAAGATTCCACTGACTAACATTAACTTATCAATTTAGACAAATATGTATTATTACATAATTTATTTATCAGCCACGTTTCCGCGGCACCCCTGAGGGAGGCCTGCGGCACCCCTGAGGGAGGCCTGCGGCACCCCAGGGTGCCCCAGCACCCATGTTGAGAAACACTGACATAGACTACCTTTCTCCATCCAGGTATGGCAGCCACATTGCCCCGGACCCTTGGGGAGCTGCAGCTATACCGTATTCTCCAGAGGTCCAACCTGCTCTGCTACTACGACGCCTTCATACAACAGGTGAGACTGAATGGCTGTCATGATCTACATAATACTGCTATTATATGGTCCAACTTAATCTCCTCCTTGTGTTTCGCAATGTTATTGCATTTCCATGCATGTTCATGCATAATTGTGCATTCATGGGCACCCATGGCCTAATGGTTCAGGAGATGGACTTTAGATCAAAGGGTTGTGGGTTCAAATCCCAACCTTCCACTCCTTACCACACTCCATGGCTGAGGTGGCCTTGAGCAAAGCACCTAGCCCCACACTGCTGCAGGGACTGTAGCCAATACCCTCTAAATATCTGCAAGTCACTTTGGATAAAAGCGTTAGCTAAGTGTAATGTGATGTAATGTCATGTAATTCTGTTAAGTTGTGAAAAACACTTGAATATGAATCTGAAACGGCACCGTTCTTATCTGTATCTTGTATGCCCGCAATGATGTCTGCCATCCCCCAGGGCGGCGACGATGTGCAGCAGCTGTGCGAGGCCGGTGAGGAAGAGTTCCTGGAGATCATGGCCCTGGTAGGCATGGCCAGCAAGCCCCTGCACGTACGGCGCCTACAGAAAGCCCTCCGGGACTGGGTCACCAACCCAGCGCTCTTCAACCAGCCCCTGGCTAGCCTCCCAGTTTGTAGCATTCCCGTATATAAGTTACCAGAGGGATCGCCCAGCCCGCTCCTTCCACGCGGAGAGCCAGCGATAAAGACACCTAAGTGTGGCACAGCAGCTTGTGGGGAGGGTGGCGGAGGAGGCGCCGGAGGAGGAGGTGGTAAAGGAGGACATGAGGCGGGTAACGGAAGTTCAGCCGGTGCTACAGCGTCTCCCTTACACAGCGGTGGCGAGCCCCGATTCTGGGCCGGTCACCTGGGCGGACACGGAGGTGGAGAGAGCGAGCACAGCCTGTCACCGGCCGAGCTGGGGTCCCCGTCGTCCCCGCGCGACGGCCTGGAGGCGTTAGATGTCGCCGCGGTGCAGTCTGTGACGGAGTGCGTGGAGAGGATGGCGACTGGGCTGACACGGAGCGACCCCGCGGAGGTCAAGGAGCAGCTGAAGGGGAACAAGAAGCTGGGCAAGATGATCGGACACATCTTCGACATGAGCGAGGAGGACCCCAGGAGAGAGGAGGAGATACGCAAGTACAGCGCCATCTACGGGCGGTTTGATTCCAAGAGGAAGGATGGCAAGCACCTGACACTTCATGAGGTGAGGCACGGTTATTACAGTTACGTTGTACTTACTTACACACTTATAAGCAGATTAAAAAATAAAACATGGACATAGATATGTTTTTTCCCCTTCTAAGCATGATATTTAGCGAAAGTGAATTTGTTGTACACATGCAAAAACGAATACCAAGCGTGAAATATTACACTATCACGTCACACACCACAAATTTTTCCTTTCCTAAAATGTACCTGATGAAGGTCTAGGACAGAAACGTTGCGCATGAATGAAAGCAGTGCAGTGGTCAGTGTGTAGGAGTTATTTTCCTGTAATTTTAACAGCTCTTCCCTTCCTCCCTGGCGTAGCTAACAGTGAACGAGGCAGCAGCCCAGCTCTGTATGAAGGACGTAGCCCTGCTGACACGACGAGACGAGCTCTTCGGCATGGCACGCCAGATCTCCAGAGAGGTCACCTACAAGTACACCTACAGGACCAGCAAGTAAGTTTCCCAGTCATGTGCTCAACTGCTTTATACAGTAGACTTACAGACCCAAAATTGTAGTTTAGAAGAACAAGGGAACACTCAACTAGTTATCAGTGGGCAAGTTTAACATGGTCACAATAAACGGCTAAAATTGATTCTGTCATAATACGTTATTGCTGTTGACTTCGGTAATTAGGTAATTAGTTAATCAGTTGCAGCTTTTCCCCTCATATCTATGACATTAAACTTAAATTTCAAAGCTAGTGATTGGTTACTTAATGATTCGAGAATGACAGAAACGCTATTAAGGTGTTCACATGTCTTCAGGAAATCAGGTTATTTGGCAAAATCCTACCTCTCACAATCAATTTTCTAAACAGATGAAGAATATTGGTTCTCATTCCATGTACATGTACATGATTTTAATAACCAGACAACTCCAAAAACCTGATCACAATTGTTTTTTTATGTGCATGTAAACATGCCCAATATGTTAACTGGTTAACAATCAGTAGAAAAGTAGAAATAATTGTTGGACGAAAATACTATTTTCTGCAAAGCCTGTCTTATGGTAATGGTTGGATTTAGGCCAAGTGAACTCTCGGTTTATCACAACAGTTAAGAAGTGTAGTTGCTTCGCTCTCTCACAAGTAACCTAAGCCAAGTTGTCCCATGCCATGGCGTACCAAAACACCCTTAGACTGGTCTCTGTCATAGCAAAACTACAATGCACATTGAAATCGAGACAAGCACACGTTCTCAGGCTCGACACGTGCCATTGTCATCACTGTAAAGTTGTGAACTAGCGTATACTGTACTGTATACTATATATTTAGTCAGACACCAAGGCATGCCTTCAGAAGTGTGAAGTCAGGTCATTCATCTCTGGCATCGCAAGGAAACTTTGCATTCACTCAAAACAGAAACTGTTTCACACATATGATGTGCTTGTCACGTAAATGTACGTTAGCCGAAACAAGTCACAGCGAAACTGTACATTTAGTCAAAAAGAAACATTTGATGCAGACATGTGACGTTCATCTTCAAAAGAACATTTCCCCACCCTGCTTGTGATACAGTAAAACATCAGCTCAATATCATGTGTGGCCCTGCCCTCACCCCCATTATGAAGTTCACAGGCTAATGAGGCTTGTATTTGTGTCAACTCAGAAATCAAAGTCTCAAGTTGAATTAACCTACAAACTTAAGGTAGCAGGGCCACTTACTTTTTTGAAGTTTAACTGGCTTGCAGTGTTTTACACTGTGTACGTTAGGCTTCTCAGCAAAAAAAACAGCTTGATATCATGTTTTTAAATACCTGTGGACTGCATGTAAAGTCATTGAAGATTAACGTTAATACTTTAATTTTAATAATATGTAAAAGGAAATGGGACGGATCTCAAGGCCAATCAGCCGTGTCCTGTACATAGAATTGGACGGAGATTTTGAGAGTAAGAGATGTTGATGGAGATAGAGAGGTGAGAGCGGTGGAAACAGACAGAAGGAGCCAGATGTCACATTGGTATTGTCACGCTGCCTCGGCTGCAATAGGGATGACTGTTTTCGAAAGAGCCACTTCCGAATCCGTGTGAAACTGAGAGCATTGTGTTGTAAGATGAGCGGATACGATACAATTGTAAAATTAGCCACTCGTCATGTGAAGACCTCAATTGAGCGCGTCTATGCAGTCTAGATGGAGTGTCTGTATGTGAATTAGCCCTCTGATGAGAGAAGACGACCCTTTACAAAGGGTACTACTTCTTACATTATTTGACATGAGTTATTATAGTGAAGTTTTGGTACTCCCTTGTTTGAAACGGTCTATTGGGTTTTAGCACTGTTGCTCCCTGTGCAGGGTGATAATTGAACTATGTAGCCCAGTGTTAGCTGTTGGGCCCAAAATACTGTGCGAAGGGAAGCGAGGAGAGTGGCTGTGTCTTTCTCTCTGGCTCTCCCTCTCTTTGTTTCTTATTTCCCCTCTATCTTTGTTTTCCTTCTGTCTCTCTGTTATTGTGATTTCTTATTTTCTTGTACTCTCTCTTTTTTTCAAGTTTTTGTTTTGTTTTTGTGTGTATCTCTCTCCTCCCCCGGTTATATCCATCCCTCTCTTTCCCTCTGATTCTCTCTTTCCCCTGCCCACTCTCTTCCTCTTTTTCTTCCATCTCTTCCTCCCTTCTTCCTCCCTCTCTCCCTCATTTTCTCTCCCTCTTTCCTCCTCCGTCAGTGTCTCTCTCCCCTCCCTCAACACTCTTTCCCTCTCTCTTTGTCACCTCTCTCTCCCTCTCACTTCCCTCCCTCTCTGCATTTCCTCTTCCATCCCTCTCTTACTTCTCACTCTCTCTCTCTCTTTCTCTCTGTAGCTCCCCATCTCTCTACCGCCCCTTCTCTCTCTCTCTCTCTCTCTCTCTCTCTCTCTCTCTCTCTCTCTCTCTCTCTCTCTCTCTCTCTCTCTCTCTCTCTCTCTCTCTCTCTCTCTCTCTCTCTCTCTCCCTCTCCTTCTCTCTCTCTGCCTCCCCCTCTCTCCCTGCGTCTCTCTGTCTCTCTGCCTCCTTCTCTCTCTCTGCCTCACTCTCTCCCGCCGTCTCTCTCTCTACCCCCCTCTCTCTCCTTCTCTCCCTCTCCTCCTCCCTCTCCTCCCTCTCTCCCTCCGTCTCTTCCCGTGTGTGTGTGGGGAGTAATGAGCTTGTGGCTGTGGAGGCATCCTCTGCCCTCCCACTCCTCAGGATCACATAGACAGGCTTGAGTGCAACTCCTCAAATTGGCTCTGTGAAGTACAGGAAGAAACAGAAACAGGGGCGAGAGAGGGGGAGGGAGGGAGAACGAGAAAGAGAGAGAGAGAGAGAGAGAGAGAGAGAGAGAGAGAGAGAGAGAGAGAGAAGAGAAAGAGAGAGAAAAGAGAAAGAGAGAAGGAGAAGGAAAAGAGAGAGATGGAGAAAAAGAAGATGATGAAGAAGAAAGAGTGGGGGAAGAGAGACAGATAGAGAAGTGAAAGAAGAGCGAGAGATGATGAAGGAGTAGGAGGAGGAGAGTATGAAGAGGTGGATAAGAAGAAGAAGAAGAAGAAGAAAAAAAAGTCCTGCTTCTTGCAGGTGTTTCCTGGATTAGCAGGTTGGCAGGCCCTGAGGATGGAAAATTCCACTTTGGTATTTGTTCACCTGAGCGAAAGGTGGCCTATCGCAGGCACAGGCACACCCACCCCACCGCCAAGATTCTATCAGCTCCGCAGACACATTCCCTCACTCTCCTGGCTGCTGTGCTGACTGCTGGCCAGAAATCTACCGCTTTGGCTGTTTCATTGTGGCCCTTGAATTTTTTTAGCCAAATATGAAAATATGGAAATAAAATAACAATGAATATTCTTTATAGACATGCTCTCTCTCTCTCCTGGTTTGCAAGTAAGTTTCCCAGTCATGCTCACTTGCTTTATACAGTAGACTTACAGACCCAAAATTGTAGTTTAGAAGAACAAGGGAACACTCAACTAGTTATCAGTGGGCAAGTTTAACATGGTCACAATAAACGGCTAACTGGCAATAATACGTTGTTGGTGTTGACTTGCATTCAGAAATCTGTAATGAACCGGGTCAGTAGCAGGCTTTCCCCTCATAGCCTATCTGTGATCACGTTTTTTGGCAAAATCCTACCTCTGTTAATTGATTTTCTAAACAGATGAAAAATATCGGTTTCTATTCCATTTACTAGGGCATTTTAACACCTCCAAAAAACCTGATCACAATTGTCTTTTTCTATATGCTTGTAAACCCCTAGACTGGTCTCTGTCGTAGTGAAACCATATTGCACATTGAATTCGAGACAAAGACTCGGCACGTGCCACTGGCATCATTGTAGACTAGTGTTACAGCCAAAGTATACTGTATATTTAGTCAGACACCAAGGCATGCTTTCAGAAGTGTGACGTGAGGTCATTCATGTCTGGCATTGCAAGGACACTTTGCATTCACTCAAAACATAAAAACTGTTTCACACATGTGACGTTCTTGTCATGTTTACGTTAGCTGAAACAAGTCACAGCGAAACTGTTCATTAGTCAGACAGAAAGATGTGATGCAGACATGTGACGTTCATCTTCAAATACACCATTTCCCCACCCTGCTTGTGATACAGTAAGACACCAGCTCAATATCATGTGTGGCCTTGTCCCCTTTGG
>NC_085869.1:31152345-31202345 GCF_034702125.1 Engraulis encrasicolus | reverse complement strand
TCGCCATCTCTTTCTCGATATCTCTCCCTTTCTTTCTTTCTTTTTTTTCTGTCTTTTTTCTTTCTTTCTTTCTGCATTTCTCTCAAACCCTCTCTCTCCTTCTCCTCTCTATTCCCCCCCCAACCCAGATGCAGCTGGAGCGCCTGGTGGCTAAGCAGATGGAGATTCTGCATGACGCGGCGTCTCAGGACCGGCTGCAGGCTTTGGATTGGAGGATCCCGACCGCCGCCCTCAAGCACACCGCCGACCGCCAGCCCAGCAACGGCGTCACCACAGCCACCGACAAGACCAGCAGCGAGACGACAGGTGAGGGCATCACGTGCTGTTGTGGGTTGTGTCAATGGTGTAGAAAAAAACACTCAAAACAAACAACAACTACCAAAAAACAAGCCGCTTTGGTGTCATGCTGTTGTGCATGGTGCAATACACGGCATCGCCATACCACTGCCAGTACTAGCGGGCGGCAAACAGGCAGGTAGGCTAAGGCGAGGAGACAGGTCAGGGGAGGTGTCATGTCAGGGGTCATGTCAATGATTGTAAACAGTATGTGCGCTCTAATTTCAAAATAAAGATTCCATGAGTTTCGGCTTAAGTAAGCCTAGCAAACAAGCAAATTGAAAGAAACAACATTTGCAAGCTCCTCGCAAGTCTTAGTATCGAAAATATAAGAATGTAGAAGTTCTTAAGTTCTTAACTGATGTTATTCTCATGTCAGACAGCGACAGGGGTTGGCTCATCCTGGGTGGTGTGCAGCATGTGCTAGTGATGTTTAAGATAAAGGTTGGCGGTTCCAGATCTCCTCATCCTTGCCATGACATTACCAAGAGCCTTAAGCAACAGATTCAGACTTGGTCATTACAGTTTTGGTCACAGTGATGTTATTACGTTGGCTCTGCGTAAATGGGTTAAGCAAATAGATGGGGAAACCAGAGCCATTCTTCCTGTGATGGTGGTGGTGTTGTTATTGGTGTGAAAACTCTCCTCAGCGCAGTCATCCATGGTCTCCATGGTGTTGTACACGCACGTGTGTCGGTGTGAAATAGAGTGTGTGTGGTGTGGTGTGATGTGTGCACATGTGTCGAGCACTGTAAATGCACTCGTTCAAATGTGCATGGTAAGCTTTGTGTGTGTGTGTGTGTGTGTGTGTGTGTGTGTGTGTGTGTGTGTGTGTGTGTGTGTGTGTGTGTGTGTGTGTGTGTGTGTGTGTGTGTGTGTGTGTGTGTGTGTGTGTGTGTGTGTGTGTGTGTGTGGGATAAAGAGGAAGGCATTATGCATGTATCAGTCACCTAGTGAGCCTCACCTGGAGCAGGGCAGCTCTGTCCGTCTGTCTTCCTGCCTGCCTGTCTGTCTGTCTGTCTGTCTGTCTGTCTGTCTGTCTGTCTGTCTGTGTATTTGTTTGTGTGCCTGATGGATTTTTCCAGTTTTACATCTTCTGAGCCACACTTGCATTTCTGGGACTCATCTGTCAGGTGTGGGCGGGAGAGAGGTGGGAGTGAGAATGGGGGTGGGGGGATGAGGGAAATGACAAATGAGGAAGGTGGAAACTGAAAATGAGTGAGAGAATGAGTGAGCGATTGAGTGAGAAAGTGAGTGTGTGTGTGTGTGTGTGTGTGTGTGTGTGTGTGTGTGTGTGTGTGTGTGTGTGTGTGTGTGTGTGTGTGTGTGTGTGTGTGTGTGTGTGTGTGTGTGTGTGTGTGTGTGTGTGTATGTGTGTGTGTGTGTGTGTGTGTGGAGGGGGGGGGGTGTTGTTGACAAGGAATTGAAAGAGAGACAAAAAGGGAAAAGGCAAGACGGATGTACCAAACTCAGAAAAAAAAGAGGCAAAAAGGAACGAGCCAGAGAGAAAGTCTCCAGCGCAGAGGAGAGACTGAGCAAAGAGAGAGGGGAAGAACTGAAAGAAAGAAAAATGAAAGCAGAAAAAGAGAAGATGAGGGCAGTGTTAAGGAGTTTAGAAAGGGGAAATTCAGATATGAAAGTAATAAAAACGTACAATGGAAAGCACAAACAGAATACAGTAGGGTGACAAAATGGATGAAAAGACTGCATGAGACAGAGAGAGAGAGAGAGAGAGAGAGAGAGAGAGAGAGAGAGAGAGAGAGAGAGAGAGAGAGAGAGAAAGAGAACAAGAGGGATGGATAAATGATGAGGTAACCACTAGTGACACCCATGGCCTAGTATTGCACCATAGTTTATAATTAGTGCTGGAACTTGGATCTGATCATGATCATCAAACATGCTAATAACCTTATCTTTAATAACTTAATCTATAGAGCACAAAAGACATGCAGCCCAATGTGCATAACAGTTAGATTAACAACAACAACAAAAATAATACAACATAAAATGAATATAATAAAAATAAAACGAATATTATATAAATAAAATAAACTGTTTTTTTATCTGTTTACTGGTGGGTTGTAGAGGCAGTCAGGACACTGGCATTGGCCTATAACGTGCACCCATTGCAAACAGTGCAACCCCAAGCTATGTTATGTTAAACGTAGTTTGACTTGTCAGGCTACTGTACATCTCAAACATTTGCCTTCATTTTTCCGAGGGCAGTCATTCATACGGTGGGCAGGAGGAAGGCCCAGATAGCGCAGCAGTAGATTGCTTTGCTGGCTTGCTCACTGTCTTGATGCTATTCTGCTCCACTTTTCATGGGGCCCACTTTCATGTGGTCGCAGCAAGCGGAGTCCTGCACTGCCTTATAGTCACACAGCACCGCCACCACACATCAGAGCAGGGAGTTTCCAATCCAGACCATTCAAGAAAAAACATCCTCTTCACCACCCTCTACTGCCAAATATGTATGCCAGTCGGTTTTCTCTGTGTGCATGTGTTTGTGTGTGCGCGCGTGTGTGTGAACTCTCCTCCACTGCTGTCAAATATGTATGTCAGTTGGCTGTTTGTGTGTGCGTGTGTGCCTGCATGTGTGTATTGTCCTTTGAGATGACTGACAGTTCAGCAGGCAGCTAGACAGCTTGTGTTACAGTACATCAGGGGTTGGTGGACTTGGAGGAAGTTTAAAGGCGATTCACTGTCTGAGATTGACATACACTGGAAGATTCATTCATTCATTCATTCATTCATTCATTCATTCATTCATTCATTCATTCATTCATTCATTCATTCATTCTTTATTTGTGACAGACACAATGGTTCATATCATACATATACAAATTACAAAATGATTGCAATGACACTGACAATTTATATGTAGAGCTCTAGAAAGCTCAACAGTGGACCAAAAAATAATAAATAAAAGAAAGAAAAATAATAATAGAAACATATGATAACATATAATAGAAAGACTGCTGTGGTGTCATGTAATGCATCTTGTACTGCATCTCATAAATAGGCATGATAGAACACTGTAATGTTTATAGGCCTATATCTTTTACAACAACTCGGATGTAGGAAAATTCCTCGGATGAAGGAAAATGAAAGTAGGAAAAACACTTGCATGCTGAATAAAAACAGGTAGAATACAGTGCCCTCCATTATTATTGGCACCCCTGGTTGAGATGTGTTTTTTAGCTTCCAATTATTATTATTTTTCTCTAAATAATATAGGACCTTAATGGAAAAAAAGAGAAAAATCCAACCTTCAATACAAGTGCATTTATTCAGTGGGGAAAAAATCCCACATAAAGAAATAATTATTTGACATCAAATAATGTGTGTCACAATTATTAGCACCTAATCTTCTCCTATAATGTTTCACAAGATGGGAAAAGACATAAAGAGGGATCTTCAGCCATTCCTCTTTGCAGAATCTCTCTAAATCATCCAGAGACCTGGGTCCTCTCCTCTGTACTCTCCTCTTCAGCTCACCCCACAGGTTCTCAATGGGGTTGAGGTCTGGGGACTGAGATGGCCATGGGAGGAGCTTGATTTTGTGTCTGGTTAACCATTTCTGTGTAGATTTGGCCATAAATTTAGGGTCATTGTCTTGCTGAAAGACCCAGTGACGACCCATCTTCAGCTTTTTGGCAGAGGGCAACAGATTTTGATTTAAAATGTCCTGGTATTTCAAAGCATTCATGATGCCATGCACCCTAACAAGCTTCCCAGGGCCTTTGGAAGCGAAACAGCCCCACAGCATCACTGACCCACCCCCATACTTCACAGTGGGTATGAGGTGCTTTTCAGCATGCGCATCTTTCGTGGCACGCCAGACCCACTTAGAGTGTTTGTTGCCAAAAAGCTCAATCTTGGTTTCATCTGACCAAAGCACACGGTCCCAGTTGAAGCCCCAATACCGCTGGGCGAACTCCAGACGTTTGCGTTTATGATTGTGGGTGAGGAAAGGTTTTCTCCGTGCATGCCTCCCAAACAGCTTGTTGGCGTGTAGACAGCGCCTGATGGTTGATATGGAGACTTTGTGACCCCAGGATGCTACCATTTGTTGTAATTCTGTAACAGTGAGCTTTGGAGATATTTTTATTTCTCTTACCATCCTCCTCACTGTGCGTGGTGGCAAAATAAACTTGGGTCCTCGTCCAGGCTTGTTTACCACTGTTCCAGTTGTTTTGAACTTCTTAATTATTCCTCTCACAGTAGATATGGGCAGCTGCAGTTGAGTGGCAATCTTCTTGTAGCCTCTGCCTGACCTGTGAAGGTCGACGCACATCTGCCTCACTTGTATGCTGTGTTCCTTTGTCTTTCCCATATTTAAGAGTGGATAAGAGAAATGGCCTCGGTGTCACGTCATATTTATACCCCAGGGAAACAGGAAGTGATGAATTACTAATTAAATGTTCCTACATACTCTGGTAAACTTTGTAAACTACTGTAGAAATGACAGAAATGCTTCAATTATATTTATTTCCTGGGAATTGTTAAGGGTGCCAATAATTGTGGAACAGGTGATTTAATGAAAAATAATTATTTTTTTAGTCAGGGATTTTTTTTATTTTCCTACAATTCATTTGAGTTGAAGGCTACATTTTCCTAAAATTTTCAGTGTGACAGTATTCCTCTGCAATAAACACTGAATTTATTTTAAGGCTTTTAACACATCTCAACCAGGGGTGCCAATAATTATGGAGGGCACTGTAAGTAGGCATGATAGAACGCTTTGATGTCATGTCCTGTAATGACATCTAGCAAGTAGGCATGATAGAATGCTGTGACTCAGGTAATGTATCATTTAAAGGACCAATTCAGTCAATTTCAACATGCAGTTGTAATGCTCACACTACCCTGGACTTGTCAGTACCTGAAGTTTTTTTCTTCTTCTTCTTCAGCTTTTTCCGAGATCTTGGTCATTGTAATGGGGGCAGCGCTTTGTTCACATTTCAGAAAAACATTTTTATTTATTTCCAAAAACATCCGAAAGGTTATACAACATCAGCAGACAACTAGCAAACAGCGGTACCTTTTAGGAAAATATTTGGAGTAGGCCTATGTTCATTAAAAAAAAAAAATGTAAACAAACGCTGCCCCCATTAGAATAGCTCATATGTCGGAAAGGGCGTTGCCGAAAAATGTGGCATCACCGGGTACTGACAAGTCAAGGGTAGCGTGAGCAATACAACAGCATGTTGAAATTGACTGAACTGGTCCTTTAAGACATCTTGTAAGTAGGGTTGATAGAATGCTGTGATGTCATGTTGTATACAATATCTTTGTCATCTCGTAAGTAGGCATGAGAGAACGCTGTCAGGTCAGGTCGTGGTATGACTTCTGGTAAGTAGATCATATATGATGATAGAGTAGTATACAGTAGACTAGACAATGCTGAGAATTTTAGGCCATGCACTCCATCTCATGCTGTACCTCATCAAGCACACATGCAGGATGAGTGTGTCAAGTTATCGCAACAACGAAACCTCAAGACTTCTGCCAAGTGCTTATCGTGGGGTTTTGTCTACTGTAGCGGTGCATGCATGGGAACTGAAGTGTATTAGTGTGTCAACATCAAAGCTCTCGCATCTTCCAGTCGACATGATCAGAAAAGATCAGAGGGCAGCGTGTGGGTTGAAGACGATGTCTGTACTGAGCCACGCGTTATGGCCTACCATATGTCCAACCGTACATTGCGAACAGAGACTTCCTCTCTTTCATGTGGAGGATGACAGAGCACATGTAGTGTAGAATGATGCTGACAAACACAGATGAGCAGTGAAGGGGACCTCCATGTGTCCGGCTGTGTCTGAGAGTGAAGAGAGTGCTGATATGATTGTGTGGGAAGCTTTCACGGCTCGTTTGTTGATTGTTCATGATAGCTCTCCACCCCTCCCCCAGTGCCATGTCTGTGTATGGGTTAAAGACTGTTTTGCTCAGACGTCAGGTGGTGCAAGGGAATCAAATGCCCATCAATTAATTAGTAATGAATGCGGCAATGAATATGCTTCTTAGATAGTCCACTGAAAACAAGCAAACGTAAAACGATCCATACAATAGGGCCACTGTCTGTTGTTGCGCCGCCCTGACGTGTGCTACTGCTGAAAAGTCACTGACCCGCATGCATCCTCACAAATGCCTTTGAATGCAGTGTTGTTTGAGTCACAGGCATACTGTACGTAACTTGTGTCTGTGAAGACTTCCATTCATTCAGGTCGTGTTAGTGAAAAGAGTTTACACAGTGAGGCAAGGAAAGGCCATTTTTATTTGTGTAGCTCATTTCATTCACAGAAGCAGTTCAATGTGCTTCACAAAAAAATAAAGGTATAAGAACATAGCAAATGAAATAGACAAAATAAAGTCACCGCAATGCGAAAAAGGGAGAAAGGATAAAAGCAGGAATACAGAAAACATGAAATAAAGGAAGAAAACATTGAATGATTAGAATCAAAGCCAGTTAAAACATTAAAATCAAAAGTTAATCATTTGGAATTGCAGTAAAATGGGGTGCCAGCATTTCAAGGTAAATTAAACTATATAAGTCCAAATAGAGTATTTACGACTCTGTGGAGCTCTGAAAATGTAACACTGACCAAAGAGTGAAATTATCACTATATGTTGAGTGGCACCAAATGTTACCTGATATGGAGTTCATTCCAAGTCTGTTATATTCACAGTAGTTGTCCGGAGGTTTTAAATCTTGACCACAGGGTCCTAGGGCCTTTTCGTTGCAGTTCACAGATGCCTTGGTGCTAAGTTAGGACCCTCCCACATGGAGACGGTGTGTGTGTGTGTGTGTGTGTGTGTGTGTGTGTGTGTGTGTGTGTGTGTGTGTGTGTGTGTGTGTGTGTGTGTGTGTGTGTGTGTGTGTGTGTGTGTGTGTGTGTGTGTGTGTGTGTGTGCAGGTGGTGGTGTTAAGTGCTTTTCTTGTTCTTATTTTAGGGCGTGCTGAGTTCCAACAGGACTTTCCACCTCTGCCTCTCACCCATTAAGTTAATTTAACACCTTGCGCTGCGCACACGCACACACACACACACACACACACACACACACACACACACACACACACACACACACACACACACACACACACACACACACACACACACACAGGCTATTTGCTCAGTAGTTAAATGGACTTAAAGTGAGGCTACCTCTTTTTTTCTCCTCTCTCCTGCTTTCTCGCCTCTCCTTTCTTTTACATGCATTCTTTTAATCCCTTAGTTAGCATCTCTCTCTTCTCTCATCTAGTCTCACGTTTGCTCTCTCTCTCTCTCTCTCTCTCTCTCTCTCTCTCTCTCTCTCTCTCTCTCTCTCTCTGCAATGGCTAATTAAAAAGCATTGTGCGCATCTTTACAAAAAGAGTGAGAAAATGAAAGATATTAGTCATCCCTCCCTCCATCTCTCCTTCTCTCTTGTGGTCGTGCATTAGATCATAGAGCTATAGACAGAGTGGATTGATGCCACACACACATGCAGGATGAAGAACAATGGCCATAAAGGAGGGAGGGAGAGAGAGAGAGAGAGAGAGAGAGAGAGAGAGAGAGAGAGAGAGAGAGAGAGAGAGAGAGAGAGAGAGAGAGAGAGAGAGAGAGAGATTGAACCTGTGTGTGGATGTAAAACAGGCAATGAAAGCCAAATGCAGATAGTGACTAATTGCACATAATGACTAAAAATGCAATACATATTTTAAAAAGATTATAAAAAGATAGACTTACTAATAATTTAATACAAGACATCAAGTGAGAGCAGGTTAAGGTTATAATGTTTTTACAGTAAAAAAACCAAACCTTCTTTAGACATCAATGGCAGTTATGTGTCTTTTTTGTGATGATTACTGACCATACTTTGTGTGTGTGTGTGTGTGTGTGTGTGTGTGTGTGTGTGTGTGTGTGTGTGTGTGTGTGTGTGTGTGTGTGTGTGTAGGCGAGAGACCTCTGAACCTGCGGCTGGCGAGCCAGAGGGCTGAGGGTGAGACGCCATTGGGCAAGCAGCTAGCCAATGAGCTGAAGAGACATCACGCCAACACGGAGAGCAAAGCAGCAGCCACGGGTGAGTGTTCTTTCACATACGTGTACACACACGTGCACACACACACATATATGCAGACACACACACATGCAGGCACACATGCACACACACACACACACGACGCACACACCGACACATGCATGCACGCACACGCACCACGCACACACAGATACATGAACACATGCATGCATGTACACACATGCACACAGACACATGCACACACGGGCGCATGCATACAGTTACACATGCAGGCACACACACACACACACACACACACACACACACACACACACACACACACACACACACACACACACACACACACACACACACACACACACACACACACACACACACAGCACATTATACCAGCCATCCTAGATACAGTATACATACAAACATTTATATATCGCCCAAACATACACAACGGCACAGCAAAACACTTTTGACATTGCTTACATCTCTTCTCGAAAACAAATTGTTTCCACAGATCAAACTGACCCCACACATGCTCGCACACACAATCAATCTCTCTCTCTCTCTCTCTCTCTCTCTCTCTCTCTCTCTCTCTCTCTCTCTCTCTCTCTCTCTCTCTACTGAAAAAACCTCAACGACATTGAATTAATGTTGCTATGACAGCACCGATAGTCTTTAGTAACTGGTTAAAACTTGGTGATTACTGTTTTGGTAACAACAGCCTATCAGTAATTGAGGCTCTGCATGAAAGTATTATCAGCATATTGCTTTATAACAACAGACTATATTACATTACATTACACTTAGCTGATGCTTTTATCAAAAGCAACGTATAGTTATTTACAGGGTATTGGTTATAGTCCCTTGAGTAATGTAGGTGTAGGTACCTCAGCTGTGGACGGAGGTGTAGGAAGTGGGGGGGGGATTTGAACCTACAGTTCCCTGATCTTCAGACCAGCTCCCTAAAACCATTAGGTCCCAGCTACCCCTAAGATAAGAGACATGTCTTGCTGTTGAGACATAAACACTTCGAAATCTGAGGAGGATGTCCTGATGTCCATTCCATTATCCAAACTCCCGTCCTCGACTTGTGCTTGTGACCTCGTGCTTCGCTGCTGTAGTCAGGCTAGACCCAGCAGACTTTCCCTGATTCAACAACCCTATAGAAAATGAGAAAAATATTTTTATTGGCAAGATACTGAATCTTGTGACTCCATCACGTGACCACAAGCACAAGGAAGGACGGGATATTACATTATTTAAGTGGACCCCAGTGATGTCACACTGTTGTCCTGAAATGCTGTCCTTTTTCCCCTTTTTTATAGAGAACGGCAACGGCACAGACCACCCATCGCAGGCCCTCAACCTGTCAGAGAAAAAGACCATCAAATCAGAACCCGAGGACTCCAGATAGCACCTCCAACCTTGACCTCTGACCTCAACCTACTCCCCCCACCCCACATCACACCCTCCTGGTACCCCAAACGTCCCCTTTTCCTGTGTCCCTCATTCCTAATGAACTCTGTTGTGTGTTCGTAAATACTAAAAGGAACACAGCTATAAAGTAGAGCCTTAACAACCAACGTTGCCTCAGAAAAAAAGACGTGATTTTTTATTATTATTATTATTTTATTTTTTATTTACTGTTTTATTTTCTCGCCAAAGTACCTAGAGCCCTTATTTTCTGATCTTAGTTGACTTAGTGTTTCCTTTTTTTGTATCATCACTGACTTGTATTATTATCATTGACTGCGTTGTCGTCTTGTATTCTGCACTTCCTTCGCTCCCCTCTTTCTTTGTTTTAGCTCTCTTTCTATCTCTCCCCCGTGCTCCCTGTCCCCTATGCGATCGTCCTATCTGTGCTGTATATACTGGATCCTATACGGTAAACTGTTTGTTGTTGTATATGATGTTATTTAACATTTGTGTCATGTGTAGGTATGAATATTTGTAATCTAAAATGTACTTTTCACTGAGACCAAGGGCTTCAGTGTCATCGTGTAACTGTTTCTGCACACACACACACACCACACACGCGCACACATAAACACACACGCACACATGTGCGCGCACTCACACTCACACACACGTACACATACACACACGCACACACAATCCGGTTTGAAATCCATTTACGTATTATCAATACTGACATGTCAACAGATTACGAGATGTAAATAACTGAAATTCATCACAGTAATAATAATTTAATTGGGAATGTCAGGGTGCTTTCATTACTGTGCGCCACATTTTACCTACAGTATATCATAGCCCATTGTAATAGTTAGTGTCGTAGAGCAATACACAGTAGCTGTCACTTTGCAACCCTGTGAAAGTGTGTAGTTGTCCCAACCCTGGTGAGCATTTGGAATGTCGACGACGATACCATATATCTATACCCTGTCCAGTAGTGTAGCCTAGTTTTACAAACCCGATGATGGAAATATGACTTGCAAACTAATATGCACTAGTTTTTGTTATTCTCAGTACAGTATGTGTCCTCAGATTGTGCTCAGAAGAAGCGCTTGACATTTCTTACATTTCTGCAATGTGTTCAATCTATCCACGCTTATGTGTACCATCTCTCTCTCAGTTGAAGAAGCTTTTGTTGGTTGGTGTATGTATGGTTGAAGGGATGGTGTGATCTTCAGTGTTCAGTGTGCCGTTTATGATGCGGTGCGTGGACACAGGTACTTACAAATCAGGGTTCTGTAGTATAGTTAGCCATCTGTAAAGAACCGGCCAAGCTGTCAAGAAAAGTGCATGTACACAGTCAGATTTTTTGTGTTCATTGAACACAGTAGGAACAGAAATCCTCTCTTAAACTCTTAAAGGCCTCGTTAACATGAGAGATTTAATTCTGAATTAACTCTTTTTAATTCAGAATAATACCTAATTCCACTTTGAAAACATCATGTAAACACCTCCCAATTTGGAAATAAATTAAAGTGCAATGTAAACTCGACAGTTCTATTGAATTCCGAATTATTCATTCTGAATTAAAAACACCATGTAACCGTGTCCATTGGGACTCTGGAATTAACACTCAGTCAACACTTTGATTGTTCCTCTACAAAGAATATTTGGTCCAACTCTCAAATTGTTAAAGTAACACCATTAAATGTACTGTGTATGTACGTAGTATGTACAGTATGTTGTGTTCTACATGGATTACCTCAGTTTTGGTAACACCAGTTTCAACCAGCCATGAGAAGCTGGGCTGGTGAGGCCTTTGCGAGGAGCATAGAGTAGTAGGAGCCACTCTTTTCTTGACTGCACCGTGATTGCTCCTTGCTATTGCAAGGTACAGCTCCATTCACCTTGGAAGGTACATTGAATCCACATGGTATGCGATTGGAAGGGAAAAAATAAGGGGCTCCTATCACTGTAAAACATTGCAGTCAGATACAGTAAACGTAAAAAAGTAAGCTGCCCTGCTGCCTTAAGTTTTTAAGTTAACTCAACTTGAGAAAGCCTCAAGTTGAGTTAAGACTTGAGTTGAGTTGACTGAAAAACGTAAGGCAGCAGTGCAACTTACTCTTTTTTACGTTTAACTGGTAGGCAATATTTTACAGTGGACTGTACAAACGATAGACATCACCACCGGGCTTGTCATAGGCGGAAATAGGGGTGGGCGGTAACCGCGGTATAATATTGTGTGCAGTATTTTTTCATCAATGATAGAGATTTTGTCTCATACCGTCTACCGCAATAGCGCATTGCGTCCTGTAGATGTAGAGTTATAGTTATAGATTAAAAGTTTAAAAATATGTTTTCAAATTATTTGAATGACAAGAATTCCCACATAGATAAAACAATGTCTGACCAGTCATTTCCAAAAATAAAATGCAAAAAAATGGTGTTTTGGTCATTTTGCCACAAAACACTTAATTTGAACATTTTATACACAAATGTACAATACCGTGATATATACCGTGGCTAAAATTATACCGAGGTGTACATTTTTGGCCATACCGCCCATCCCTAGGCGGAAACATACAAAACTTGTATGAAATTTGCTATGGCTTTTATAGCATACTGTAACTGACAAGAAACATACAGTAGGTAGATGTCTGTGAAAAAAGGAAATCAATCAATTATGATGAAACACTTAAACTCCTAAATACCTCCTGTCAAAGACTGGGACTTAAAAACCCATTTGTCATGGTGTGCAGTATTTTATGTTACTTTTCGTCAATAGGAAATGGAAAGAATATTGTGTATGTTCTTCTGTGTATATCTTTTTTTTTAAAATATGCAAAGTCCTGTTGATTTAAGTGCCAAAAAAATCGGACCACAGGGAGTGAAGTACAACAGTAAAAAAGACAAAATGGAGTAATACAGCAATGTCATGAAACAAGGACATTCACCCCTTTTCTTTTTGAAATGATCAGATTATTTTTTTCTTGCTAACAATTGTAGTTGTAGACAGCACACACACACACACACACACACACACACACACACACACACACACACACACACACACACACACACACACACACACACACACACACACACACACACACACACACACACACACACACACACACAGAGCGATGACAAATGTTGCTTTACATCAATGGAACATACTGACAAAAAATTAACTTGAGAAAAAAACTTTGGTGACACAAACGGCCTAATATAATAAAGAAACCATAACCTTCAAGGAGCTACTTTTTATCTGTACTCTTTTATGGTTATGTTCAGTGTTAAAGTGTCCGACACTTTCTTTAGAGAAAAAAAAGAAACTGGTACTTTTTCAGTCTGTGATTGCTTTGTAGTGTATAGAAATATGCATTTTGACATGTGGGATGAGACTGTGTATGTGTCAGTAGACTCTGTATCACTGTTGTTAGTGTTTTAAAGGAACACCCTTAGGTTATGCATACCCATGCATCAATTTGTTTCTTTTTTGTAAACACTAATATATTTAATTTGTTATACAGCACATGGACATTAAACTCTATTTTTTGAGATCTGATAGTGGAGTATTTTTCCTGTTGTTTGCTCGTGACATTTGTTATACTGTATACGGTTTTCAAACTGACCTAATGCTCTTGTCCGTTTCTGCACCAGATTAGTTCTGTAGGCCTACTAAAAGTGCCTACAGGCGAACCACCCACATTCATACCGGTCTCTGAACAGTTACAAACATGACTGTGTGTTATCCGGATGAACCTGATTTTTAGAAAAAGATTTTAGGGCCCACTTGCAATACCTTTGTGGCCCACAATTCGAGAATCACTTGGTTACCTTAATTAATTGCCTGTGTTACATCAATCAATTTCAGTGTAACAAAATAAGCAACAAAATGTAGCATGTAAATACACTAAAAGGGCAGGGTTAAGGTTGGTGCTAGTGTAACCAAGATCATCCTGCACAGTCTGCCACTAGGACCTCAAACCTGTGACCTATCAGTCAAAGCTCAGCATGGAAGGCACAGTACGATACCACTGAGCTAAAGCTCCAGACCAATAGACCCCTTGCACCTCCCTTGACAACCGTCGTCAGGACGAACTCAGAGGACAATCGCGCTCCGAACGCAGTAAGCAGCCCGTTGGAATAGCCAGATTACTGCAGATCAGTGGTCGGCAATTTTGTTTGTATACGGACCAATTCCAGCCCTCAGAATTAAAATAATCAGATTCTAGAAAAAAAAACAGTATCTGAACTTGACAGTACCGATATTCCTCAGTAGACTTCCGTTGTGCTTCAAACTTTCTGGCCAAAGGACCACTGAACTGAATTGACTCGCTCGAGCTGTAGGCACTGCAAATCCATGACGCTTGCTTTGTTAGACCCGTGTAGCCTATACATTTCAATGCCGTCTTATTTTTTGGTGAATGTCAAGATAATGTTACAAATATAGACCGGTATTCTTCTGTAAGCTTCCGATATAACGGTGCGTTTCAAACTTTCTCACCAAATGAAATGACGCGCTCGAGCTACAGGCACTGTACATTCATGTCGCTTGCTTTGTTAGGTGAGGCGTGAAATGTAGCCTACACGCGTCTGTCTTTTTTGTGAAATGTCACGACAATGTCTCAAATAGGCTACGGTAGGCTAGGCCTACTATAAATGTGGATAATGTTTAAAGTCTAATCCACTCACGGACCACTAGCCTATTTTGCAGTGGTGGTGCCAACTAATGAGATAATGCGGATGCTGGCAGGGGAAAAAAGATATAGCATAGCCTACGCGTAAAATAAACAATGTGCAACGTTTAAGCCTATGCCTTACGATTATTTAGACAGGGTGTAGTCAGAGTAGAATAGTCAGCGTGGAGCTAGGAGCCAATGGTAGGCTAAAAGAATAGACAGCGTTAGTATTGCCCAAAGCGACCTTATAATGCATGGTGATTTGCTGTTGGAAAACGCAAGGGAGTCATAGGCATATAGCCTATTTGCGTGAGCATCAGCACACAAAACATTCAATTTTATGCAAACAAAAATCCTTACCAGGACACTTTATTTTACTAAAAACAACACGCAATGCATGTCAGCGCAGGTCACGGGGAGTTGTTCTCCGACTGTTCAGCCTATCCGTCAAACATGGGAACACTGACGGGCTAGACCCGAAACCTTTGCATCCCACTTTCTGTTTTGGCTTCTCTTTATTTTCAGCTTTTAATACAGTTTCACTAAACAGCATCAAGCTCCTGTACGACTCCTTTATCTTCACATTGCATTTTTGGTTTGGAATTATGCACCGAGCGAAAACTATAAAGTAAGACAAAGGCAAGGACGTCATCTACATTTACCCATCAAACAAATCATCATTGTCCACTCAAGGAGTGTCCATGATCATCTGATGAATAAAACGTGAATGGTGAAATTATCAATTGGGCTGCTAACCAAAGAAGCAATGATAATATCGTAATGGCAAAATATAGGCTATGCATGCGCAATAGCAATTATAACGGCCAGCGGGGATGTTCAATAAGACAGGGGAAAGGGGGTGCCCCCTGTTCCAACAGCAACAAGGTGGTCATCAATGCGGGTCAAATTCATTAAATTCCACCCACTAAATGTAAGATTAATCAAAGTTGTGCAGCGAGTGAGATGGTTTGATCACAAAGCCATCAAATTTATCAGGGGGCGCGCACAGCCTTTGTGTCTTCAGTGGCAATGGGACCGATAAAGACGCTGTCAGCGCCTGCTGTTTTTTGTAGGCAACTTTTCGCTGCGCCATTCCAACTTGGCAAATGTCTCACAGAAAGCATGTAGGCCTAGGCTAAAACACGGTGGTGTGTTGGAAGAAACGCAAACGATCGAAAACAGGACCTCCATGGTTTTAACCGAGATTACCGAGATCCTTTTGTACCAAGGGGGGTATTCACATCAAAAGCCCATCTAAAATCTGACACTTGTAGCACAACAGACTGGCCACTGGCCACACTGTAGGCCTAGGCTACTCTTAATCTAACCTTGTATAGATTCAAATATTAAGGCGTAAACGTTGCGCATTGTTTATGTTACGCGTGGATAGGCTAGATTTTCGCCAGCATGATCTCATTTTTCAGTTGGCGCCACCACTGCAAAAGCTTCAGTCTGCAGGGGCTATTTCTAATAGCCATCCTTATTTTTATGACTAGGATATTAATATTTGTAACATTATCTTGACATTTCACCAAAATATAAGACAACATTGAAATGTATACACGGGTCTAACAAAGCAAGTGACATGGATTTGCAGTGCCTACAGCACGAGCGCGTCAATTCAGTTCAGTGGTCCTTTGGCCAGAAAGTTTGAAGCACAACGGAAGTCTACAGAGGAATATCGGTAGGCCTACTGTCAAGTTCAGATACTGTTTTTTTTCTAGAATCTGATTATTTTAATTCTGAGGGCGGGAATTGGTCCGTATACAAACGAAATTGCCGACCACTGATCTGCAGTAATCTGGCTATTCCAACGGGCTGCGCACTGCGTTCGGAGCGCGATTGTCCTCTGAGTTCGTCCTGACGACGGTTGTCAAGGGAGGTGCAAGGGGTCTATAGCTACCTATAGGAGGCCTCAGGTAGGCCTCTGCTAGTTGGCCTCCGTTACACTCTCCCTAAACCTCACTCCCTTCTACAGCACCCGTGTCATCGGGGTCATCCTGCGCAGTCCGCCACTCGAGGCTTGAACCTGTGACCTACCAGTCAACCCTTCAGGTCGGCATGCGAAGCACAATACGATACCACTGAGCTAAAGATTCAGACCTATAGCTCAGTACTCCCCATACTGTATGAGGTCGCGGGAGGGAGGATTACCATCATTCTACCTCCAAACTGCTGGCATCTGTTAGGTAGGCAACAATATGTTGTTACATGTACAGTACATGCACTAAACAAAGACGTTGTGGCAAAATTAAGTAAGTAACCATTTCATGTATTCAGTGTCCCCTTTGTCCCACATTGGTGGTTAGTTGGATATCCCCTTGGTCATTTACAGGCAGGAATGCACACACACAATATTCTTATTGAGTCAAATCAACATTTTTTTGTACGTGCATGCCTTTGATCTAAAAATGCATGCACATAATATTCTTATAATTGACTCATATCACCTTTTTAAATTTTGCATGCTTGATCATAATTTGCTTTGATTTAAATGTCAAAAGTGGGAAGGATGAGTGCATAGGTGTTCTTGCTTGCATCATTTGATAAGTCTTGAAGTGGGCGCACTTCACTGTCTGACCAACACAGACCATATATTTGTCAGCAGCAGTGTTGCTAGAATATTGGGTCATCTCTGGTCTCATGGGTAGGAAGATGGTTAGTTGGTCTTGGGCTCAGAAGGTCATACAGCACGGGATGCTGTGGCACACTGTGCTAACACACATGGGCCCAGGGGCGCTGCCAGAAATGTTGGGCCCCATGAAAGATTCATATTTTGGGCCCCCTTAAGGGCCCCTCTCAGTGCTTAGGCCCCCTTAAGGGCCGCTCTCAGTGCTTGGGCCCTTAGAATCTGTACCACGTCCCCCCCCCTAGCCCCCTTAAATGCATGTTTGAAATGTTTCCATGTGAAGTACCGAGAGGGCTTGTCCCTTTCCCAAGCCAACCCCCCATCCCATCCCCTCTCTTATTTCCTGTCACCAGCTTCCATATCCTTTTTATATAAAGACATAAAAGCCTGGGTAGATTGTCTTTATTTAAATCTCTTTGCCAATAAGATATCTTATTCATTGTGACCATGGATGTGAACGAAATATGCTGCTCTGTCAAAATCAAGCTGAGAACTTTGGGTACATCAATACTACTTAGGTACATGTGAAAGTGAAAGAAAGTGAAAGCCCATTGGGAAACTCCAACTCCCATTGTCATTGTGACACAGCACTCCACAGCACACTGCACACAACGAAATTGCATTTTATGCCTCACCCGTGCAAGGGGGCAGCCCTCAGTGGCGCCCCATGGGGAGCAGTGCGGCGGGACGGTACCATGCTCAGGGTACCTCAGTCATGGAGGAGGATGGGGGAGAGCACTGGTTGATTACTCCCCCCACCAACCTAGCGGGTCAAGAGTCGAACCGACAACCTCTGGGATGCAAGTCTGACGCCCTAACCGCTCACCCATGACTGCCCTACCCATGTATTCGACTCGGTTTTTTTCTTCCTGAAATCAAAGCAATTCTTTTATCTATTTCCTGCGGGCGTAAACGAGGGCCCGCTGTTGCAGGCGGGACAGCTACAGCTCGGCTTCACCTCTGTTCATTTGCATGTGCATCATCTTAACGCATTCTGAAAGTTGGGTATGACTCATTCTTACGCACTCTCGCGGCCCTTTTCCTTGTCAGTGGACACACGCCACGCAGGTCTGCCATCAAATCTATAAACCCTGCGGTGATAAGCACCCCCACGTGCCGCCCACGGCTCAGCGCAGCCTCGCGGCATCTCTCCCCGCTGGGATGTCACAGATAGGTCGCCACGCAGAGGGTCGCGTGTGTGGGCATCGACGAGGCGTTGGGAGGAGCGCGCAGCCCTGCACAGCGGCGACGAGCGGGACAAAAAAAAACTGGGCGGATGTCTACTCATTCCCGTCTAACCGTGCGTAAGACTGATAGCTTTAGCTGAAGTGTGGGTGGCAAGTGTATTATCTTGTCCTCTTTCTTTCCCCAGCAACGGGATAAAGGACGTTTCTCTTTTTTTTTCATAATCCTTGACACGTCAACCCGAACAGAGAGGAGTCGTGTGTTGTCGTTAAGAGACACCCAGCATCCTTAATTGCGCCCGTCAGCGTTCCCTTGAGCGCACCGCGTCTCCCACACCTCAACAGCTAGGCTACACCGACTCGAGCTGGCATTAAAAAAAAACCTCTAATAACAAGCAGCTCCATGTAAGGGACCTGTCACCTCAACTCTTATTAAAACTCTGCATTTTGCACGAGTTTGTGGTCTGCCACAAGGGTAATGTATTGTCTTTAGCGTGGGTGGTTGTAGGTGGGCGGTGAATCACTTCACTCCGCTCAACTCTGTGTGTATAAATATAGGCCTACATAGGCCTACGGGCAGGAAATCCACATTTGGATTTCACCAATATACTTTTATGTCGTTGTTTGCACAAATAGCACATATAGACTAATATAAGAATTCCCTTATCCAAACAGAAGTGGGAGCCTCTTACTTATAATAATCCAACACCACCTCCGCTACCACCTACAGTAAGCGGGTGTAATGCACAAAAGTAGCCTACCACTTATCTGATTTACATAACTGATAAATAAGCATTCCTCTGAATATTGTGTCAAATTATTATGTACTTGACACCAATGACAAAATGGGCGAAGGTCAATAAACATTCAAATGGGCCAATAAGGCCACAAGTGCTTACATGACATATTGTAGCTACAAGGTCTACTGTTTTTTTTTCCCTTGCACATGTCTTATTCAAATATGAATATTAACCAGAACTACAAGTCTAGGTTATTTTGAGGGAGTAGCACTTTGATTTCATGATGAACACTCACCATCGAGCCTAAGCCAATGTCCATCACTGAAGTGAGAATGCTGATTTTACCATACATTTAGGTTCCCTCACTACTGTGTGACCTCTCTATAGTGTAGAAAATTATAAACCACAGCATGGGCAAGTATGCACAACATACTCTGCACTAGTATTACTAAACAAAAGAATGCTGTAGCAATAAGTTGTGCCCAGACTAAAACAATTCCTAACCTTAGCCTCTTAGTAAGAAATATTTTTGAGACAAAAAATAAAATAAATGAGAAAAATCCTCATAGCTTTAGTTGGAATATAAGAGTACGGGAATATAGCGAAAGCACTTCCGTTGGCCCATCTTGGAAAGAACCTCTGTGACACAATCACAGAATTTTGATTAAGTCCGTCAAACCCCAGATTTTGTGTCAAAATGTCCATGTTAATTTCACGGAATTCTGTGAGATCATGTTGTAGTCCAATCAGGTGATTTCTGCGAATTAACCATTGAAGTGGTGTCCTGTAGGCTAGCCAGGGAAATCCCATGCTGTTTTGTACAATTGTTCCGATCTGAAAGAGAGCATGGCAGCTGCCCTAAGTGAGGGAGCCCGAGCAAGGGAGGCAATCAGAGATCAGCAATGATGCTTACTACTTGACAAACAGAAGTTTGCAGTTTGTTTGAGTAGATAACTGGCATAGTTGGCTGTGGGCTACGCATATGCCAAATGATACATTCTTAATGCCCAATAAACAGCCATGGGCAATCATAAACCACACCTTTCCTATGAGAAATTGCATATAGCCTCCATACTCACAAGTGAGATAGTCTGGTGTTACGTAACCAGGCAATAGTCAGGCTACTTCATCAAAGTATCAATCTGATCTTGAGGGTTGCTATTGCAACACGTTGTAATGCAGTAAGACAGCTTGGCAAGACACCGCTTAATACGCTTATTGTAAGGTTACAGTGGCTTGTTGACTGGGTTGTACACCAAGATTTCATTTCTGCATAACAGGGGTTCCCAACCTTTTCCAACTTGAGGCTCACTTCAAGTTTTCACAAATGTTAGGGGCCCACCTCTGACTCAATTTGCAATAAAATTCAAATAAATCAATGGCGACACACACAAAAATATTTTGATTTTTAGGAAATGATTTCAAGGCCCACTTGGAATACCTTCAGGACCCAGCAGTGGGCCCCGGCCCACAGTTTGAGAATCACTGCTGTATAACAACCTTTTACAGCAGCCAAATGCGTCAAAACTATGAAATATGACATTATACAGCAGGGATGGGCAACTGGAGGCCCGGGGGCCACATGCGGCCTGCCTCCCCACTGCGGCCCATAGATAAACCAATAGAGAACACTCCTATTCCTTCCAAACAATATCAGCAGTCAGTGAGCAAGCACCTGCACCTTAAACTTTTGGGAGTTGCCGTCAGATGCATGGTTATATGGCCCTCCAATGGTGGCGATGAAAAAATGTGGCCCTCCTCATCATCAAAGTTGCCTATGCTTGTTTTACAGCAAAGTAGCCTACTGCGGGTGCATCATTTTTAGTGCTAATTTACCACTTGCACACAGTCTAACAAACTCCAGTCGCCTCGCCTACTCACATCGCCTACTCAATGCCACCCTTCCAACTCACTACAGGGCCATGAAAGGAGCGTAGGCCTAACCTCCTACGCCTGACTCCCACTCCTTGCACTAGGGTACCGCCTACAGACCCGCTAAACCACAAACATAATGCCCGCATACAACTAAAGAAACAGAGAGACAGAGAGAGAGAGAGAGAGAGAGAGAGAGAGAGAGAGAGAGAGAGAGAGAGAGAGAGAGAGAGAGAGAGAGAGAGAGATTGTTCCCTATTATGCATGCAGGAGAAAGTTTGAGATCTGATTCTGAACATGTCCTTGAGGGTGAATCAGGGAATATGCTTACAGTAGATCCTCCTCATAGAAATTGAGCTATTATACATAGTAAAAAATGGTAGGTGTTGGTTGTCCTTCATAATTAAGTGCTGCGGGAGACCCTGAATAAAGGACACATGTACTGTAATGCATAAATATTGCACATAGTGTACGAGTGCTTCCTTATAGATGCCTGATGAAGATCAGGGTGATCGCAACGTTGCTGTTTTAATTGAAAAAAACGTTATATTTTGGAACTTATTCTGCAGTGTGCAGTTCTACCTTCTTAAACTGCTTACTTATATGGCACATACTACAAAAGGAGCCATTTTTTCCTCAAATGTTTATAACCATATAAGGTTTTTTTTTAAATAATTTTCCTATGGGAGTACATGGTGAAGTTGGGCTTCTTTAGAGTTGACTGGTATAGCCACTTTCTAATATCAACACAGTGGTAGTGGTAGTAGGTAAACTACTGTATAAAGCCAATAGCCTATGCTATGTATCACTGACTGACAAAACACACCCCACTGGCAAAAACTCATCCCACTCACGAAAGTGCTAATTTTGTTGAAATTATATTTTCATGACCAAACAAAATCCTGGTAATGATCAATGGGTATACAATACAATAGGATACAACACCAGGTATTTACGTATTTAGCACGGTATCACAACTACGAAGTTGACTCAAATCACTTAGAAAAAAGATGTGGGGAGGTTGTTCTGATACATTGCTGCACAGCCAAGACCTTTGTCTGTGATAATATACTTCTATATTTTGGATTTGAACATTCTTTTCAAAATTGAAGCCTGTTTTAGCCGCATTCTTAAGAATCAGTGCTAGTGAAAGTGAAAGCCCATTGGGAAACTCCAACTCCCATTGTCATTGTGACACAGCACTCCACAGCACACAAGTGAACACTGCACACAACGAAATTGCATTTATGCCTTACCCGTGCAAGGGGGCAGCCCTCAGTGGCGCCCCATGGGGAGCAGTGCGGTGGGACGGTACCATGCTCAGGGTACCTCAGTCATGGAGGAGGATGGGGGAGAGCACTGGTTGATTACTCCCCCCACCAACCTGGCGGGTCGGGAGTCGAACCGGCAACCTCTGGGATGCAAGTCTGACGCCCTAACCGCTCACCCATGACTGCTATTTCATACTCTAACACTGTTAAATAAAGACTAATGGGCAGCCCCCTATGCAGTAAATTATGGGCCGGCGTTTTCAGCATCTCATCATCTGTCATTGGCTGCATGTGGAAATTGCCCTGTATGCCAGATTGCTCGTCCAGCCTGCTGGCTGTTGAGTAGGCAAAGGGCCTAGGACCTTAGGAGGGGAAGAGGTTTTCAAAAGGGGTGCATGTAAGAAAAACACCCCACACCAACTATATTACATACTAAATAGACCATACAGTACATAGACTCAGTCCTTGCACTTCTACTTTTAAAACATTAAAAAAACAAAAAAAACAGCAATGTCAAAAGAGCACTTTCGACCTCAAAGAGCAAAAGGGCAGGGGATAGAGCCCCTGTAGCCAGGGAAGCTGTCAAGGTAGGACAAAGGGTCAGTTGTCCCAGGCCCAGGTAGAGAGTGGACCCAGAATTGGGTTTTCATTACATTGTATGTATTGGATGGGGGCCCCTTTTACATTACTTTGCCCTGGGCCCAGAAAAAGCTGTCAGCGACCCTGCCTGTAGCACCACTTCTGTGCATGTGCTTGGGCCAACCCGAGGAGCTGAGGTGACATCTTTTCCAGATATAGGATCTTCGCTTGTTTCCACATTAACAGCACTTCAGACACCCAGGAGTCAGAACACATGTTGTGCCTGGATTTTAAAGCTTGTAGGTATCGGAGTGCAGAGTTGTAGAGTTTAGACTACAAAGTAATGGGGCCTGTTTTGCTCTGCTTCCCTGGTATCTCAATCAAGTCAGTGAAACAGTCTTTTACTGATTATGCTTGCACCCTTATCCAACAGATGAAACATTCTCCAGACATTATAAACTCCTACAGTACATCATAGTAGTGTATCAAGTTTGGCATACAATTCAACATGTAAGCCAACACAACAATGACAAAAACATAAAATGAACTGCAGTGAAGGATATGCAACTTTGAATGTGAACTATATGCTTCCTTGTTTAATTTTCACTGAACTACATACGTAGCCTATGTTTTCTGTTGGCCAAACCAACTCATTGACAAAAATTAACGGCTATAACAGTAGGCTACAATAAACCACTATGTACGTTGCTGTAAATCACAATTTGGAGATCTTGTTGATACTTCCTAGGCTACAGGTACTTGAGTCATTAGATTTTTTTTCATTTCATTGTACTGCATAATGATAAGGTATACTAAAGCACAAATGTCAGATTCTCTGTGTGTGTGTGTGTGTGTGTGTGTGTGTGTGTGTGTGTGTGTGTGTGTGTGTGTGTGTGTGTGTGTGTGTGTGTGTGTGTGTGTGTGTGTGTGTGTGTGTGTGCGTGCACATGAATGGTGGCTATGAATAGGCTAAACATTTAGTACAGTATTTTCAATGGACAGAAATTAGACTACAAATGAAAACGTATAGCCTAATATCGCCCTCTTGTGATCACATGATGTCTTTACATCCTCATCAAGGCATTTCAACTGTGGTATGTAGGCCTATTGTTTCAGCGTTTGCCAGATTGTTCCATATTATAATATAATGATAATAATTATTATTATTATTATATTATTTCACATCCCATTATAGACCTGCTGTATTTGAGTGTGCCTTTATAAGACATGTTTATGTGTGATGATGATACTAAATGTGTTTTAAGACAATGCATTCACAGCACCGCAAGGCTATCAAATCAATAACTCCTAAAACTCTACATCTGTCTCTATATCTCGTCAACTCTGAAGCCAATGTGAAATGCACAGAAAGCACAGAAAATTGTTGTTAACATGCAGTATCATATTACCAGAATAAAACATACGCTGAATTACCAAAAGTATTTGCTCACCAGCCTTGTCTCACATATGAACTTAACTGCCACCCCATTCCTAACCCATTGGGTTCAATATGATATTGGTCCATCTTTTGCAGTTATGTCAACTTCAACTCAATTGTGAAGGCCATTCACAAGGTTGATGAGTGTATTTATAGGAATTTGTGACCATTCTTCCAAAACGGCATTGGTAACCCCATTTACACCCATGACTGCAGAGCCATCAAGTTTGCTGATGACACGGTAGTGGTGGGACTGACCAATAACAGCGATGAACAGGCATACATAAACGAAGTTGATAACATCTCACAGTGGTGCCAGTACAACAACTTGGCACTAAACGTCAGTAAGTCTAAGGAAATGGTGGTGGACTTTCGGAAAAAGAAAGGAAACTAACACTCCACTTTCCATCTGTAAACAACCTGTTGAGAGGGTAGAAAGCTTTAAATACCTTGGGGTTCATATTGAAAATGACTTGGAAAAAAAACACACTATGTGATGAAGAAATCCAGACAGAGACTATACTTTTTGCACCTGTTGAGAAAGTTCAAATTTCCACACCCATCCTAAAAGCATTTGACTCCCTCAGCAGTGGAGAGCATCTTGACAGGGTCAACACCTGGTACGGAAATGCCACAGTGCATGATCAGAGATTTTTAGGTACGCGCTTTGGCGTGACCACAATGCACTACAAAGAATAGTGCGCTCTGCTGAGTACTGTATTCATCACACACACACACACACACACACACACACACACACACACACACACACACACACACACACACACACACACACACACACACACACACACACACACACACACACACACACACACACACACACACACACACACACACACACACACACACACACACACACCTTTCTTCTGCACACTTGTTTTGCACCGGCCATTCATTTCAGTACATATGACACAAAAGTGTCTCTATGTATATAATATGACAAATAATTATTCTTGTATCCTTGTGAGGTCACACACTGATGTTGGTCAAGAAGGCCTGGCTCTCAGTCTCCGCTCTAATTAATTACAAAAGTATTCTATAAGGTTCAGGTCAGGACTGTGCAGGCCAGTCAAGTTCATCCATACCAGACTGTCATCTATATCCTTATGGACCTTGCTTTGTGCACTGGAGCACAGTCATGTTGGAAGAGGAGAGGGGGCCCACTCCAAACTGTTCCCACTAGGTTGGGGAGCTTGGAATTGTCAGAAATATTTGGGTATCCTAAAGCATCCAAAGTTCCTTTCACTGGAACTAAGGGTCCAAGCCCATCTACTGGAAAACTACCCCACACCATAACTCCTCCTCCACCAAATTTCACACTCAGCACAAAGCAGTCCGGAATGTACTGTTGTCATGTACTCATCCATCAGATTGCCAGATGGAAAGGGGTGATTCATCACTCCAGAGAACACATCTCTCTTCACTGCAGTGTCCAGTGGTGGCGTGCTTTACTCCAGTGCAGTGTATCCAACGCTTTGCATTGCGCTTGGTGATGTATGGCTTGGATCCAGCTGCTTGGCCATGGAAACCCATTCCATGAAGTTCACTGCGTACAAGCAAAACTCTCTCCTAACTATTCAACATCTCCTTTGTTGAGTAACTAAACTTAATACTATGACCACCATGTCACAGAAAAAAGGACAGACAACTGAGCCAAACTCTGAGGTCTCCATGGCTTCTCTTACCAGCCTGCTGTAGTCACAGCCGAGCTGCTATCTCTGATGACATTAAGCAAACCCTGTCAGCTCACGAAGACAAGCTCAATGGGGTCATAATGACCGTGGAGTAACATGAAGAGAAAATAGAAACAGTGAAGTGTGAGGGCGATGCACAAGTAGCAAGACTGAGAGCATTGGCTGAGAAGTACTTGGTGCGCGTCTGGGCTGGGGCCAGTTCAATCACAACAGCTGGAACATTTGATGCTTTCAGAGTAGAACTCTACACCAGTGTCCCGGAATCAATGCTCTTCCTCCCAACAGTAATTTTTATAAGAGGTCACATCCAGCTAGGAGCTTTTCTAGTTCATAGAGTCTGCAACGTACTTGCTAGAGCAGGGGTGTCAAACATACGGCCCGCGGGCAGCCTCCGGCCCGCCAGAGGGTTCCATCCGGCCCGGATGTAAAAAAAAATTAAAAAAAATAAAAAATTTATTTTTTTAAATGAAATAACCGAAATGCGCAATTACGGCCCTCGGGGCAAAATCGAGACCTGCATGACATTAACCCAATGGTCCCTCTGTTACACTGTATATACAGTGAGGAGAATAAGTATTTGATCCCTTGCTGATTTTGTTGGTTTGCCCACTAATAAAGACATGATCAGTCTTTAATGTTAATGATAATATGTATTCTAATATGGAGAGACAGAATATCAAAAAGAAAATCCAGAAATTTACTCTAAAGAATATATAATAATTGATTTATATTTAATTGATGGAAATAAGTATTTGATCCCCTGCCAACCATTAAGAGTTCTGATCCCGCAGATCAAATGGCACTTCCAATCAACTTGTTCACTGAATTGAACACACCTGTTAATAGTAACCTGCACAAAAGACACATTGAATCTGCAGAATCAGTCCATAGAATCAGTCAATCAATCAAACTAAACTCGCCAACATGGGACAGACCAAAAAGCTGTCAAAGGATGTCAGGGACAAGATTTTAGAACTCAACAAGGCTGAAATGGGCTCCTGGATATTAAAGAGCAAACTGTTGGTGCATTTCTTCCCAATTTTAGGACATACAAAATGATCATCAATCATCAATGTTAGGCCTGTCTCTGGTTCCATACAAGATTTGACCTTGTGGGAATTTAATAACCAGAAAAAAGGAGATAAAGCACCTTAAAACTGTATGGGAGGAGCTAGGAAATTATCTCAAGGCAGCTGGGACCTCAATCACTAAGAAAACTATTGGAAACACTTAATACCAAAGCGGATTAAAATCCTGCTGTGCATGTATGGTGCCCCGGCTTCAGAAGGAACCTGTTCAGGCTCACCTGAGGCTTGCCAATGAACATCAAACTGGATTAGGATATGATTGGGAGGTGCTGGAATCAGATGACACCAAAATCAAACTGTTTGGCATTAACACAACTCAATGTGTTTGGAGGATGATAAATGCTGCCTATGATCCCAAGAACAACACCTTCTCCAACATCATAAATGAAAGTGGTAACATTATGTTTTGAGGTTGTTTGTCTGGCCAAGACACAGGACAACTTCACATCGTCAAGAAATGGATGGAGGGAGACATGTAAACGTACAATGCTGCATGCCACCCTCTTTCCCACCACCACTAGACTGAAGGTGGGTCATGGATTGGCCTCCAAATATGATAATAATCCATAACATACAGCCCAAGCAACGGAGGAGTAGCTCAAGCAGAAGCACATTAAGGTCATGAAGTGGCCTAGACAGTTTCCAAACATTAACCCTATAATAATCCTGTGAAGGGAACAGAAGCTGCCATTTGGCAAGCTAGTCATACAACTTAAGTCATTTAGAGATGATCTGCAAAGAAAAGTGGACACAAATCCTTTCTAATATATCCACAAACATTGTCATTTACTGAAAGAAATGTCTGACCTCTAAATGAGAAAACAAGGGCTTTGCCACCAAGTATTTTGTCTTCTTTGACTAGAGGGGTCAAATACTTATTTTCCTCAATGGAATACAAATCAATTAAAATATATTCTTCAAAGTTATTTTCTGGATTTTCTTTTTGATATTCTGTCTCTCCATATTAGAATACATGTTATCATTAATATTATAGAATGATCATGTCTTTATTAGTGGGCAAACCAACAAAATCAGCAAGGGATCAAATACTTATTCTCCTCACTGTATGTAGTAAAGTGCACATCACACTTCTATTATAAATGGTGAATTTGTACTGTAACAGGCATTTGATAAAGCTCATATATTATAGACCTCATATATAGAGATAAAATGTTAATTCTTCTTATTAGTATTGTATTGGTATTGGTTGTAATTAAATAATACATATAATTGGATTTGTATTGGTTCCTATTAAGCTCAAACTGGAAACGGGATGTTAGAATGCGTGAAAATGCAGGAAATTACATATAAGAAATACAACATTTTCTGGGGGGAAACCCCCAGACCCCCTGCCAAAATGAACTGTCCCATATTTAATTAATGGATGGTTGGCAATGAATGAATGAAGTCAAGGAAATGTTGCATAGGATTATCAGTATTGCATTGCTTTCTACATATTCAACACACTTACAACGTGATAGTACTGAACACTAATCCTCTGCTGTACGTTTTTTTTTTTTTTTTTTGCGATGATGTTACTAATGTGGCCCGCTTGAGGTCCACATGGGTTGTATGCGGCCCCCCGACCAAAATGAGTTTGACACCCCTGTGCTAGAGCAAAGGATCCCAAAACAGGGCTTGAAACTAAGCAACATGGATGGCAGGAGCACAGAACTGGCATACTCCTGCCATTAAAGTGCCAGAAGCTGTTACCACACAGTCTGCTTAAATTATGTAAGTGTGCAGGGCAGTGTGAAAATCGCAAATGTGACTGTCGTACTGGACTTTCCTACAGGCCCAGTCCTTCAGGGAAGGGCCCACTTAAGCCAAATCTATCATATTTTTTATATTGAACTATTGTATTTGTAAAGGCTTATTTCCTGATTGTCTGGTAAACTAGGCCTATGCAGTCACCTCCGACTGCTAAAGGTTTATCTCCGAAACGCGACGCTTCCAGTCCCCCATCATTCCTACCACTCCCGTCCACCTATTTAAAAACATAGCCTATATTAAATGCAAAATCTAAAAGAAATATATTTAATATCTATACATAGATCAGTGACGTGCAGAGGCTTAAAACCAAATGACTATTGTGAAAACTAAGCAAAAAAATATGGGGCAAATGGTAACACTAATTCACTAGTACAGTGGATCTACCACATTAGGTAAGTAAGAGTACCCATTAAGCCCATGTACCCTTTAAGCCCACTTTCAACTTTGAGGTCAATTTAAAGAAAGGGAAAAGGTGAATTTTGTTGTTCATCACCCTATCCAATTAAAGGGTTTAGTAACTGACAAAATGTTTTTTATTGCAAACAAATCACATTTTTTATCGTCGAGTTATCCCCATCCAAGTGAATCCAGTGTCAGGACTACTGACAAGAAGTTGCCTCAAAACTTTGCTGTTTTGGGACATGTCACAAATCATAGAATTTCTGCTAGTTTAAGTGAAATGTTTTTAAAATACTTTCATATTTAGTGAACTAAGAGGTAAATGTAATGATTTTTATATATATACATGCAGTGTTTTAATAAATTATAGCATTTCCCTTCAAATGGAAAGATGTGTTTTACAAAGCGGATTCCAAAAAAGTTGGGACACTTGGTATTTTGTGAATAAAATCAAACTGCTGGCATTTTCAAAACATTCAATATGTCAATAAGGTAGAGCATTGTGTATAGACAACATATCAGTTGTTAAAGCCAAGCAGAATGATGGTTTTGGGGTAATTATGTGATCATTTAAAATTTCACCCTTGCAACAAATTCCAAAAAAGTTGGGACAGGGCCAATAAAATGTTTTTTTTTATGTTGGATAAGACTAAACACAACACAAGGGAGGAGACTTAACATTTAAATACTTTGACTGATGGCATTTTATTTAAAAAAAAAAAAAAGATATTTTTATATGCGAGACATGATTTCAGCATCTCAACTGATAGGTGTGTTCTTCGACTTGGTTACCTTCTTGTTATGCTTAATATGTGGCATATCCTGACTGCAAGAAAACAATTTTGTCACCGCAGCCGTGGACGAGACAGGGGCAGAGGCAGAGGAGGAAGAGGACACGGAGGGGCAGAAGGAGACGAAGAACCCAGGAGAACAAGGAGCAGAACCAGACACATACCGTGATCAACATCTCAGACAAGACCTTATCAGACGAGAGCATCCAAGTCCTTTCCAAAGGATTGTCTTTTGCCCCTACCCACTCAGCCAAGCAGTTTAACACAAAGATTGACCTGTTTCGATTTTACAGGAATCTACACCTCAAGGCATGGTATAAGCAAAATGCAACAACATCAGCAAACTCCACAGCCACAGGTCAGACTGACTCTTTTAATAGTGGAGGGCATTTTTGGCCAAAATCTACTTTTTGCCCACTAGTTCAAAATGCAGCCTTACATACTTTTGCCAAAAAAGTTAATTTTGACATTGACAATCTTTTTAAGAATACGAAGAATCACAAAAAAAGCAACCTTACACACAAAGAAAGAACTGCATTGGATATACTATCTAAAGATGATGAAATTGTGATTAAGAGGGCAGATAAAGGAGGAGCTGTGATTGTGTGGGGAAAAGACATGTATGTTAAAGAGGCTTTCCGCCAGCTGAATGACTCAGACTTTTACCAACAATTGCCTTCCAATCCAACTGAATCTCTTAAACTGGAATTGAGGACACTACTATCTGAGGCAAAAGACAATGGATGGATATCTGAGTCTGAATGTAGATTTTTGTTCACTGAGAATCCAAGAATGGCATCCTTTTATATGCTACCCAAAATACATAAATCTATTGAAAACCCCCCAGGTAGACCTGTGATTTCAGGAAATGAAAGTCTTACTGAACCAATTTCAAAGTACATTGATTATTTCATTAAGCCTTTTTTGCCTTCACTCCCTGCCTATGTACAAGACACTACTGACGTTTTAAACAAATTGGAAGAGTTGCAGAATGTTGGCCCTGACACCTTTCTTGTGACGATGGATGTGGAAGCATTATATACCAACATTGTACACCAACAGGGTCTAGAAGCACTTGCACATTTCTTGAACAGGCGTCCAGCCTCTGAAATGCCACCAACTGACTTTTTACTTTCTTTGACAGAATGGACCTTAACCAACAACATCTTTATTTTTCAGGATAAGGTCTTCAAACAGACAAAAGGGTGTGCTATGGGGGCATGCTATAGTCCATCATATGCTGGCCTTTTCCTGGGTAAATGGGAAGAAGACTTTGTTCTTAATGATAACAAAAATGCCTTTTTGAAGTACATAGTCTGGTATTGTCGTTATATTGATGATATATGTCTACTGTGGTCTGGGTCAGAAATGGAACTAAAAGAATTTCATACATTTCTGAATGATATCAACCCGAACATTAAGCTGTCTTTGGAGTTCAGTAAAGATGAAATTAACTTCCTTGACCTGAACATTTCAAAAGATGAACTAGGAGTTTTGCATACATCCGTTTACAGGAAGCCAACAGACAGAAATACTATTTTACATGCAAGAAGTTTCCATCCCACTTGGTTGAAAGACAATGTGCCTTATGGACAGTTTCAAAGGGTTAAGCGAATCTGTGACCAAGATGGTGTTTTTGAAAGCAATGCCCAAGAAATGCGGTCTAGGTTTGTGGAGCGGGGATATAAGAACACCACCCTCCAAAAAGCCTATACTAGAGCAAAACATACTGACAGAACATCTCTATTGAAAAGAAAATGTAAAAAAGACACCAAGGACAGACCAATTTTCGTCACAAAATACAGTACTGAGGCTGAAAAAATCAAACAGATAATCAGAAAGAACTGGGGTATAATTGAGAGTGATGAAACCCTAAGCCAGGTCTTTCCCGATCCACCTTTGGTCAGTTTCAAAAGATGTCCTACTTTACAGGACAAACTGGTCCATAGTTACCTCAAACCAGACTCCCAACAGAACTGGTTGACTACAAGGCCCATTGGTTGTTTTAAATGCCACCACTGTAATCATTGTGCAAATGTCCAACAAACAAAAACTTTCCAAGATTCTATCTCCCCAAGACAACTCAAAATTAATCATTTCATCAACTGTAAAACCACCTTTGTTATTTACAGGTTGGAGTGTCCCCGATGTAAAGTGTTTTACATAGGAAGAACAAAACGGCGCTTACAAGACAGACTGGCTGAACACAAGTATGCAATCCGCACAGGCAATATGAACTATCCAATGGCAAGACACTACATGGAACACCATAATAGTGATCCATCCACCTTGCAGGCCTGCGGTATCGACCATATCCCCCTGTCTTTAAGGAAAGGGGATAGGCAGAGACAGCTGAACCAGAGGGAGACATTCTGGATTTATAAGTTACAGGCTACAAAGTATCCAGGACTAAATGAGGACCTTGATTTCAGTGTTTTTCTGTGATTTTATTTTGGTGTGGGTACCTTTTCTGTCTTATTCTTATTTTTTATACATTTCTTCTGTTCCATTGCTTCTTATTGTTGTTTATCTTTGTTTTTTCATTTTCACTTTTGTTTCCCTTTTTTTGCTGGGGTGATCCTACACAATATTGATTTACTTTAATTTAGGATGCTCCAAATTAGCCGGAATGATTTCATGTATGAAGGAGGACACCTGCTGGATGTTTTATATATGACACTGTTATCTGTGCAGCTCACCTTTTGCGATGTGGAGGCATCCCATTGGTTAACATTTGTTTAAAAACCTCTTCCTTCTGTTTGAAAACTGTTTGACTCCCTGAAGAAGGCCAAGTGGCCGAAACATGTCGGAGTTTTTTAAAGGTTAATTGCAAACCAAGCCATGAAATAAAGGCTTTTTACTTTTAAAGAGAGTGCCTTGGATTTTTTCTTCTTTTTCAATTTTGTCACCTGTTTACTCTTATGATGGAACCACACTGTTGGAACATAGTAGAGATTGAAATTTGCATCATTGTGGGGCAATATCTAAAGGCTGTGCTCCAAAATATAATGCCTTGGTAGCTATGCATGCTGTTTAAAGTCTGACTATATCATTCAGACCTCAATTTAATGCTCTACATGAGTAAGAAGACCATAACCAAGGCATCTCTGCACCCCTTTACCATTATATATGCGGTCTTTCAGACTGACCTCTAAATCAAGCTGAAGTATTCATTTTCTTCATAACCTGGAGGGTGCATGACTGCATGATTTTAAAAAAGAATGAAATATTTTCCATTCTGTAATCAGAGGACAGTTTCACATGTCTCCTATGTTAATCTAGAATGAGCTTTGCCACTTGCAACACTGTTTAATGTCTGCATCATGTGCCTTAATCAAGTGTTGTGTTTATGGTCATTTTTTCAACAGCTGTCATTGTTGGAGTGTCATAGTTTGCTTATTGACGATGGGTATGTCATGATCTCATAACTCGTTCAATGATTTTACAGAACTCTACATTACATAAATAGGCCTTATATGCCTGCAATTTTGATAATTCAATCTTTCTGTGTAATAGATCACTAATTAGTCCCTCAAAATCTTCACTACTGAGTGCCACAACCTCTCTGTGTTTGTATTTTATTTGTGCATTCATGTTGGCAGTCAATATAGTTCCTTTCAAAATATTCCTCCTTGTGTTATTTTTAGAATTATCCAACTATTACAACATTTTTTGGCCCTGTCCCAACTTTTTTTTAGATTTGTTGCATGGTTCAAATTTTAAATGACCACATATTTCCCTCAAAACAATGCTTTTGCCTCATTTTAACTGTTCCTATGTTGACCTTGTGCCATTGTGCATCTTATGCATGGATTGAATTTTTTGAAAAGGCCAGCATTTTTATTTTATTCACAAAATACCAAGTGTCCCAACTTTTTTGGAATCCGCTTTGTATGAGCGAGCAAACACAGATATTCTCTTGATACAACCACACACCATCTTTATCTTACTCTACCGTAAGACTTAAGGTGGTTAGGAATGAATTGTAAGCATATTCCAGTTTGTTTGGCATTGATCTTTAAAGAAATGCATCGTGAAATGTTTTGTGGAGTTGATTATTTCCATAAAATAGCTTTTTGTATAGGCGGGCTTAATGGGTACTAGGTGGGCTTAAATGGTACACCCCATTGAAATGCATGCAAGTTGGCACGCATGCTAATGAAAAATGCCTTTGAGGGACATAAAAAGTGCTGTACAATCTCAAGTTGTTGGTTTAAAAGGCGTAATGTAATGAACTAACAATAATCAATAAGAAAAAGTACATTTCTCTGTTTGGATGAAGAATTTTATGAAGTATATGAAGTAAGAGATGCTGTAATATTTAATTAGGTTTTATGCATTATTTTTTTTAGCAAATCTTACATTTTGGAAAAATATTTTGGTCTGAAACCATTTATGCCATGTAGGCTACACTGTGTAAACTCAACTCACACACCTCACCAGGTATTTTGATAGAGAAATAACTATATGAGCTTATTTGGAACACAAGTGGGCTTAAATGGTACCACAGGTACCATTTAAGCCCATTCAGACTTTTCACTTTTCTCGTAAAAAATCTTCATATTGTACTTTGAAATATTCATCAACTCAGTGATAAACATTGAGAAGAGAGGTAAATCTTACTATTTAAGAAATCATTTCACAAAAAAATTGTGTGAATATGATTGAAAAATGAAGAAATTTAGATTTTGGTGGGCTTAATGGGTACGCTTACTTACAGTGTAATAACCATGTAGCGTAACACCATGTATCAATTTTACTTACAACATGTATTTGTGTATAACTGGTATTACGTGGTATTACATACCTGTTTTGTTACACTGGTATTACATGGTATTACATACCTGTATTGTTACACTGGTATTACACTAGTATTACATGGTATTAAATATTGTTACACTGGTTATTACACTGTACTTAATGCGGTAGATCCAATGTAATAGTGAAACATTAAAATTAAGTGTTACCATGCAAATCATTCCACCCAGTCAGAAGTTATAGGCCAAATTAAAATCCCACCATCTTGAAAGTGTTGGCCTACAAAATCTAATCAGTTCATGAATCTAACCTAGAACATTAACACACAGAATCTGGGACAAATCCATCCTACTGGTCAGAAGTTATGGGCAGAACAAAAAATTGTCCATCTTGAATTCAGCCATCTTGGAAGTGTTTGCCTCCAAAATCTAATCAGTTCATAGACCTACCCTAGGGCATCAATACATCGAATCTGAGACAAATCCATCCACCCGGAGAGAAGTTAACCCCTTAAGATACGGCTTTATACATTTGTTGTTACCAGTATGGTAATGACCAAGTTGTGGTGCATTACTAAAAAGCCTGTGTTGTGTCATAGTATTGTAGTGCTATGATAGTTAAATTTCAATGACTATGACAGCGTGCCACTGGAGGTAGGGGTGGGCGATATGGCAAAAATGTTGTATCACGATTTTTTAACATGAAGTCACGATTTCGATTTTTTATCACGATCTTCCATCCAAAAAATAAAAACAACAAAAAACAACTTTCATATACTTGCAATTTGTAATTTGCAGTCAATAAAATGTTAACACACTGATGATACTCTCATAAAGTGTACAATTGGAATACAATAATGTAAAGAATAAAGTGAAGACAACAACACAAGTGAGAAAACGTCACTTTGATACTGATAATAAACATCCTCACTGCAAGACGATCAATACGATTTCTCCACTTTGGCAGATTCGAGACGATCTTTTACTCAATATCGCGATTAATGATTTAATATCGTCATATCGCCCACCCCTAACTGGAGGTACGGCGCGCATTAAGGGGCTACGGGCCAAACAAAAATTTGTCCATCTTCAATTAAGCCAGCTTAAAAGTGTTGGTCTCAAAAATCTAATTAGTGCAAGCAATGGGTGAAAAATCGCTCAAAAGGTGATACAAGCATGAAACGTGGCACAGGTGTTCATTTGGACATACTTATCAATACATCAATATCAGGGGTGGAGGCACTGAGAATTCCATGCTGCATAGCAACGGTTGCTAGGTAAAGCATTTCCCTTGATGCAGTTACTAATTGATTTTGTGTGTGTGTGTGTGTGTGTGTGTGTCTTCATGTTGAAGTTGAGCTATAAAACCTATGCTTACTGATATGATAATGCTGTGTTGATGTCCATGTACTTACAGCGTGATGATTGGCCTGCGCCCCTGACTTTTGCTGTCCATCTGAGTCCCATACTATGTGAGGCGTCTGTAAATGTCCAGGAGGAAAAAATAATCCAACTGTAGTCTTCAGTGTCCTGCTGCTAAATGAGTGTCTGTATGCTCAGGTGAGGTTTTAGAACCATCTCCTAGGACACATCATAATGACATCACAGACAAGTGACCTTATTGGAAAAGAGTGGCAGATATCACAGACAAGTGACCCTATTGGAATAGAGTGGCAGATATCACAGACAAGTGACCCTATTGGAATAGAGTGGCAGCCTAACATGTATCTGTTCAAGAGACTATCATCCTAACGTGAATCTGGTTTGAATCCTTTGCTGAGTTATACCACTTGTAGGGTAGTATAAAGTTGTAGGAGCTCTGGAACATTATCTCTTACTTTCTGACTCCCTGCCTCCCTGCCTCTCTGCCTCCCTGCCTCTCTCTCTCTCCCTCTCTCTCTCTCTCTCTCTCTGTGTTTGTCTTCATGTTGAAGTTGAGCTATAAAACCTATGCTTACTTATATTATAATGCAGTGTTGATGTCCATGTACTTACAGCGTGATGATTGGCCTGCACCCCTGACTTTTGCTGTCCATCTGAGTCCCATACTATGTGAGGCGTCTGTAAATGTTGTCGTGGATTTCTTCTTGGGAGAAGTCAGCCCCCAGGCACAGTCAGATTGAGGTAGACCAGATCAGAAAGAAGTGCTGCCCAAACCGTTCTACTCGGTGTTGATGAAGACTTTATTCGCTCAGATTGCACAAAAAGATGTACAGTACACTGATGCGAATGCGCTGCAGGAGACCACCGGAACACAGAGAGCCGCGAGCCCGGAGAACAGCAGGGCAGTCCCAGAGGACTTTCCCAAACTGAACCCAACTTGGGCCTAAATTACCCCCCCTTTATATACTATATGCTCATCTCCTCTCTCTCGGTTCCGTGGGCACATCTACAGCGCACCCGCTCACAAAGTGCATTTTCTGGTCATAAGTAAACACATTAGAACACGTTAATGGACTTGGGTTAACATTTAACGATGGATGGAAGTTTCCATGTCTGTGACACATATGTACCTTTCCATCATCAGTACATGCATCCCATCTTACACCTAGGCAAGACATCAAGATATACATATGTCAGTACATTAGATTTCATATAAATGTACCGTAGTTAAAAACATGTATGTGTGTGGACATGGTATGTGTGTGTAGCGTGTGTGTGTGTGGTGTGTGTATACCTATGTTCCCCTTGAGCATCTTCCTAGGTCATGCTACTTCTGTGTTACTACATCACTACATTACTACAGACCGCGTACAGACTTCAGGATCTTGGATAGTGCCATGCATTACCTGGGCATATCTTTTCATTACAGGTTCTGTCTTGTATCTATCCCTAAAGGTTTTTTCTTTAATGCTTATACAACTGCTTCTGTGTGTGTGTGTGTCTGTCTGTGCCTCACTTGGCATGTGTGCTTGGAATACACGTGCTTAAGCGAGGCGCCTACCCTTGTCATTCTTGACCATCTGCTCCTGTATTAGGAGCGTGTCTGGACTGTTTGTCTTTCATGTCAGCAAGGCACAAGCGGCCTTTTTGGGCCTACTTCTCCAACAAAGGCACAGGCGGTGTAATTGGGCCCACTTCTTCCACAACTAGTTTAATTGCTGCTTATTATACACTTTATTAATCTAACATACCATACATAAGTTTATTAACTGGTGCCACACATCACCCAAAAACTCCCACAATGTCCAGGAGGAAAAAATAATCCAACTGTAGTCTTCAGTGTCCTGCTGCTAAATGAGTGTCTGTATGCTCAGGTGAGGTTTTAGAACCATCTCCTAGGACACATCATAATGACATCACAGACAAGTGACCCTATTGGAATAGAGTGGCAGACATCACAGACAAGTGACCCTATTGGAATAGAGTGGCAGACTAAGGGCTTCCGCACACCGGCTCCGACAAAGTGCTGAGCACTGCTCAGCTAAAATTCGATTCCATTGTTTTCAATAGAACGACGCACACTGGCGCCGATGTCCGCGGACATTCGCCGATGTCGGATAGCAATTAGAGACAAGTTCTATTTTGTCGGCGCCGCCCATTGACTATCAATGCAATGTTCGTGACTCGTGTCTTTTCAGCCATTGATGTGCGCAGCTATTCTGGACTTTACGGTCCCATTCACTTCAATTCATTTTTTTGGCGTTTTACATATTTCGGACCGTGCGGACGCCGCTGTACTCGTGCGAGGAAAACAACAATTGTCTCGGGTGCTAAACATGGTCATGGAACGGCTTCCTTAACCAGAATGGTGTGTGTTGTGTTATTTCGAAGATAATTAAAGAAAATCTTATTACAATGGGATTTCTCATAGGCATGGTTTTGCATGTCTCTTATCTCTTTTCATGTTGACTGAGCTATCACCGTTACAAGTTTACAAGGTGCACAGCGCACATATGTATGCATACAAAAAGGAAGAATACATTTCACAGTGTAATTCTGCAAATAATTCACTTCAAAGTTCAGTGTTATTACATAGGCACCATGGTCATCAATATGTGTGTAAGAACAAGTGAAAAAACAAATCGGTCAGTTTGTCAAAGAGGAGATGGTAGATATGCGCAACATAGTACAAAGTATGCATCACACCATGCTTCTGAATGATATGAAGGAAAAATACTGACGGCACATAGCCTACGTCTCTTTCCTCATGCACATGCCACATATCACTCAAGCAACATTATCTTCATTAGCTAATGTGGCCACAGGGGGGCGATATTGTAGGGCACGCTGAGTCATTCGGATTCAATTTAACTCACTATTAGGCTATATAACAAAGGTTGCATTATAGGCTAGGCCAGTGATTCCCAACCTATGGGTCGCCAAAGATCCACAGGGGGTCGCGAAGCCCTCTTGAGTTTAAGGGGTTTCATTTTAATACCATATGTAGCCCATGTTGAATAAATGACAAATGCATAGAAGCAACAAAATTTAAGTGCTACATTAAACATTTATTCTGTTTTTGAACAAAGACGAATTGAGGAATAAAATGATGACTAAAATGAGTTTTCGTAGGAGACAGAGCGTATCGAGTGACTTCCTCTCATGCGGGCGCTGGGTCACCAAACCTTACAATAGTAAAAACATGGGTCCCTGAAGAAAAAGGTTGGGAACCACTGGGCTAGGCTACTACATATAGTCATTAATTGGCAAACAATTCATGTTGTTTCTATTGTAATGGGATTGCTACATTCAAGAAGTTTCCAATGTCTTTCATCTCCTCTGTCTTTTCCATGTTTGTAGGTTAAGAATTAACAAACAAAATCTTAAAGGGACAGTTTGGTCAATTTCAACATGCAGTTGTATTGCTCACGCTACCCTTGACTTGTCAGTACCTGGTGATGCCACATTTTTTCGGCTCAGCCCTTTCCGAGATATGAGCAATTCTAATGGGGGCAGCGTTTGTTTACATTTAAAAAAAATAAAACATAGGCCAACTCCAAATATTTTCCCAAAAGGTACTGCTGCTTGCTAGTTGTCTGCTGATGTTTTATAACCTTTTGGATGTTTTTGGGAATAAATAAAAATGTTTTTTTGAAATGTAAACAAAGAGCTGCCCCCATTACAATGACCAGGATCGGCTGAAGAAAGAAAAAAAAATCTCAGGCACTGACAAGTCCAGGGTAGTGTGAGCATTACAACTGCATGTTGAAATTGACCAAACTGTCCCTTTAACATTGTACTGCATGTTTTAGATGGACCCATGTACAAAGTACTTCAAGTCTGTCTGTAGGGCACATCAAGGGTCTGTGAGAAAAGGGTGCTTGCGCTGCTGACAATGTGTAAATGCTTCCATTACATCCTATAGGCCTACATATGATGGCTACAAGAATTTCTGCAATGTGTTGTGTTGTTTTGAAGAAAATTGAATAAAATCTTATTATAGTGGGATGTCATTTGCATGATTGGACAGGTTTCATATCTCTTAGCATGTTCACTGCGTCATCACCATTTCATCTTACAATGTGCAGAATGATCAGAACTTTCTGTAATTCTGAAAATAAGTAACTCTGAAGTTAACAGATTATACCACATATGTAATAAGTAGTGCAAATTGAGAATGATTAATTTCTCAAAGCAGACACTGTGGATGATATGTAGCATAATACACAGTATGTGTCGCTATGTGCTCCTGAAAGATATGCTGAAGACATACTGAAGGCACAAATATTTATTTTCCCAATAAGCCTTATAATGTAGGCCTATATCAGGAGTGAGGTTACATACACGTGAGTAAAAGTTGAATGCTGAGTGACCTTGAACCCACAACTTATGGTATGGACAGCATGACTTCATCCACTAAGCTACCACAGTTTCATAAGAAATGTTAAGACCAGAAAGATATGTCGTCGTTGTGCATTTTAACACAATAAATCATATAAAATATATTTTCCCTGCACCATTACCTCATTGTCTGAAGTATGATGAAGAAATGATTGTAGGCCTATATGATTTTTTAGTGCTGTGATAATGTGCACAACAAGAAGTTTTCTGGTCAAACAAATTCTACTGAAACTGTGGTAGCTTAGTGGATGGAGTCATGCCTACCATTCCACAGGTTGTGGGTTCAAGGCCCATCAAAGGACAATTTTTACACTCGTGTATGTTACCTCACTTCTGATAGGCCATGATTAGTCTAATTCAGTAAATAGATATTTGTGCGTACAGTATTTCTTCAGCATACAACTCATGAGCATATTTCGATGAATACTGTGTATTATGGTGCATATCTACCGTCTCCTCTTTGACAAACTGACCGATTTGTTTTTTCACTTGTTCTTACACACATATTGATGACCATGGTGCCTATGTAATAACACTTAACTTTGAAGTGAATTATTTGCAGAATTACACTGTGAAATGTATTCTTCCTTTTTGTATGCATACATATGTGCGCTGGGCACCTTGTAAACTTGTAACGGTGATCGCTCAGTCAACATGAAAAGAGATAAGAGACATGCAAAACCATGCCTATGAGAAATCCCATTGTAATAAGATTTTCTTTAATTATCTTCGAAATAACACAACACACACCATTCTGGTTAAGGAAGCCGTTCCATGACCATGTTTAGCACCCGAGACAATTGTTGTTTTCCTCGCACGAGTACAGCGGCGTCCGCACGGTCCGAAATATGTAAAACGCCAAAAAAATGAATTGAAGTGAATGGGACCGTAAAGTCCAGAATAGCTGCGCACATCAATGGCTGAAAAGACACGAGTATGTTCGTGTGAAATTGGGTTTGGGGGTCCGAATTCTGTCGGAAGCAAAATTGCGCCGCAGTGCTGTCGGAGCCAGTGTGCGGCCGGCCTTAATGTATCTGTTCAAGAGACTATCATCCTAACGTGAATCTGGTTTGAATCCTTTGCTGAGCTATATCACTTGTAGGGTAGTATAAAGTTGTCGGAGCTCTGGAACATTATCTCTTCCTGTCTGACTCCCTGCCTCTCTGACTCCCTGCCTCTATGTCTCTGTCTCTGTCTCTGTCTCTCTTCTCTCTCTCTCTCTCTCTCTCTCTCTCTCTCTCTCTCTCTCTCTCTCTCTCTCTCTCTCTCTCTCTCTCTCTCTCTCTCTCTGTTTGTCTTCATGTTGAAGCTGAGCTATAAAACCTATGCTTACTGATATGATAAAGCTGTGTTGATGTCCATGTACTTACAGCGTGATGATTGTTCTGCACCCCTGACTTTTGCTGTCCATCTGAGTCCCATACTATGTGAGGCGTGTGTAAATGTCCAGGAGGAAAAAATAATCCAACTGTAGTCTTCAATGTCCTGCTGCTAAATGAGTGTCTGTTTGCTCAGGTGAGGTTTTAGAATCATCTCCTAGGACACATCATAATGACATCACAGACAAGTGACCCTATCGGAATAGAGTGGCAGACATCACAGACAAGTGACCCTATTGGAATAGAGTGGCAGATTAACATGTATCTGTTCAAGAGACTATCATCCTAACGTGAATCTGGTTTGAATCCTTTGCTGAGCTATACCACTTGTAGGGTAGTATAAAGTTGTAGGAGCTCTGGAACATTGTCTCTTCCTGTCTGACTCCCTGCCCCTCTCTCTCTCTCTCTCTCTCTCTCTCTCTCTCTCTCTCTCTCTCTCTCTCTCTCTCTCTCTCTCTCTCTCTCTCTGTGTTGGTCTTCACGTTGAAGTTGAGCTATAAAACCTATGCTTACTGATATGATAATGCTGTGTTGATGTCCATGTACTTACAGCGTGATGATTGGCCTGCACCCCTGACTTTTGCTGTCCATCTGAGTCCTATACTATGTGAGGCGTGTGTAAATGTCCAGGAGGAAACAATAATCCAACTGTACTCTTCAGTGTTCTGCTGCTAAATGAGTGGCTGTATACTAAGGTGAGGTTTTAGAACCATCTCCAAGGACACATCATAATGACATCACAGACAAGTGACCCTATTGGAATAGAGTGGCAGATATCACAGACAAGTGACCCTATTGGAATAGATCGACATATTAACATGTATCTGTTCAAGAGACTATCATCCTAACGTGAATCTGGTTTGAATCCTTTGCTGAGCTATACGACTTGTAGGGTAGTATAAAGTTGTAGAAGGTCTGGAACATTGTCTCTCGCTGTATGACTCCCTGCCTCTCTCTCTCTCTCTCTCTCTCTCTCTCTCTCTCTCTATCTCTCTCTCTCTCTCCCTCTCTCTCTCTTTCTCTCTCTCTCTCTGTTTGTCTTCATGTTAAAGTTGAGCTATAAAACCTATGCTTATTGATATGATAATGCTGTGTTGATGTCCATGTACTTACAGCGTGATGATTGGCCTGCACCCCTGACTTTTGCTTTCCATCTGAGTCCCATACTATGTGAGGCGTCTGTAAATGTCCAGGAGGAAAAAATAATCCAACTGTAGTCTTCAGTGTCCTGCTGCTAAATGAGTGTCTGTATGCTCAGGTGAGGTTTTAGAACCATCTCCTAGCCGTCCTAGGACACATCATAATGACATCACAGACAAGTGACCTTATTGGAATAGAGTGGCAGACATCACAGACAAGTGACCCTATTGGAATAGATTGGCAGACTAACGTGTATCTGTTCAAGAGACTATCATCCTAACGTGAATCTGGTTTGAATCATTTGCTGAGCTATACCACTTGTAGGGTAGTAAAAAGTTGTAGGAGCTCTGGAACATTGTCTCTTTCTGTCTGACTCCCTACCTCTCCCTCCCTCCCTCCCTCCCTCCCTCCCCCCCCCTCCCCCCCCCCCCCCCCCCTCTCTCTCTCTCTCTCTCTCTCTCTCTCTCTGTTTGTCTTCATGTTGAGGTTGAGCTATAAAACCTATGCTTACTGATATGATAATGCTGTGTTGATGTCCATGTACTTACAGCGTGATGATTGGCCTGCACCCCTGACTTTTGCTGTCCATCTGAGTCCCATACTATGTGAGGCGTGTGTAAATGTCCAGGAGGAAAAAACAATCCAACTGTAGTCTTCAGTGTCCTGCTGCTAAATGAGTGTCTGTATGCTCAGGTGAGGTTTTAGAACCATCTCCTAGGACACATCATAATGACATCACAGTCAAGTGACCTTATTGGAATAGAGTGGCAGACATCACAGACAAGTGACCCTATTGGAATAGAGTGGCAGACTAACATGTATCTGTTCAAAAGACTATCATCCTAACGTGAATCTCGTTTGAATCCTTTGCTGAGCTATACCACTTGTAGGGTGGTATAAAGTTGTAGGAGCTCTGGAACATTGTCTCTCCCTGTCTGACTCCCTGCCTCTCTCTCTCTCTCTCTCTCTCTCTCTCTCTCTCTCTCTCTCTCTCTCTCTCTCTCTCTCTCTCTCTCTCTCTCTCTGTGTTGGTCTTCATGTTGAAGTTGAGCTATAAAACCTATGCTTACTGATATGATAATGCTGTGTTGATGTCCATGAACTTACAGCGTGATGATTGGCCTGCACCCCTGACTTTTGCTTTCCATCTGAGTCCCATACTATGCGAGGCGTCTGTAAATGTCCAGGAGGAAAAAATAATCCAACTTTAGTCTTCAGTGTCCTGCTGCTAAATGAGTGTCTGTATGCTCAGGTGAGGTTTTAGAACCATCTCCTAGCCGTCCTAGGACACATCATAATGACATCACAGCCAAGTGACCTTATTGGAATAGAGTGGCAGACATCACAAACAAGTGACCCTATTGGAATAGATTGGCAGACTAACGTGTATCTGTTCCAGAGACTATCATCCTAACGTGAATCTGGTTTGAATCCTTTGCTGAGCTATACCACTTGTAGGGTAGTAAAAAGTTGTAGGAGCTCTGGAACATTGTCTCTTTCCGTCTGACTCCCTGCCTCTCCCTCCCTCCCTCACTCCCCCCCCCCCTCTCTCTCTCTCTCTCTGCTTGTCTTCATGTTGAAGTTGAGCTATAAAACCTATGCTTACTGATATGATAATGCTGTGTTGATGTCCATGTACTTACAGCGTGATGATTGGCCTGCACCCCTGACTTTTGCTTTCCATCTGAGTCCCATACTATGTGAGGCGTCTGTAAATGTCCAGGAGGAAAAAGTAATCCAACTGTAGTCTTCAGTGTCCTGCTGCTAAATGAGTGTCTGTATGCTCAGGTGAGGTTTTAGAACCATCTCCTAGGACACATCATAATGACATCACAGACAAGTGACCTTATTGGAATAGAGTGACAGACATCACAGACAAGTGACCCTACTGGAATAGAGTGGCAGATTAACATGTATCTGTTCAAAAGACTATCATCCTAACGTGAATCTGGTTTGAATACTTTGCTGAGCTATACCACTTGTAGGGTAGTATAAAGTTGTAGGAGCTCTGGAACATTGTCTCTCCCTGTCTGACTCCCTGCCTCTCTCTCTCTCTCTCTCTCTCTCTCTCTCTCTCTCTCTCTCTCTCTCTCTCTCTCTCTCTCTCTCTCTGTTTGTCTTCATGTTGAAGTTGAGCTATAAAACCTATGCTTATAGATATGATAATGCTGTGTTGATGTCCATGTACTTACAGCGTGATGATTGGCCTGCAACCATGACTTTTGCTGTCCATCTGAGTCCCATACTATGTGAGGCGTGTGTAAAATGTTCAGGAGGAAACAATAATCCAACTGTACTCTTCAGTGTCCTGCTGCTAAATGAGTGGCTATATACTAAGGTGAGGTTTTAGAACCATCTCCTAGGACACATCATAATGACATCACAGACAAGTGACCCTATTGGAATAGAGTGGCAGATATCACAGACAAGTCACCCTATTGGAATAGAATGGCAGACATCCTAACTTGAATCTGGTTTGAATCCTTTGCTGAGCTATACCACTTGTAGGGTAGTATGAAATTGTAGGAGCTCTGGACCATTGTTTCTCCCTGTCTGTCTGTCTGTCTGTCTGTCTGTCTGTCTGTCTGTCTGTCTGTCTGTCTGTCTGTCTGTCTGTCTGTCTGTCTGTCTGTCTGACTCTGTGTGTGTGTGTGTGTGTGTGTGTGTGTGTGTGTGTGTGTGTGTGTGTGTGTGTGTGTGTGTGTGTGTGTGTGTGTGTGTGTGTGTGTGTGTGTGTGTGTGTGTGTGTGTGTGTGTGTGTGTGTGTTTGTGTGTGTGTGTGTGTGTGTGTTCATGTTGAAGTTGAGCTATAAAACGTATGCCTACTGATATGATAATGTTGTGTTGATGTCCATGTACTTACAGCGTGATGATTGGCCTGCACCCCTGACTTTTGCTGTCCATCTGAGTCCCATACTATGTGAGGCGTGTGTAAATGTCCAGGAAGAAACAATAATCCAACTGTACTCTTCAGTGTTCTGCTGCTAAATGAGTGGCTGTATACTAAGGTGAGGTTTTAGAACCATCTCCAAGGACACATCATAATGACATCACAGACAAGTGACCCTATTGGAATAGAGTGGCAGATATCACAGACAAGTGACCCTATTGGAATAGATCGACATATTAACATGTATCTGTTCAAGAGACTATCATCCTAACATGAATCTGGTTTGAATCCTTTGCTGAGCTATACCACTTGTAGGGTAGTATAAAGTTGTAGAAGCTCTGGAACATTGTCTCTCCCTGTCTGACTCCCTGCATCTCTCTCTCTCTCTCTCTCTCTCTCTCTCTCTCTCTCTCTCTGTTTGTCTTCATGTTGAAGTTGAGCTATAAAACCTATGCGTATTGATATGATAATGCTGTGTTGATGTCCATGTACTTACAGCGTGATGATTGGCCTGCACCCATGACTTTTGCTGTCCATCTGAGTCCCATACTATGTGAGAAGTGTGTAAAATGTTCAGGAGGAAACAATAATCCAACTGTACTCTTCAGTGTCCTACTGCTAAATGAGTGTCTGTATGCTCAGGTGAGGTTTTAGAACCATCTCCTAGGACACATCATAATGACATCACAGACAAGTGACCCTATTGGAATAGAATGGCAGACATCACAGACAAGTGACCCTATTGGAATAGAGTGGCAGACATCCTAACTTGAATCTGGTTTGAATCCTTTGCTGAGCTATACCACTTGTAGGGTAGTATAAAATTGTAGGAGCTCTGGAACATTGTTTGTCCCTGTCTGTCTGTCTGTCTGTCTGTCTGTCTGTCTGTCTGTCTGTCTGTCTGTCTGTCTGTCTGTCTGTCTGTCTGTCTGTCTGTCTGCCTGTCTGCCTGTCTGCCTGTCTGCCTGACTCTGTGTGTGTGTGTGTGTGTGTGTGTGTGTTCATGTTGAAGTTGAGCTATAAAACGTATGCTTACTGATATGATAATGTTGTGTTGATGTCCATGTACTTACAGCGTGATGATTGGCCTGCACCCCTGACTTTTGCTGTCCATCTGAGTCCCATACTATGTGAGGCGTGTGTAAATGTCCAGGAGGAAACAATAATCTAACTGTACTCTTCAGTGTTCTGCTGCTAAATGAGTGGCTGCATACTAAGGTGAGGTGACCCTATTGGAATAGAATGGCAGACATCACAGACAAGTCACCCTATTGGAATAGAGTGGCAGACTAACATGTATCTGTTCAAGAGACTATCATCCTATAAGGTGAATCTGGTTTGAATCCTTTGCTGAGCTTATACCACTTGTAGGGTAGTATAAGGTTGTAGGAGCTCTGGAACATTGTCTCTTCCTGTCTGACTCCCTGCCTCTCTGACTCCCTGACTCCCTGCCTCTCTGCCTCTCTGCCTCTCTGACTCCCTCTCTCTCTCTCTCTCTCTCTGTCTCTCTCTCTCTCTCTCTCTCTCTCTCTCTCTCTCTCTCTCTCTCTCTCTCTCTCTCTCTCTCTCTCTCTCTCTCTCTCTCTCTCTCTTCATGTTGAAGTTGAGCTATAAAACCTATGCTTACTTATATTATAATGCTGTGTTTATGTCCATGTACTTACAGCGGGATGATTGGCCTGCACCCCTGACTTTTGCCGTCCATCTGAGTCCCATACTATGTGACGCATGTGTAAATGTTCAGGAGGAAACAATAATCCAACTGTACTCTTCAGGGTCCTGCTGCTAAATGAGTGGCTGCATACTAAGGTGAGGTTTTAGAACCATCTCCTAGGACACATCATAATGACATCACAGACAAGTGACCCTATTGGAATAGAATGGCAGACATCACAGACAAGTGACCCTATTGGAATAGAGTGGCAGATATCACAGACAAGTGACTCTTTTGGAATAGAGTGGCAGCCTAACATGTATCTGTTCAAGAGACTATCATCCTAACGTGAATCTGGTTTGAATCCTTTGCTGAGTTATACCACTAGTAGGGTAGTATAAAGTTGTAGGAGCTCTGGAACATTGTCTCTTACTTTCTGCCTCCCTGCCTCTCTGCCTCCCTGCCTCTCTCTCTCTCTCTCTCTCTCTCTCTCTCTCTCTCTCTCTCTCTCTCTCTCTCTCTGTTTGTCTTCATGTTGAAGCTGAGCTATAAAACGTATGCTTACTGATATGATAATGCTGTGTTGATGTCCATGTACTTACAGCGTGATGATTGGCCTGCACCCCTGACTTTTGCTTTCCATCTGAGTCCCATACTATGTGAGGCGTCTGTAAATGTCCAGGAGGAAAAAATAATCCAACTGTAGTCTTCAGTGTCCTGCTGCTAAATGAGTGTCTGTATGCTCAGGTGAGGTTTTAGAACCATCTCCTAGGACACATCATAATGACATCACAGACAAGTGACCCTATTGGAATAGAGTGGCAGACATCACAGACAAGTGACCCTATTGGAATAGAGTGGCAGACATCACAGACAAGTGACCCTATTGGAATAGAGTGGCAGACTAAGGGCTTCCGCACACCGGCTCCGACAAAGTGCTGAGCACTGCTCAGCTAAAATTCGATTCCATTGTTTTCAATAGAACGACGCACACTGGCGCCGATGTCCGCGGACATTCGCCGATGTCGGATAGCAATTAGAGACAAGTTCTATTTTGTCGGCGCCGCCCATTGACTATCAATGCAATGTTCGTGTGAAATTGGGTTTGGGGGTCCGAATTCTGTCGGAAGCAAAAGTGCGCCGCAGTGCTGTCGGAGCCAGTGTGCGGCAGGCCTTAATGTATCTGTTCAAGAGACTATCATCCTAACGTGAATCTGGTTTGAATCCTTTGCTGAGCTATATCACTTGTAGGGTAGTATAAAGTTGTCGGAGCTCTGGAACATTATCTCTTCCTGTCTGACTCCCTGCCTCTCTGACTCCCTGCCTCTATGTCTCTGTCTCTGTCTCTGTCTCTGTCTCTGTCTCTGTCTCTCTTCTCTCTCTCTCTCTCTCTCTCTCTCTCTCTCTCTCTCTCTCTCTCTCTCTCTCTCTCTCTCTCTCTCTCTCTCTCTCTCTCTCTGTGTTTGTCTTCATGATGAAGCTGAGCTATAAAACCTATGCTTATTGATATGATAATGCTGTGTTGATGTCCATGTACTTACAGCGTGATGATTGTTCTGCACCCCTGACTTTTGCTGTCCATCTGAGTCCCATACTATGTGAGGCGTGTGTAAATGTCCAGGAGGAAAAAATAATCCAACTGTAGTCTTCAATGTCCTGCTGCTAAATGAGTGTCTGTTTGCTCAGGTGATGTTTTAGAATCATCACCTAGGACACATCAAAATGACATCACAGACAAGTGACCCTATCGGAATAGAGTGGCAGACATCACAGACAAGTGACCCTATTTGAATAGATCGGCATATTAACATGTATCTGTTCAAGAGACTATCATCCTAACGTGAATCTGGTTTGAATCCTTTGCTGAGCTATACCACTTGTAGGGTAGTATAAAGTTGTAGGAGCTCTGGAACATTGTCTCTTCCTGTCTGACTCCCTGCCCCTCTCTCTCTCTCTCTCTCTCTCTCTCTCTCTCTCTCTCTCTCTCTCTCTCTCTCTCTCTCTCTCTGTTTGTCTTCATGTTGAAGTTGAGCTATAAAACCTATGCTTACTGATATGATAATGCTGTGTTGATGTCCATGTACTTACAGCGTGATGATTGGCCTGCACCCCTGACTTTTGCTTTCCATCTGAGTCCCATACTATGTGAGGCGTCTGTAAATGTCCAGGAGGAAAAAATAATCCAACTGTAGTCTTCAGTGTCCTGCTGCTAAATGAGTGTCTGTATGCTCAGGTGAGGTTTTAGAACCATCTCCTAGCCGTCCTAGGACACATCATAATGACATCACAGACAAGTGACCTTATTGGAATAGAGTGACAGACATCACAGACAAGTGACCCTATTGGAATAGATTGGCAGACTAACGTGTATCTGTTCAAGAGACTATCATCCTAACGTGAATCTGGTTTGAATCCTTTGCTGAGCTATACCACTTGTAGGGTAGCAAAAAGTTGTAGG